>NC_057859.1:15470532-15770532 GCF_015237465.2 Chelonia mydas
GGCAGAATCCCCCCTCCACGGGAAACCCTCCCCTCCGAGACCCCTGAGGACGCCCCTTCAACCCGGATACCATCCGAACCCACCGCGAACCCCGAGGCGACCGCTGAGGCGAGCCCTAGAGGAGAGGCCCCCGGGGTAGCAGCGTTGGCCTCTCCTCCGTGTATGCGGAGATTGAGGCCCTAGATTTGACCCCGGTCACCCAGGGAGAGGATGATCTACTCCCGGCTGGCCTCGAGCTGGGCAACCTCACCCCAGCCCCCCTTTCCCCATGCTCCCTCCCCCTAATTGCCTTCCCGGGCGAGCACCCTGCAGAAGGTGGTCCACCACCTGATGCCATGGCCGCCAAGACCACCACAGAGCCAGCGCCTAGCATCACTGGGAGCCCCCTCCCTTACCCCTTAACCCTCGACTCTGCTCAGGAGGCACCTTCCTTCAGCTGCTTGCCTCCTGAACCCCAGAGCCTTACCTCTGCCCCCGCCCCCACCCCTGTCCCCGCCCAGTTCATCTCCTCCTGCAATGCTATTGCCGCCCCTGGGGTCGTTTTTTCCTGCCTTTTGCAGATTCCCCCCAGGGAGCAGTCTTTGCACTTTCCAGTCGCGACCCATTAGGAGTTGCAATTTTCCCCCCGCCATCCCCCTCCACCCCAAGGCATGAAATGGATTTAATAATCCCAGCCTGTCAGACGCCCCGTCGGTGGTCCGCACCCTGCCTACCCGCCTTAGCGGACCTCGAGGCTGTATTAAGAGCCCCACCAGGGAATACCCCGGAAATTGTAACCCCACCCCCCCATGAGCTGCGGCATGCACTACGGAAGTTCTTAGAACACACCCGTGGTGCCCGCAGTAGGGTACAGCTGGCTCTTCAGCTATGGGGGGACTTTGATCAAATTTTTCAGGCCACAAGGGCCCTTATAAAGGAGGGCAGAGGGCAAGGAAGGCGCGGTGCTGCAGCCTACGAACGGGCCCGCGGCTTCCGAAACGATCTACTCGTCTACGGGATGGGTCTCGGGCTGCTGCGCAACCCGCCGGGGGCCACGAACACCCCCACTGATAAGAAACCTCCACCCCCCCAGCCCTCCGCATGACGCCTCTCATTATTGCAACCTTGAACACCAGGGGCTGTAGGATGGCTCTCTGCAGGTCCCAGGTGCTCTCTTACCTTCAGGAAGGGGGGTATTCTGTAGTTTTCCTGCAGGAGACCCATACGGACCCGACCGTCGAGGACAGGTGGCGGCTGGAGTGGGGGGACGGGGTATACTTTAGCCACTTCACGACTTGGCAAGCTGGAGTGGCGACCCTGTTCTCCCCCACACTACGGCCTGAGGTGCTAGGGGTCACTGAGGCCGTGCCGGGCCACCTGCTGCACCTTCGAGTCCGTATGGAGGGGCTCGTGGTCAATCTTGTTAACATCTATGCCCTGCAAATGAGTCCAAAGCGGCCACAATTCTATCAGCGGGTGTCCGACTTTCTTGGCACCCTAGATTTGCATGAGTGCCTGGTCCTGGGAGGGGACTTTAACACCACCATGGTGTGACCATCACCCAGATGACACTTCCACGTTCACTGTTGTCCGGGTGGAGGCCCATCGGTCACACCACTCTCGGTTGGACCTTATTTACTTATCCCGTTTCCATCTTTCACAGGCTCACTCCTCCACCATTCGGCCGGCCCCTTTCTCCGACCATCATTTAGTTACTATAACGGTCTCTCTCTGTGCAGAGAGACCGGGGCCGGCCTACTGGCACTTTAACAACAGCCTGTTGGAGGACGAGAGCTTCGTGACGTCCTTCCGGGAATTTTGGCTGGCCTGGCGAGAGCAGTGGCCTGCCTTTCCCTCAGTGCGGCGATGGTGGGATCTAGGGAAGGTACGCGCCAAGCTCTTCTGCCGTGACTACACTTGGGGCACCAGCCGATGGAGAAATGCGGCGATAGAGCAGTTGGAATGGGAGGTCTTAGAGATGGAGAGGCGTCTGGCCGCCAACCCCGAGAACCCGTCCCTCTGCGGAGCGTGCCGGGAGAAGCAGGAGAAGCTCCGGGCCCTCGAGGACCACCGGGCCCGAGGTGCCTTCGTTCGGTCCCGCATCCGCCTCCTTCGGGAGATGGACCTCGGCTCCCGCTTCTTCTATGCCCTGGAGAAAACGAGGGGGGCCAAGAAACACGTCACCTGCCTTCTAGCGGAAGACGGCACCCCCCTCATGGATCCGGAGGAGATGTGTGGGAGGGCCCGTGACTTCTACACAAGCCTTTTCTCCCCAGATCCGACCGATCCTGGCGCTTGCGGGGTGCTCTGGGAGGAACTCCCCACACTCAGCGTGGGCGACCAAGACCGGCTAGAGCTGCCTCTCACCCTGGCCGAGTTCTCGGAAGCCCTCCGCCGCATGCCCACCAATAAATCTCCGGGCATGGACGGGCTGACCGTGGAGTTTTACCGCGTGTTCTGGGACATCCTCGGCCCAGACCTAGTCACTGTCTGGGCTGAGTCCTTGCAGAGCAGGGTTCTCCCTCTGTCGTGCAGGCGAGCGGTGCTCACCTTGTCGCCGAAGAAGGGGGACCGCCGCAATTTACGAAACTGGCGTCCCGTCTCACTCCTTAGCACGGATTACAAAATCGTAGCGAAAGCAATCTCGCTGCGGCTAGGGTCCGTGATGGCGAACATGATCCACCCAGACCAGACCTATACTGTCCCGGGTCGCAGCATTTTTGACAACCTATTTCTAGTCCGAGACCTTTTGGAACTCGGGCGGAGAGATGGTCTGTCGTTCGCCCTCCTGTCTCTTGATCAGGAGAAGGCGTTCGATAGAGTAGACCATGGGTACCTCCTGAGCACTCTGCAGGCGTTTGGATTCGGACCTCAGTTTGTGAGTTTTCTCCGGGTGCTGTACGCCTCCGCGGAGTGTTTGGTTAGGCTCAACTGGACCCTGACCGAACCGGTCAGCTTCGGGCGAGGAGTGCGGCAGGGGTGCCCCCTCTCAGGCCAGCTGTACGCTCTGGCGATCGAGCCTTTCCTCTGTCTCCTCCACAGGAGATTGACGGGGTTGGTGCTGCGGGAGCCGGAGCTGCGGCTGGTCCTGTCGGCATACGCTGATGACGTACTTCTCGTGGTCCAGGACCCGGGTGACCTGGCACGAGTGGAGGCATGCCAAGCCATCTATTCAGCAGCCTCCTCCGCCCGAGTCAACTGGGTCAAGAGCTCTGGCTTGGCGGTGGGGGACTGGCGGCAGGTAAGCTCCCTCCCACCCGCGCTTCAGACCATCTGGTGGAGCCCGGGTCCTCTGCTCTATCTCGGCGATTACCTTTCCTCCACGCACCCTTCCCCGCTGGAGAACTGGCAAAATTTAGAGGGCAGGGTGATAGAGCGGATCCAGAAATGGACGAGGCTACTCCGATGTCTCTCCCTCCGAGGGAGAGCACTGGTGCTTAACCAACTAGTCCTGTCCACCCTCTGGTACCGGCTCAACACCCTGGCCCCGGCCCCGGGTTTCCTGACCCACCTCCGGAGATTGATTCTAGAGTTCTTTTGGTCAGGAATGCACTGGGCCCCTGTCGGAGTTCTTCATCTACCCCTGAAGGAAGGAGGGCAGGGCCTGAAGTGTCTGTACACTCAGGTCCGCGTTTTCCGCCTCCAGACCCTGCAGAGGCTCCTTTACAGTGCAGGTGGTTCGACGTGGAGCATATTGGCGCATGCCTTCCTGCGCCGCTTCCAAGGGCTCCGATACGACCGGCAGCTCTTTTATCTTTGTCCGAGAGGTTTTCCGCGAGACCTCTCCGGGCTGCCGGTCTTCTACCAGGACCTCCTCCGGACCTGGAAACTGTTTCTAATGACCAGGTCCGTGGCGGCCACCGTGGGAGCAGATCTCCTCGCGGAGCCCCTGCTACACAACCCCCAACTCCGTGTGCAGGTGGCGGAGTCCCGCTCGGTGCGCCAGAGGTTGGTCCTGGCGGAAGTCACGAGGGTCGGAGACCTCCTGGACTACGACCGGAGAGACTGGCTGGATCCCCTGATGCTCGCTCGGCGCATGGGGCTCTCCAGCCCTCGTACTCCCCGGCGCGTACTTCAGGAGGTGAAGGCCGCCTTGACCCCCGCTGCTCAGGTTATCTCAAGTGCCTGTATACAAATGCACAAAGCCTTGGAAACAAGCAGGGAGAACTGGAGGTCCTGGTGATGTCAAGGAATTATGATGTGATTGGAATAACAGAGACTTGGTGGGATAACTCACATGACTGGAGTACTGTCATGAATGGTTATAAACTGTTCAGGAAGGACAGGCAGGGCAGAAAAGGTGGGGGAGTAGCACTGTATGTAAGGGAGCAGTATGACTGCTCAGAGCTCCGGTACGAAACTGCAGAAAAACCTGAGTGTCTCTGGATTAAGTTTAGAAGTGTGAGCAACAAGAGTGATGTAGTGGTGGGAGTCTGCTATAGACCACCGGACCAGGGGGATGAGATGGATGAGGCTTTCTTCCTGCAACTCACAGAAGCTACTAGATCGCATGCCCTGGTTCTCATGGGTGACTTTAATTTTCCTGATATTTGCTGGGAGAGCAATACAGCGGTGCATAGACAATCCAGGAAGTGTTTGGAAAGCGTAGGGGACAATTTCCTGGTGCAAGTGCTAGACGAGCCAACTAGAGGGGAAGCTTTTCTTGACCTGCTGCTCACAAACAGGGAAGAATTAGTGGGGGAAGCAAAGGTGGACGGGAATCTGGGAGGCAGTGACCATGAGTTGGTTGAGTTCAGGATCCTGACGCAGGGAAGAAAGGTAAGCAGCAGGATACGGACCCTGGACTTCAGGAAAGCAGACTTCGACTCCCTCAGGGAGCGGATGGGTAGGATCCCCTGGGGGACTAACATGAAGGGGAAAGGAGTCCAGGAGAGCTGGCTGTATTTCAAGGAATCCCTGTTGAGGTTACAGGGACAAACCATCCTGATGAGTCGAAAGAATAGTAAATATGGCAGGCGACCAGCTTGGCTTAACGGTGAAATCCTAGCGGATCTTAAACATAAAAAAGAAGCTTACAAGAAGTGGAAGGTTGGACATATGACCAGGGAAGAGTATAAAAATATTGCTCGGGCATGTAGGAATGAAATCAGGAGGGCCAAATCACACCTGGAGCTGCAGCTAGCTAGAGATGTCAAGAGTAACAAGAAGGGTTTCTTCAGGTAAGTTGGCAATAAGAAGAAAGCCAAGGAAAGTGTGGGCCCCTTACTGAATGAGGGAGGCAACCTAGTGACAGAGGATGTGGAAAAAGCTAATGTACTCAATGCTTTTTTTGCCTCTGTCTTCACTAACAAGGACAGCTCCCAGACTACTGCGCTGGGCATCACAACATGGGGAGCAGATGGCCAGCCCTCTGTGGAGAAAGAGGTGGTTAGGGACTATTTAGAAAAGCTGGACGTGCACAAGTCCATGGGGCCAGATGAGTTGCATCCGAGAGTGCTGAAGGAATTGGCGGCTGTGATTGCAGAGCCATTGGCCATTATCTTTGAAAACTCGTGGCGAACGGGGGAAGTCCCAGATGACTGGAAAAAGGCTAATGTAGTGCCAATCTTTAAAAAAGGGAAGAAGGAGGATCCTGGGAACTACAGGCCAGTCAGCCTCACCTCAGTCCCCGGAAAAATCATGGAGCAGGTCCTCAAGGAATCAATCCTGAAGCACTTACACGAGAGGAAAGTGATCAGGAACAGTCAGCATGGATTCACCAAGGGTAGGTCATGCCTGACTAATCTAATAGCCTTCTATGATGAGATTACTGATTCTGTGGATGAAGGGAAAGCAGTGGATGTATTGTTTCTTGACTTTAGCAAAGCTTTTGACACGGTCTCCCACAGTATTCTTGTCAGCAAGTTAAAGAAGTATGGGCTGGATGAATGCACTATAAGGTGGGTAGAAAGTTGGCTAGATTGTCGGGCTCAACGGGTAGTGATCAATGGCTCCATGTCTAGTTGGCAGCCGGTATCTAGCAGAGTGCCCCAGGGGTCGGTCCTGGGGCCGGTTTTGTTCAATATCTTCATAAATGATCTGGAGGATGGTGTGGATTGCACTCTCAGCAAATTTGCAGATGATACTAAACTGGGAAGAGTGGTAGATACGCTGGAGGGCAGGGATAGGATACAGAGGGACCTAGACAAATTGGAGGATTGGGCCAAAAGAAACCTGATGCGGTTCAACAAGGATAAGTGCAGGGTCCTGCACTTAGGACGGAAGAACCCAATGCACAGCTACAGACTAGGGACCGAATGGCTAGGCAGCAGTTCTGCGGAAAAGGACCTAGGGGTTACAGTGGACGAGAAGCTGGATATGAGTCAGCAGTGTGCCCTTGTTGCCAAGAAGGCCAATGGCATTTTGGGATGTATAAGTAGGGGCATAGCGAGCAGATCGAGGGACGTGATCGTTCCCCTCTATTCGACATTGGTGAGGCCTCATCTGGAGTACTGTGTCCAGTTTTGGGCCCCACACTACAAGAAGGACGTGGATAAATTGGAGAGAGTCCAGCGAAGGGCAACAAAAATGATTAGGGGTCTGGAACACATGACTTATGAGGAGAGGCTGAGGGAACTGGGATTGTTTAGTGTGCAGAAGAGAAGAATGAGGGGGGATTTGATAGCTGCTTTCAACTACCTGAGAGGTGGTTCCAGAGAGGATGGTTCTAGGCTATTCTCAGTGGTAGAAGAGGACAGGACAAGGAGTAATGGTCTCAAGTTGCAGTGGGGGAGGTTTAGGTTGGATATTAGGAAAAACTTTTTCACTAAGAGGGTGGGGAAACACTGGAATGCGTTACCTAGGGAGGTGGTAGAATCTCCTTCCTTGGAAGTTTTTAAGGTCAGGCTTGACAAAGCCTTGGCTGGGATGATTTGATTGGGGATTGGTCCTACTTTGAGCAGGGGGTTGGACTAGATGACCTCCTGAGGTCCCTTCCAACCCTGATATTCTATGATTCTATGATTCTATGCTCGGGCTTATGTCAACCGAGCCTTGCGCGAGGGCGCACCCCGCCCATCCTCTACCCCAGGCTCGCCGGACCTTTCCATTGGGCCCCTACCCTGCCGATCCCGACAAACCCCTCACCCCTTCACTGCGAGCCGGCTGCATGAACTGCGGCCGGTCAGTTTTCAATTTGCACCACGGAAATATTTGTATACACTCACGCTTCACACCCTTCACGCCCACACCCTGGTGTCCCGCCCCGACACAAAGTGGCGGGACCTCCTGCCACCTTTGGAGGGTGAGCAACCTCGGTGGGCCAGCCTGTACTCCACCTTGGTCCTGAGGCCCGTCGGGGACATCAGTTGGCGGCTCCTTCACGGAGCTGTGAGCACGGGAGTGTTTTTGACACGATTTACTCCCATCCCGGATACTTGCCCTTTTTGTAATGTGAGGGAAACCCTGGCGCACGTATATTTAGAGTGTGCCAGATTGCAGCCCCTTTTTCGGCTCCTCACAAATATTCTATTGTGCTTCTGGCTTCATTTCTCCCCTCACCTCTTTATCTATACACTCCCCATCCGTGGCCCCACAAAGTCGCGGGATCTCCTGGTTAACCTCCTCCTAGCCTTGGCTAAAACAGCCATTTATAAAACCAGAGAGGGGAGGTTGGCCCATGAAACGTCCTGCGATTGTAGAGCCTTTTTCCGATCCTCAGTACATTCACGTATCTGGGCGGAGTTCCTCTGGGCGGCGTCCACCGACTCCCTTGACACCTTCGAAGAGCGGTGGGTGCTGTCCGGGGTTCTCTGCTCGGTGACCCCGTCCGGTTCCCTCCGTCTGACCCTTTGATTGAGGGGAAGAGCGAGAGACGCCAGCCCCAGCCGTTGCTGTTGTGGATACCATCGTTACTGTCATCTAGGAGGGGTCCTATAATACGTGGGTGTCTACCCCACCCCCCACCCCCAAACCGCCCACCCCGCAGCTGTGCCCATTTTGCCAGGCACTCTCAGGAGAGGGATAATCGGTGACACTGGGCGCGGCACTAGGTAACTCGAGGGGGTGGAAGACCACGAGTGTCGAGGAAGCCCCCCCGCTCTAGGCCACCAGGTAACTCAGGAGGGTGGAAGACCACGAGTGTCGAGGAAGCCCCCCCGCTCTGGGCCCAGGCTAGCCCGAACACTTCTCCCTCCTGAAAGCTGCTGTGTTATACCTTCTGTTTGCGTTGTTTTGTTGCATAGTTTGGTTTGTTTCTTTGGTACTTTTTGTAACTGTCACAATAAAATTCTTTTCTGTTTCAAAAAAAAAAAAAAAACACCTTCCCTGTTACCTTACCCAGGGAAAAGGGACCTACTTAGCCTGCTCTCCTACTGCTGCCCTCTGGCCTCGGCTTTTCTTGCTTTTTGCCCCTGCTTTCGGCTTCCCCCCCGACTGGGCCAGACGCTCTCCCCCTTTCTTTTTGGTGTTTTTTTTTCTTTCTCTGCTGTTGCTAGAGTGCTGGCCAGCTGCCGGCTGGCTGTTAGCGCGCCCGCCCGCCCTCATACGCTGTTCCCGCTCCATATGAAACCCCCCCTGAGAGAGGGGGGGCCTGCTGACCTGCTCCCCGGAGGGGGGGAGTGGAAGGACCCAGCCCCCAGACCCAGCCGCTTGCTGTTTGTTTCTGGACCTGTCTCCAGCTGAGAGAATTTCTTATCACCTGCTCCCTGGAATGTTGGAGCTGCGAAAAAGAAAAGCCCGGACAAGGAAGGGAAACAGCCGTCTACCGGGGGAACACCGCCTGGGGAATCTACAAATCACCGTGGAGGGGGCCCAAGACTGAGTAACTTTCGAACTGTGCTCTCATGGGGGGGAGGCCTTGACTGTGTCATGACTGTGTTTGTAGGGACACAGGGGGTGTGGCACGGAGCTGCCACCCGATCCATCTGTGTGTCCCCCCCACACACACTATTATCCTCATCACTGCCCCCTCCATCGTCATTGCTGGCTGTCTAACATCTGCCTCTGGATTTAGCTGCTCGCCCTGATTCCACCGTGTGGGCCAGAAGCACCAGCCAACCAAACAGGACTCTCTGGACAAGTGTACGGTGGTTCATGTGCCCCCCCGGAACTGCCCATCCCACAGTCTGTCCCTTTTTACCTGACCCCAACTCCAGTTAACCACCTGCCACCGCCCCCGCTGGGGCATCGGCAATGGAGGGCACCGGGGTGACCTCCGCCGCTGCTATGCCCACCGCCTCCCCACACTCTAGGGGACCCCCCAGCCGGCGGGAAAGGCCAGGGCAAGAAGAAGGGGAAGGGCCCCGCTAAAAGCACCAGGCCCTCCGTGGCAGGGGCCACCCCCACTGCTGTGGCCCCGCCACCGACCACGGAGTCCCTCCCCGCTGCCCCCTCCACCGGCTCTGTGGGTGTCCCTCCCACACCCCCCAGGACGTATGCCCGGGTGACGGCAGCCCCCCCGCCTGCCGCCTCGTCATCTCTCCCGCCCACCGCCTCCGCCACCATCAACAGCGGCCAGGGCCCCTTTCCCACCATGACAAGGAAGCACGGTGTCCGATGCCTCCTGGTGCCCGCCTCACCCCACGTGGAGACCTACGTGCAGGCGCTGGCGAGGGTGGTGGGGCCCTCAGCCATTGTGGCGGCCTCCAAAATGTATGGGAAGGTCGTCTTCCTCTTAGCATCGGAGGCTGCGGCCCAGGAGGCGGTGGAGAGGGGCCTGGCAGTGGGGGGGGGTATTTGTCCCCCTAGAGCTGCTGGAGGACCGGGGCGTCCGCCTGGTATTGACCTCTGTCCCTCCTTTTCTCCCCAGTGCTGCCCTGTTACCCGCCCTTTCCATCCTGGGGAAACCTGTTTCTGTCATCAGCCCTCTCCCGTTGGGCTGCAAGGACCCCACCCTCCGTCACATCTTCTCCTTCCGCCGGCAAGTGCAGCTTCTACAGCCGTCGGCGGCGCGTGGCGGAGAGGCGCTCGAGGGGTCCTTCCTAGCCCCCCACCAGGGGGCCCGTTACTGGGTGTATTTCTCCACGTGGGAACCCCAGTGCTACCTCTGCCAGGCGTCGGGACATGTCCGGAGGGACTGCCCCTCAGCCCGGCAAGGAGGGGCATCTGGGATCCCCGAGACCCGGCAGGACATCGTCCCCGTCATTGCCAACACCCCTGGCCGCCCAGTACCCGAACCCGCCCCCCTCCTCTTTGGACCACCGCTACTCCCACTCAGGCCCAAGGGGCACCTCCCCTACAAAGCCCAGACGAGCGGGAGAGCCCCGCCCTCGCTGCTGACAATCTGGCGGGGCCTATGGAGGAGGGTGTGGCAGAGATACCACCAGGCATGGGAGAGAGCCTCCCCCACGGAGAATCCTCCCTCCCTTATGCTGCCCCACCGTTCCCCCCACAAGCCCCTGAGCCATCGCCTTTACCCCCTGATACGACCCCTGCTAACCAGCCCCCAGATGATGCCATGGAGGGCTGGGCCCTAGTCCAGGGGAAGCCAGGCAAGTGGAAGGCTCGAGCTCCGCTTCATCTACCCGAGGCGGAGGCCCCCCGGAACACCACGAAGGGGGGCACTGATGCCGAACCTTCCGCTTTGCCCACGAGTGCATCCCATCCACCGGTGTCAGCCGGGAAAGACGTGGTAGCACCGGAAGGTAGTGTCTCCCCTCCACGGGAGACCCTCCCCTCCAAGACCCTCGAGGAAGCCCCTTCTGTCCTGACACTACCCAAAGCCCCCGTGAACTCCGAGGCAACCGTCATGGCGGGTGCCAGCGGGGAGAACCCCGGGGTGGTGGAAAGTGTCCTCTCCTCCATGTTTGAGGAGATCAAGGCCCTAGATCTGACCCCTGTCGCCCAGGGGGAGAACGACCGTTTGCCAGAAAAACCTCGATTTGGGCAACCTCAGTCCACCCCTCTTTTCCCCATGCTCCCTCCTCCTAACTGCTGTTTCTGCTCCCACCTCCGAGGAGCCCCTGGACTCCTCCATCGACCCGGCCGCTGATGGCACCCCGCTGACGACCACCGAGCCTGCTCAGGTGACAGCCGGCGCCACGCGGCCGGGACACGAATCGCCAGGGGCACCCCCCGTTGGTCCGGAGCAATCGATTTCCTTCCCAGGTAGGGGCCCAACAGAAGATAATCCACCTCCTGATGCTGTAGCCACTAAATCCACCATAGAGCCCGCGCCCGGTATCACTGAGAGCTCCCGCCCCACCCCCTTAACCCTCGAGCCTGAATGGGAGGCGCCACCATCCAGCTGCTTGCCTCCTGAAACCCAGAACCTCGCCTCTGCCCCTGCCCCTGCCCCTACCCCTATCCAGTCTACCTCCTGCGATGTTATCGCCGCCCCCGGGGCTGTCTCCTTCCCTTTTCCAACCTATGACCCCCAGGGAGCGGCCTTTGCGTTCTCCTGCTCCGACCCATTAGGGGCTGCTATTTTCCCTCCACCGCCCCCTATCGCCCCAGGGTTTGAGGCTGGCCTAGAAGCTCCAGCCCATCAGGCACCCTGTTGGGGTTAGGCACCCTGCTTGCCCGTTTTAGTGGGCCATGGGGCTGCACCAAGCACCCCGCCGGGGAACAACCAGGAAACCATAACCCCACCCCCCCATGAGCTGCGAGGAGAGCTGCGGAAGTTTTTAGAGGATGTCCGTGGCTCCCGCAACAAGGTACAGCTTGCTCTCCAGCGATGGGGGGATTTTTTTCAAATCCTCTGGGCCACAAGGGCCCTCATGGGGGAAGGTAAAGGGACGGGGAAGCAGGATGCCGCGGCCTACTGGCAGGTCCGCGTCTTCTGTGACCAATTACTCACCTATGGGATGGGTCAGGGACTGTCGCGCAGCCCGCTGGGAGATGCGAGCGTCCCTGCCAGTGAGGATCCCCCCTGGCCCTCCCCATGACACCTCTCACCATCGCAACGTTGAACACCCGGGGTTGTAGGATGGCTCTCCGCAGGTCCCAGGTGCTCTCCTTCCTGCGGGAGGGAGGGTACTCTGTGATTTTCCTGCAGGAGACCCATACGGATCCGACCGCCGAAGATAATTGGCGGCTGGAGTGGGGGGACAGGGTCTACTTTAGCCATTCCACGATTCGGCAGGCTGGAGTGGCGACCCTGTTCTCCCCCGACCTACGGCCCAAGGTGCTGGGGTCGCCGAGGCCGTGCAGGGTCACCTGCTGCAACTCCGGGTCCGTATAGAGGGGCTCGTGGTTAACCTCGTGTGACGAAGTGGGACTGTTCTTAATGTTTCCTCCGAATATTGTGGGGGTGCCTCAGTTTCCCCTATGCAGTTCTTAAGTATCTAGGGGGTGGGGTAAGGGTGTATGATCACTGCAGAGCCCTAGAGGGCAGGTGTGCGCAGGGGTCTGGACACAGAGGATGCCCGACACCCTGTTTCCTGGCAACTGATGGCCTGGGCCCTTCCCCCCTGCAAGGTGAGAGCTAAAGGGTTGGAGAACAAAGGAATCCGGTGACCTCCTGGCCCAGGAAAGGGACAAAGCCCAGAGGAGGAGGGGCTGGAGGGAGTTTCAGTTTGGGGCTGGCTAGGACATGGAGTGAAGTGCAGACGTGGTTGTCTGGCTCACTGCCCTCCAAAATGGACCCAGCTGAGGGGTCCTGTTCTCTGCACCTGCAAGCTCTGTTTTAGACCATGTTCCTGTCGTCTAATAAACCTGTTTTACTGGCTGGCTGAGAGTCCCGTCTGACTGCGAAGTTGGGGTGCAGGACCCTCTGGCTTCCCCAGGAGCCCCGCCTAAGCGGACTCGCTGTGGGAAGCACACGGAGGGGCAGAGGATGCTGAATGCTCCGAGGTCAGACCCAGGAAGGTGGAAGCTGTGTGAGCTTTGTGCCCTGCAGACCGGCTGCTCACCGGAAGGCGACTGCCCCAGAGTCCTGACTGGCTTCATGCGGAGCAGTTCCAGAGCATCGCCCGGGGACTCCGTGACACCTCGTTAATGTCTATGCCGCAACATCGGGCCCGGAGCGGCTGCAATTCTATCAGCAGGTGTCCACCTTCCTTGGCACCTTAGATTCTCACGAGTGCCTGGTCCTGGGAGGGGATTTTAATCGGGGACCAAGCAGTGCCCGGCTGCCGCGGACACCCTCCGGGAGATAACTGAACATCACTCCCTAGTGGACATCTGGCGTGACCACCACCCGGATGACACTTCCACGTTCACCTTTGTCCAGGTGGAAGCCCATCAGTCGAGCCACTCCCAGTTGGACCGCATTTATCTATCACGCTTCCATCTCTCACGAGCCCACTCCTCCAGCATTCGGCTGGCCCCATTTTCTGACCATCACCTAGCCACCGTGACAGCCTCCCTCTGTGCAAAGAGGCCGGGGCTGGCCTATTGGCATTTTAACAACAGCCTGTTGGAGGATGAGGGCTTCATGACGTCCTTCTGCGAATTCTGGCTGGCCTGGCGAGGGCAGCAGCGTGCCTTTCCCTCGGCGCGGCGATGGTGGGACCTGGGGAAGGTGTGTGCCTGGTTTTTCTGCTGCAACTACACCCGGGGCACCAGCTGACGGAGAAATGCGGCGATAGAGCAGTTGGAAAGGGAGGTCTTAGAGCTGGAGAGGCGTCTGGCCGCCAACCCCGAAGAGCCGCTCCTCTGCGGAGCGTGCTGGGAGAAGCGGGAGGCGCTCCGGGCCCTCGAGGACCATCGGGCCCGGGGCGCCTTTGTTCAATCCCGCATCTGCCTCCTTCGGGAGATGGATCGCGGCTCCCGCTTCTTCTATGCCCTGGAGAAAACAAGGGGGGCCAAGAAACACGTCACCTGCCTCCTGGCAGAAGACAGCACCCCCCTCATGGAACCGGTGGAGATGTGCGGGAGGGTCCGAGCCTTCTACGCAAGTCTTTTCTCCCCAGATCCGACCAACCCGAGCGCTTGCAGAGTGCTTTGAGAGGAGCTCCCTACGGTCAGCACGAGTGACCGAGACCAGCTAGAGTTGCCTCTCACTCTGGCCGAGTTCTCGGAAGCCCTCCGTCGTATGCCCACTAATAAGTCTCCAGGCATGGACGCGCTGACCGTGGAGTTCTACCACGTGTTTTGGGACGTCCTTGGCCCAGACCTAGTCACCATCTGGGCCGCGTCTCTGCAGAGCGGGGTCCTCCCTCTCTTGTGCAGGCGAGCTGTTCTCGCCTTATTGCTGAAGAAGGGGGACCTCCGCGATTTACGAAATTGGCGTCCCATCTCGCTCCTCAGCACAGACTACAAAATCATAGCGAAAGCAATCTCGCTGTGGCTAGGGTCCGTGCTGGCGGACGTGGTCCACCCAGACCAGACCTACACCGTCCCAGACCGCAGTATCTTTGATAACCTATTTCTGGTTCGGGACCTTTTGGAACTCGGGTGTAGAGACGGTCTGTCATTTGCCCTCCTGTCCCTAGATCAGGAGAAGGCGTTCAATAGGGTGGACCACGGGTACCTCCTGAGCACTCTGCGGGCGTTTGGCTTCGGACCCCACTTTGTGGGTTTTCTCCGGGTGCTGTACGCTTCCGCAGAGTGTCTGGTTAAGCTCAACTGGACCCTGACCGAACCGGTCAGCTTCGGGCGAGGAATACAGCAGGGGTGCCCCCTCTCGGGCCAACTGTACGCTCTGGCGATCGAGCCCTTCCTCTGTCTCCTCCGCAGGAGGTTGACAGGGTTGGTGCTGCGGGAGCCGGAACTGTAGCTGGTCCTGTCGGCGTACGCTGATGATGTGCTCCTCGTGATCCGGGCGACTTGGCGCGGGTGGAGGCTTGCCAGGCCATCTATTCGGCAGCCTCCTCCGCCCGGGTCAACTGGGTCAAGAACTCTGGTTTGGCGGTAGGAGACTGGCGGCAGGCGAGCTCCCTCCCACCCACACTTCAGACCATCCGGTGGAGCGCAGGTCCGCTGCTCTACCTCGGCGTTTACCTTTCTGACACGCATCCCTCTCCGCCGGAGAACTGGGAAAATTTAGAGGGCGGGGTGATAGAGTGGCTCCAGAAATGGACAGGACTACTCCGATGTCTCTCCCTCCGAGGGAGAGCGCTGGTGCTCAATCAACTAATCCTGTCCATGCTCTGGTACCAGCTCAACACCCTGGTCCCGGCCCCGGGTTTCCTGACCAACCTCCGGACATCGATTCATAGAATCATACAATATCAGGGTTGGAAGGGACCTCAGGAGGTCATCTAGTCCAACCCCCTGCTCAAAACAGGACCGATCCCAGACTAAATCATCGCAGCCAGGGCTTTGTCAAGCCTGACCTTAAAAACTTCTAGGGAAGGAGATTCCACCACCTCTCTAGGTAACGCATTCCAGTGTTTCATAGACTATCAGGGTTGGAAGGGACCTCAGGAAGTCATCTAGTCCAACCCCCTTGCTCAAAGCAGGACCAATCCCCAATTTTTGCCTCCGATCCCTAAATGGCCCCCTCAAGGATTGAACTCACAACCCTGGGTTTAGCAAGCCAATGCTCAAACCACTGAGCTATCCCTCCTAGTGAAAAAGTTTTTCCTAATATCCAACCTAAATCTCCCCCAGTGCAACTTTAGACCATTACTCCTTGTTCTGTCATCTGCTACCACTGAGAACAGTCTAGAGCCATCCTCTTTGGAACCCCCTTTCAGGTAGTTGAAAGCAGCTATCAAATCCCCCCTCATTCTTCTCTTCTGCAGACTCAACAACCCCAGTTCCCTCAGCCTCTCCTCATAAGTCATGTGTTCCAGTCCCCTAATCTGGGATTCTGGGGTTCTTTTGGTCAGGAACGCACTGGGCCCCTGTAGGGGTCCTTCATCTACCCCTGAAGGAAGGAGGACAGGGCCTGAAGTGTCTACACACTCAGGTCCGTGTCTTCCGCCTCAAGGCCCTACAGAGGCTCCTCTATGGTGGAGGCAGTTCGGCGTGGAGCACACTGGCGCACGCCATCCTGCGCCGCACCCGAGGGCTCCGATACGACCGGCAGCTCTTTTATCTCTGCCCGGGAGGTCTTCCGCATGACCTCTCCAGGCTGCAGTCTTCTACCAGGACCTCCTCCGGACTTGGAAACTGTTTTTAATGACCAGGTTCGTGGCAGCCACCGAGGAGGAGCCCCTGCTACACAACCCCCAGCTCCATGTGCAGGTGGCGGAGTCCCGCTTGGTGTGCCAGAGCTTGATCCTGGCAGAAGTCACGAGAGTCGGAGACCTCCTGGACCACGACCGGGGAGACTGGCTGGATCCCCTGACGCTCGCCCGGCGCATGGGGCTCTCCAGACCTCGCACCCCCGGCGCGTACTTCAGGAGGTGAAGTCCGCTTTGCCACCCGCTGTTCGAGCTTACCTCGACCAGGTCCTGCTCGAGGGCACGCCCTGCCCACCCTCTACCCCAGGCCGGCGGGCTGTACTTTTTAATTGGACCCCTGCCCTGCAGATCCAATTGCACCCCGCCCCACCCCTTCACTGCGAGCCGGCTGCATGAACTGCAGCCGGTATGCTTCCAAACCGCGCCAAGGAAACATCTATACACGCTCGCGCTCCACACCCTTCACGCCCTGACCCTAGTGGCCTGCCCCGACACAAAGTGGCGAGACCTTCTGCCACCTTTGGAGGGTGAGCAGCCCCGGTGGGCCAGCCTATATTCCACCTTGGTTCCGAGGCCCGTCAGGGACATCAGTTGGCGGCTCTTTCATGGAGCTGTGAGCACAGGCACGTATTTGGCGCGATTCACCCCCATCCCAGATACTTGTCCCTTTTGTGGTGTGAGGGAAACCCTGGCGCACGTATATCTGGAGTGTGCCAGGCTGCAGCCCCTGTTCCAGCTCGTCACAAATCTCCTATTACGTTTTTGGTTGCATTTTTCCCCTCACCTTTTTATTTATGCACTCCTCATCCATGGCCTCACAAAGTCACGGGATCTCCTAGTTAACCTCCTCCTGTCCCTGGCTAAAACAGCCATCTATAAAACCAGAGAGAGGAGGTTGGCTGATGGAGTTTCCTGTGACTGTGGGGCCGTTTTACGATCCTCGGTCCGTTCACGTATCCGGGCGGAGTTCCTCTGGGCGGCGTCCACCGACTCCCTTGATGCTTTTGAGGAGCAGTGGGCGCTGTCCGAGGTTCTCTGCTCGGTGTCCCCGTCCGGGTCCCTTTATCTGACCCTTTGATTGGGGGAGAGAGTAAGGGACCCCAGCCCCAGCCATTGCTGCTGCGGACACCACCACCCTAGAGGGGTCCTTTCACACGTGGGTGCACGTGACTCCCCCCCCCCCGGACTGTCCACCCCACAGCCTGCCCCTCTTGTTGGGTGCTTTCAGAGGAGGGAATTGTTGGTGACACTTGGGCGTGGCGCCAGGTAACTCGAGGGGGTGGAAAACCACGAGAGTCGAGGAAGCCCCCCGCCCTGGGCCCGGGCAAGCTTGAACACTTCCCTCCCCTGAAGCTAATGAGAAAACAATTGTGATTGGTTGCTGTGTTACACATTGCATATGCTGCTGTTTTTACTTTGTAAGTGTGTTATGCAAATACAAATATCTTTTGCTTCAAAAAATTACTCTCCTATAGCCATCTAGCCCGACCCTGTCACATATCCCCCCCCTCTGGTCAACACTACAGGGTTGAGCAACTTGGGACGTCAGGCAGTGTATTCGTGACAAGCCATCTGCATTGCCAAGGTGGCTTCCAGCCCGGTGTTGTATGGTGAATTGGAAAGGTTGTAGGGACAGGAACCATCTGGTCACCCTTGCGTTCTTCTCTTTATTTCGCTGCATCCACTGGAGGGGTGCATGGTCGGTCACAAGGGTAAACCGTCGTCCCAGAAGATCATAACATAGTGTTTCCACGGCCCATTTCACAGCTAGGCTTTCTCTTTCAACCACAGCATACTTCTGCTCTCTCGGGAGGAGTTTCCTGCTGAGGTAGAGGATTGGGTGTTCTTCATCTCTGACCATCTGCGATAGGACAGCTCCCAATCCTGCTTCAGATGCATCTGTTTGTAAAATGAATTCTTTGTTGAAGTCTGGGGCTATAAGCACGGGGTTACTGCAGAGGGCTGTCTGTAGATCCATGAATGCTTTCTCTGCGGCATCTGTCCACTTCACCATGTCTGGAATCCGGGCTTTTATCAGGCCTGTCAGGGGACTCGCTCTGGTAGCAAAATGGGGAATAAATCATCGGTAGTACCCCACCACACCTAGAAATGCCCGGACTTGCTTTTTCTGATTCGGCAGGGGCCAATTTTGGATAGCCTCTAGTTTGTTTAGTTGGGGCTTGACCATGCCCCTTCCTACAATGTAGCCAAAGTATTTAGCCTCGGCTAGCCCTATAGCACACTTGGCTGGGTTGGCTGTGAGGCCAGCCTGTCTTAGCGTGTCCAGAACCACTTCCACCTTTCCTAAGTGGGTTTCCCAATCAGGGGTGTGAATAATCACATCATCCAGGTATGCCGCTGCATAACTGGTATGGGGCCATAGGAGCTTGTCCATAAGACGCTGGAAGGTGGCAGGTGCCCCATGCAGTCCAAAAGGAAGAACAGTATATTGAAACAGACCCTCTGGGGTAGAAATGCTGTCTTTTCTTTTGAATCTTTGGCAAGGGGAATCTGCCAGTATCCCTTTGTTAAATCAAGGGTGGTCAAAAATCGGGCATTGCCCAGGCGGTCAACTAACTCATCGATATGGGGTATGGGGTATGCATTGAATTTGTATCTCTCATTCAGCCGGCGAAAGTCATTACAAAATCTAGTGGTGCCATCGGGTTTGGGCACCAACACAATCGGGCTTGACCACTGACTGTGGGACTCTTCGATGACTCCCAGCTCCAACATCCTTTTTACCTCTGCCTTGATCTCCTCCCTTTCTGCTGCTGGGACCCAATAGGGCCTTAAAGTTACCTTTGCCCCAGGGTCTGTGATAATGTGGTGATATGCTTCGGTGGTCTGGCCTGACTTGGTTGAAAACACGTCCTGGTATCAGTTGATCATATCAGTTACCTCCTTCTTCTGGTTTGGTGTCAGATCAGTGGATATCCTGATCTGCTCCTGCATGTTATTTCCCTGGATTGGGGTCTCTTGGGCTACTACACACGCCTCTCGTTGGTGCCAAGGCTTTAAGAGGTTAATGTGATAAATTTGTTCTTGTTTCCGGCGTCCTAGCTGCCGCACCTTGTAGGTTACTTCCCCCACGGGTTAAACCACCTCATAGGGCCCTTGCCATTGGGCCAAAAGCTTGCTTTCTGCCGTGGGTACCAACACCATCACCCGATCCCCTGGTTGGAACGGTTGGACTTTTGCCTGGCGATTGTAACCGCTGGGCCTCCTGCGCCTTTTCCAAATGTTCCGGTACAATAGGGGTGACCCAGGCTATCCGTTCTCGCATCTGCAACACATGGTCAGTTATATTTCTCCCCTCATTGCAATATCTAGTATGCCACAGGGGTGGTGTCCGTATAATAATTCAAAGGGGGAAAACCCAGTTGAGGCCTGAGGTACCTCCCGGATTGCAAACACAAGGTAGGGTAGTAGGGTGTCCCAATCCTTCCCGTCTCGACTTACCACTTTCCTTATCATTGCCTTGAGGGTTTGGTTAAACCAGGCCATCCGTCTGCAGTTCTCAGGGTATGTATATGGAGCATTGTACAGAGGTCCTTCATTAGCTTCGACATAAATGGGGTACCTTGGTCTGTTAATATCTCCTTTGGTAGCCCCACTTGGGCAAAGATCCCCACCAACTTTTTAGCTATCGTTTTAGAGGCCGTGTTCCGGAGGGGGACGGCTTCTGGGTAGCGAGTAGCATAATCCAGAATGACAAGTATATAGTGGTGGCCCCGGGCTGTCTTCTCCAAGGGTCCCACTAGATCCATGGCTACTCGCTCGAAGGAGACCTCTATGATGGGAAGGGGTACTAAAGGTGCCCTCAAGTGGGGACGGGGACTGTGCAGCTGACACTCCGGGCAGGACGCACAATACCTCCGCACTTCTTCATGTACTCCGGGCCCGAAGAATTGTCGCAGGACCCGTGCCAGGGTCTTCTCTACCCCCAAATGCCCCCCAAAAAGGTGACTATGGGCCAGACTTAATACAGCATTCTGGTGTTTTTGAGGTACTAGGATCTGCTGTACCTTCTGCCCCTGTACTGGTGCAACCCGGTATAAGAGATTCTTCTTCATTATGAAGTAGGGTCCTGGTCCCTGGGTTTTCCCTTCCACGGGGGACCGCATCTATTTTGGTCACCTCCTTCCCAATGTTGTCGTACCTTGGGTCTTCAGCCTGGTCCCGTCCAAAATTTCCTCTCCCGGGGCTAATCTGCCCGAGATCTAGGGGGCCAGTCTCTGTTGCCTCGACTGGTTCAGCTCTCGGTCAGGGGTCTGGGACGACGGGCCCCCGATCTCGGCCGGGGGTCTGGGCGGCGCCCGGGACGTCGGGTCCCCGATCTCGGCTGGGGGTCTGGGCGGCGCCGGGCACAGGGGGCCCGATCTCGGCCGGGGGTCTGGGAGGCGCCCGGGACGACGGGCCCCCAATCTCGGCCGGGGGTCTGGGCGGCGCTGGGCACAGGGGGCCCGATCTCGGCTGGGGGTCTGGGAGGCGCCCGGGACGACGGGCCCCCGATCTCGGCCGGGGGTCTGGGCGGCGCCGGGCGCGGGGGGCCCGGTCTCGGCTGGGGGTCTGGGCGGCGCCGGGCGCGGGGGGCCCGATCTCGGCCGGGGGTCTGGGCGGCGCCGGGCACAGGGGGCCCGATCTCGGCCGGGGGTCTGGGCGGCGCCGGGCGCGGGGGGGCCCGGTCTCGGCCGGGGGTCTGGGCGCTCCTGTCACACACACAATACCCATTTGCACGTGTGAACACTTGGGAGCCCCGGGCCAGCCCCCGGGGTGGTCAGCTCGCAGGGGCGCCCCGGGGCTCGGGGTGCTCCAGCGGCCCCGGTCCTGCGGCTGCGGACCCCCGCCCAGGGTGAGCGATGCAGGGGCGGCCCCGCCCCCGGCCTGAGCCCCGCCCCGGGGCGGCACGAGGCCTTGGGGGCGGGGTTACCCCCCTCCCTGCTCAGCCCCGCCCACGGCCCCGCCCCCTTCCCGGCGCCGTGTGGTCGGTTCGGCTCCACCCTTCCCCCCTCTCGGCACCTTCCAAGATGGCGGCGCCCCTGGGCGGAAAGCGGCTGATGGTGAGGTGGCGCCGCGGCCGGAGCAGCCCCGGGGGCGGGGCCTAGCGCGGGGCCGGGGGTCGCCGGGCCAGGCAGACGCTCCGCGAGGGGCGGATTCAGCCGGGCGGCGCCCAGCGGGTGGGGATGTGCTCGGCGCGGTACGTTATGCTAACGGCTGTGCGAGCACAGAGGGGACGGAGTGTGTGAAACAACGGGGCGGGCGGTGCCCCGGCCGGGTGGGACCAGGAGAGGGGGATGCAGCTGCCGCCCAGAGTCGCTCCCTTCCCCTGCCCGCAGGGCTTAATGCCCCTTTCCCCAGAGAGCTGGCAGTCCAAGTACCCGCTCACCCAGGAGCCAGCTCCGGCCCCTGTCAGCCCCGCGGACCCTGGCAACTCACCTTGGGAACATTTCATCAAAACCCCGGGGCCCCAGCACCGAAATGGCCAGCCAGGCGTCCCTGGAGCCGGGCTCGCAGGAGGAATGTGCGGGACCCAGCGGTGCCCGCGGCTTTGGAGCCAGCCAGCGGGGCGTTCCAGTAATAGACTGGCTCCGGGTGCGTCTCCCTCCAGTGGTTCTAGCACGGGGGTGGGCAAACTTTTTGGCCCGAGGGCTACATCTGGGTATGGAAATTGTATGGCGGGCCATGAACGCTCAGGAAATTGGGGGTTGGAGTGTGGGAGGGGGTGAGTGCTCAGGCTGGGGGTGTGGGCTCTGGGGTGGGGCTAGAAATGAGGAGTTCAGGGTGCGGGAGGGGACTCCGGGCTGGGGCAGGGGGTTGGGGTGCTGGGGAGTGCAGCTCCAGCTAAGAGTGCAGGGTCTGGGGTGGGGTTGAGGATGAGGGGTTTGGGGTGCAGGAGGGTACTCCGGGCTGGGACTGAGGGGTTTGGATCAGGGCTGGGGGAGCGGGTTGGGGCATGGGAGGGGGTCAGGTGTGCAGGCTCTGGGTGGCGCTTACCTCAAGCAGCTCCCAGAAGCAGTGGCATGTCCCCTTTCCGGTTCCTATGCAGAGGCACAGCCAGGCGGGTCTGCGCTCTGCCCCATCCACAGGCACTGCCCCTGCAGCTTCCGTTGGCCGTGGTTCCTGGCCAATGGGAGCTGCGAAGGCAGCGCTTGGGGCGGAGGCAGCGTGCGGATTCCCCTGGCTGCCCCTACATGTAGGAGCCGAAGGGGGGACATGCTGCTGCTTCCAGGAGCCGCGCGGAGCCACAGCATGCGCAGAGCGGGACAAGCCCCCAACCCCGCTACCCAGCTGGAGCGCTGAAGCAGGGCAAGCCCTGGACCCTGCTCGCCAGCGGGAGTTTGAGGGCCAGATTAAAACGTCTGAAGGGTTGTATGCGGCCCCCAGGCCGTAATTTGCCCACCCCTGTTCTAGTAGCTGGCTCCCGGCTCCCACGAATGTGACTCCCGCAGCTCAGTTGCCAGGGCTTTGTGTCTCTGGTGCTGCAGCTCCCTCGTTCGATCCCTAGCATGCAACCAGGGGTCTGTTGCGCTCGCCACCTCCCCTGCTCCCTGATGCCCTGTGCTTTGCTTTGCTAGGCCGCTCCATGGACCCGGGGCGCTTTCTCGTCGCTCCTTCCCTACATCCGGGCTATTCAGACCACAGCTGTGTGCCACAAGGTAAGTGCGTGGCGGGCTGCAGTGGGGAATCCTGCCCATTAGCCGCTCGGCTGCTGCTGCGAGGGTCTGTCCGTGTGGATCCCAGCACTGGCATACACGGCTCATGCACTTGTGAGACACAGGTGCCATCGATGGACAGCCCTTCAAAGAATACCTAGGGAGGTGGTGGTACCTAGGGAGGTGGTGGAATCTTCTTCCTTAGATATTTTTAAGGTCAGGCTTGACAGAGCCCTGTCTGGGATGATTTAGTTGGGGATTGGTCCTGCTTTGAGGAGGAGGTTGGACTAGATGACCTCCTGAGGTCCCTTCCAGCCCTGATATTCTATGATTCTATGAATCCCAGGAGTTGTAAGGTAAGTAACAGCCGTCCCTCCCTCTGAACCTGCAAAACCAAAGCTGGAGAGGGGCCTGTGAGACAGGGCCTCACCCACCCAACAAAGCCTTTCCCCAGCAGGGGCAGAGGCACAGAGTTCTGGGTGAGGCCTTGGAAACCCCCTGTGTACCCCAGCAACCTGTGCCAGGAGCCTTTGCTCTCTCCTCCCCCAAACAGCCCTGCATGGCAGGTATGGTTAGGGCAAGGAGTCAGGACTCTCGCTGGATGACCTGGGGCTGGTCCGTTCTTGCCCATGCCTCAGTTTCCCCCAGGACATGAGGTGATTCTGCCCTGTCCAGGGGTGGCAGGGGCCTGGAGGCTAGGCGAGTCGATGTCGGAGAGTGGCTCCTGGGCTTTTTCTGTAACCTGCACCTCGCAGTGCCTGTTCTTCACTGTGTCTGCACCTTCAGCGCCCCTGAGGTGCCCGCTGAGAGCGTGACTGAGTCTGAGCTGTCAGACTGGGCAGGACCTGGGGGTGTCCTTAGCAGGGAAATGAACACTCAGGCTAAAGCTTCCTGCAGGCTGCCTCATCCACAGGCTGCATGCCGCTGTGCTGCCACGTGTAGCCAGGGCTTGACGGTGCCGGGCATGACGGTGCCAGACCCGAGGAAGGGGGCATGTAGGAAGTGGGATCAGCCTGCTAGCACCAGGGGGTCAGTGCTCTGGGCCCTGGGTACTGCCAAACGCTTTGAAATACCTGCTGCCCTGGTCCCTCCGTGCCGTTAACACCTATGGAGCAGGGGAAGATGCGTCCCCTGCTCCTGGCCCTGCCCAGCAGGGGTAGCCCCCACTGTTGTTTTTCACCCCCCTCCCATGGGTGTTATCTTACAGAACCGGGCGGCCCGAGTGCGAGTCGGGAAAGGAGACAAGCCGGTGACGTACGAACAGGCCCACCCCCCCCACTACATCGCCCATCGCAAGGGCTGGCTCTCCCTGCACACCAGTGAGTGACCCGCCAGCTGCTGCCCTGGGGGTACCTGGGCTTCCCCCTCTCTCAGTGCCTGCCCTGCTCCCCACCATGCCTTCTGCTGGGAGAGACTGGGACTGGAGTAGCCAGGAGCTCCCCTCCAGCCAGTGCTCCTGCCCTGCTCCCCACAGTGCCCCCTGCTGGGAGAAGCAGTTATGCTTATAAGAAGCACACAGGATCTTTTTCAGGGGAAAGAGCAATACACCCTGTTTATTAAAAATGCAACAATTAGCATATGCATTTAAACACACACACACATACGCACACAGAGTCTTGGCAGGATGAACCCAAAGTTTCATGGCCAGGCCCCCTGTTTCCATAGTGATTTTCCCATCATGCTGTAATCAGTTGTTTTTTGACGAGTGCTTGTTTTCTTACATTGTTTTTTTTATTTTTATTTTTTATTAAGTCTTTTAAAAGGTTACCCCATTCTGGTTTTAATCACAGCTATCTTGTCCCCATTGATAGGTGCCGGTCTTATTTTTAAAGTCGTCAATCTGCCCTTCTCTGACATAGGCGTGTTGCAGCTTCCTGGTGCTCTGACATCTCGGTTTTTCCCAAAAACATCTGGTTCAGCGATGGCCTTTACACTTATTTGTTAACACACATGTTCCTCATTTACACACAACACAGAATTAATTTACACAAAGCATTTAAACAAAAACATCAAATTGCAATGCAAAAAAACCCAAGTCATTGCATTTTTTTACTTATTTTAAAATACTAAACCTGCAACAAAATGGTAACCCTAAAAGGTCTGTTACTGCCTTAAAATCAGCTCCGATACAAATTCTGGTTGATGCATCTTTACCAATGGCCCATTAGGCCATTCCTTTCTGCTTTCAAAAAGAATAGCTGGCAAAATATAGTCAAATCATACATCAATAAATGTAATACATGCTACATTATTATTTTTTATTTTAAATTATACAAAATGCAAACATAAAATCCTACTACAACAAGGCCAGGCCTGGAAAAGCCAGGAGCTCCCCCACAGCCAGCATTCCTGCCCCACCCCCCAGAGCGCCCCCTGCTGGGAGAGGCACTCCCCTCCTCCCCCCACAGCCAGTGTTCCTGCATTGTTCCCTACAGCGCCCCCTGCTCGGAGAGGCCGGGGCTGGAATACGTGGGAGCTCCCCCCACAACCAGTGCTCCTGCCCCGCTCCCCACAGCATCCCCTGTTGTGTGGCCCCTCTGACTTAACAAAAGGGGGTGAGGGGTCTTCAACCTGGGCATGGGCCGTTCTCCCTCCCCGAGCTCTTCTCCAGGCATGGGGGAGGGGAGGGAGCAGGAGTCCCTGTCCCCCGGCAGATGTGTGTTCCGTGGCCAGATCCTGATGCAGTGCCTGGCCGGACACCCATGCAGCCCCCTGCTCTGGCTGGTGCTGCTCGTACCATCTCTTAAAGGTGCCCTGTGGGCATGGGGCACCTGGCGCTGTCCCTTCACCCCCCCGCTGCCCTGTCTGCCCTGCAGGTAACCTGGATGGGGAGGGCGGGGCGGCCGAGCGCACCGTGGAGGACGTCTTCATCCGCAAGTTCATCTACGGCACCTTCCACGGCTGCCTGGCCAATGAGATTGTGCTGAAGCGCCGCGCCAACGTGCTGGTCGTCTGCGCCGTCTTCCTGCAGCGCCTGCCGCCCTACAAGTTCTACTTCCTGGTGGGCTACACCGAGACGCTGCTCTCCTTCTTCTACAAGTGCCCCGTCCGGCTGGAAGTGCAGACCCTGCCCGAGAGGGTCATCTACAAGTACCTATAGCACTGCTGGAGCCCCTGGGCGAGGCCTGCCCCCCGGCAGCTGGGCACCCCACCTCTCCCCTGGGCTAGTCTGTGCCTGACTCAGGTCACCTGCTGTCCTGTCTCTCACTGGCCCGTTGTGGGGCAGGACACCCACGCTCCACATGGGCCCGAGGAGGCCATGGACCCGTGGGTGGTGGCCGTGGGGTGCTCTGGTGTGGGTGTTACTGAGGCTCTGGACGTAGCAGTGGCCCAGCCCATCAATGGGGAATAAAAGCACTCTGGCCCCTGTGTCCATCTCTGGAGTCACTGTAGTCCAATTCCTCCCAGCTTGGTCCCGGGGCAGTCAGAGTGTGGGCCTGGGAGCATGGGTAGCAGGTCGCATAGGTTTAGGGAGGCTGTGCCTCCCCAAACAGCCAGACATGACCTTGACAAATTAGAGGATTGGGCCAAAAGAAATCTGCTGAGGTTCAGCAGGACAAGTGCAGAGTCCTGCACTTAGGACGGAAGAATCCCATGCGCCGCTACAGACTAGGGACCGAGTGGCTCGGCAGCAGTTCTGCAGAAAAGGACCTGGGGGTTACGGTGGATGAGAAGCTGGATATGAGTCAACAGTGTGCCCTTGTTGCCAAGAAAGCCAATGGCATTTTGGGATGTATAAGTAGGGGCATTGCCAGCAGATCGAGGGACGTGATCGTTCCCCTCTATTCGACATTGGTGAGGCCTCATCTGGAGTACTGTGTCCAGTTTTGGGACCCACACTACAAGAAGGATGTGGAAAAATTGGAAAGAGTCCAGCGGAGGGCAACAAAAATGATTAGGGGACTGGAACACATGACTTATGAGGAGAGGCTGAGGGAACTGGGGTTGTTTAGTCTGCGGAAGAGAAGAATGAGGGGGGATTTGATAGCTGCTTTCAACTACCTGAAAGGGGGTTCCAAAGAGGATGGATCTAGACTGTTCTCAGTGGTAGCAGATGACAGAATGAGGAGCAATGGTCTCAAGTTGCAGTGGGTGAGGTCTAGGTTGGATATTAGGAAACACTATTTCACCAGGAGGGTGGTGAAGCACTGGAATGGGTTGCCTAGGGAGGTGGTGGAATCTCCTTCCTTAGAAGTTTTTAAGGTCAGGCTTGACAAAGCCCTGGCTGGGATGATTTAGTTGGGGATTGGTCCTGCTTTGAGCAGGGGGTTGGACTAGATGACCTCCTGAGGTCCCTTCCAACCCTGATATTCTAAGATTCTGTGGCCCCGCCCCATGCTGTGACTGCTCCCTGCATATGGCTCCAGTCCTCCAGCTCCAGCCCCCCAGTGCTCCAGCTGGGAGGCTGGGGCCAACTGCCTTCCCAGCACTCCGGGGCTGGGGCCGCGTACCGCCCTCCCTCCTGGCACTCCTTTGGGGCTGCGGGGCTAGCTACGGGACTGGGCTAGTGGCCATGGTGTGGGGGGGGGGGGGGGGCCCTCTGGGCTCCAGCAGGTAGCAGAAGGTGTGGAGCCTCAGGCGGAAGGGATGGGGATGGAGGCTAGCCTCCCCCAGCCGGCGGTTCATTCGCCACCCATGCCTGGGAGCCAGCAGCTTCGCATCTCCACCCTGTGTGGGACATGGCCAAGTCCATGGGGGCTCCCTCCTGCTGCCTTCCCCCACGAAGACCTCCCCCCATCTCTGTGGGACCTACACGCAGACATAAACCTGGGAAAAAGAAAAGGAGGACTTGTGGCACCTTAGAGACTAACCAATTTATTTGAGCATGAGCTTTCGTGAGCTATAGCTCACGAAAGCTCATGCTCAAATAAATTGGTTAGTCTCTAAGGTGCCACAAGTCCTCCTTTTCTTTTTGCAAATACAGACTAACACGGCTGTTACTCTGAAACCTGGGAAAGCCAGCGTGGCGGGATTGGGCACTGTGTTACTGAATCACTGGGGTGATGCTCTGGACCTAAAGCCTACAAAGCCAGTCAGGACTCTTGGGGAGCCTCCTCTCTCTGAGCAGACTGTCTCCAGGTCAAGAAGTTTACGCAGCTTCCACCTTCCTGGGTCTGACCTCGGAGGATTCAGCATCCCCTTCCACACCCGACGTTTCCTGCAGCGAGTTCATCCAGGCGGGGTCCTGGGGAAGCCAGAAGGCCCTGCACACGCACAGCATAGAACAGAACTTGTTAGCACAGAAATCTGTGATTTTCACCCAAGTCCATCTTGGGGGGGAAGGGAGACCAGAGCCAGGGCTCTGGCCCTCCTCCTGTGCCTCAAGCCAGCAGGGATTGACTCGCTTCCAGCCGCCAGGCCCCTGCCCAGCCTGTTGCTCCTCCTCTGGCCTTTGTCTTGCTTCCCAGGCCAAGAGTCACCTGCTCACATCCCCCTCCTGGGTCTCAGGTGACGAAGCAGTGGCCATAGCATCCATGCAGGCAGTTGGAGCAGCCTCCGCAAAAGTCACACGCACTTATTCCCACCACCGTAGGCGCCGACTCCATGGGTGCTCTGGGGCTGGAGCACCCATGGGGAAAAATTGGTGGGTGCAGCCAAGCTCCCTGCCCCACCTCACCTCACCTCACCTCCTCTGCCTTCTTCCCTGAGCGCGCCACCCCGCTCCTCCCAGCCCTTGCCACCGCCAAACAGCTGTAGCAAGCTCGGGGGAAGAGGCGGGGATTGGGGGAAGGGGTTGGAATGGGGACGGGGCAGAGGTTGGGGGGGGTCAATCACCCACTGGCACCATTAGAAGTCAGTGACTGTGCCCACCACCTAAACATTGGTGCAATACAAGGGGAAACTGAGGCACACGCAGCATTCATGCAAAGCAGTAAGACTCACATACAACATAAGGGAAAATCTCCACTTCGTCACACCCTGCATTGGTGCCTGCTCTGTGAAAGGGGTGGAGGTACGGACTGGAGTCCCTGGCTGGGGCACTGGGGGCCAGCCTGGTGTGCTGTACTGCGGGGAGGGGTACGGGAGGGAAACCAGCAGGAATGAGGGGTCTGTCAGGAGCATAGCGGGGGCAGAGGGTGGGGGCAAGGTCTGTCCCACCCAAAGGGTGCCATGGGGCTCAGGGAGGTGAGTAAGGCAGCAGGAGGGGAACCCGCGGCTGATCAACACCCAGCGGGGGGAGGAATGGGCCCTGCTCAGATCTCAGTGGGCTGAAAAGGGGCAGGGCTGGGGCAGTGCCATGGAGATCTTGGTGTGGGATGCCGCTGGACCCAGGGCATGAGGCACTGGGCAGGACATCAGCACTGAAGAGACGTGGCTGCCAGCGTGCGTGGGCAATGGGCACGTGGATTGCCCACTGCCCCAGCTCTGGCAGGCTGGCAGTAGGCCTCTCCACAGATGCTGCTGCAGCGTTTCCTGGTGCCCGCGCCAAGGGGTGCAGACACACGGGGCTCTGGCCCAGAGGGGTGTTCTGCAGGAGGCTCTCGGGGCTGTACCGTGCCATCCACCTGCCCATCCCCAAGGGGTCAGCAGCTCAGCAAGGGAGAAGGAAATACCCAGGGTTCTCTGGGTGGAGCTGGCAGTCGGACCCCAGCCACAGGGAGGCAGGCTGTACTATGATCAGCCTTTGGCGGTGTGGGGAAGGTGTTCACATGCCAGCTCTCGTGTGATGGTCCCAGCGGGGGCGTCCCACCGCTGAGCGGGCACCACAAGCTGCAATGGTGCCAATTCACAGCCCTGTCCCCACTCCCATCCCTGGCATGAGGCCAGGGCTCTGTAGCTCCGGGGCCCACGAGGCCGGGTGGCAGGTGCACGCCCTGACCTCGCGCGGGGCTCGTGCCAGCTCCGAGCACGTGAGTCAAACCGGAGTGAGGCAGAATCATCCATCCTGGCTGAGCTATTTACTGCGCTGTTCCCTTGGTTGCCCGAAGTGGGGCAGAGGGCAAAGGATGAGCTGTGGGAAACTAACTTTCCGGGCAGGGCAGGGCTGGGTTGTTCCCAGGCCTGTGCCCTCATGCCAAGGCAGCTTGGGCCTGGCCAGTGTGCGGCTGGGAGACCTGAACAGAGGGTGCTGCAGTCAGCTGGGTGGGGCTGTAGGGGCTGTTCTGCCCCCAAGTTAGCGCTGACACCTGGCAGCAGGGAGCAGTCTCAGGACACAGCAGGGCTCCTCCCTGCCCCTCTGACACCAACCCCAACTGTGCCCCATAGACTGTAATTTGCTCAGGATCATTCTCACTGCTGGGGAACTTGAGGTAGGGAGTGGGGATGTGACCTCGCTGCTGGGGAAACTGAGGCAAGGAGTGGCAAACTGACTTGCCTAGGGCGGAGCCAGGAAAAGAACCTAGGAATCCTGCTTCCCAGCTAATCACTGGAGCCCTTTTCCCCATCCAAAGCCAGGACTCCCAGTTCCCGGTGCAGTGCTCGGGTGGCAGGCGGGTGTGTGCAGTGTGGGAGAAGGCAGGTGCCCTGGGGCAGGGTGCAGCACTGGCTCGGGCCTGCTCTGTGGGCAGCAAGATCCTGTGGCAGGTGCCAGGGCTGGGCCAGGCCAGGGCTGGTTCCCGCAGTGTGGGGCCAGGTGCCAGCTGGGGGCTGCCAAGCAGGAAAGCGCCCGGGCTTCTGTGCTTGGCTGGGCACGCGTCCCTGCCCCTTTGTCTGGGCACCCTGGGCAGTGCCGGGAGGTGCATCTGGGCTCCCCACATGCAGCGCCGCTGGTGCCCCTCAATCCCGACCTACAGCCCCCCGGTATTCTAGTCCGGTGAGCGATGGCCCAAGGGAGGGGAGCAGGGAGAGTCCTGGCCCCAGTGGTACCCACTGGCCTACTGCTACCCTCAGCGTGTTCTCTGCCCTAGCACTGCCCCTGCAGTAGCCCCCTGCACCCCATGCCCCCTTTGGCCCTCACCCATGTCATGTTGGCTGTTCACATGCAGCATTTCATGGCCACGTGCCCTGGCTGCCCCTCTTTGGTCCCGGGGGGAGGGAGGGAGAGGGAGCGATGGACCTTGCCCCTCCGCTGGCGTCAGGGAGCAGCTCGGAGCTCAGTCCCTGACCCCTTGCCCAGCTTGGGGCAGGAGGAGGCAGAGCCATGGCCAGGACACTGGAGATCATCTGTGTGGGGGAGGCACCGGGGCCCTGGCACCCTAAGCTGTTCGGCTTGGTGGGACTGTCCCTACTTGGGGGGGAGGGGGGCTCCCCAGTCTAGCTCTGCTTCCTCTTCCCTCAGCTGAGAGGCCTGGTGGCCTGCGAGGACAGTGCCAGGGTCCCAGTCCTAGGAGGCAGAGCTGTGCCCCCAGCCTTGTGCCAGTCAGGGGGAGCAAGGTGCCAGCCCCCAGGCCATGGGCAGAGGCAGCTCTGGGCCTTGCCATCAGCCCCAAGTCCCCCTGTGCCGGAGCCAAGGAACACCCAGCCCTCAAGCCTGCCCCTCTCAACTAGTCTCTTCTCCCTCTGTACCCTGGCGGGCCCCAAGTCCCTCAGAAGCCCACGTCTCTTGTGAGGCTCATTCGCCCCAAGATCAACATCTAGCCCTCGGCATCGCTCCCACCTCTGGGCTCCTCAGGTCCGTACACTGGGGGCTGCCTGGGACAGGGACTCTCCTCACTGAACTGGCTGCCATCGTCTCAGCAGACCCTGATCTTCGTTGGAGTCTGGGCAGCGCCCAGCACGACGGGACCTGGTCTCGTTTGGAGTCTGGGCAGAGCCTGGCATGACGGGGCCCTGATCTCGGTTGGGGTCTGAGAAGCACCCACACAGATATAATGTAACTTATAACCTTCCAGGTCTGGTGCTTCTTATTCATTAAGGTAGTTAGGGCCACTCTTCCAGTCTGAGCCGACCAGTGCCCTGTTTGGGTGATTTGTCCCCCATCCGGCACTGAGAGAAAACCGGACTTGTCTTTGCCCGGTATCAGCCCGGGGACACCATCTGGAAGGGCGCACTGCTCCCCCACCCCGCTGCTGGTGGGCCCTCGCAAACCCCGTAGGTGAGGGCCTGCACGGGGGGGACTGCAGTGCTGGAATGTCTGGTATTCTGGGAATGAGTGAGCAGCACCCCAGGGTGCTCTGTCACAGCGAGGGCGATAGGGTGCTAAGCACACAGGCCACTGCCCACCCTGGGCAGAGCTGGCTCGCCAGCTCTTCCACCCGCTCCTGGCTGGCTTGGTGCCAAGGCTATGGCCTAGTTGGGAGCTCTGTGACGAGGTCTGGGGCTGGCGTCAGGGGGGCGTTAATGAATTCAGTGTTGCGTGGAGGAGCTGATCTCTGTGTTAAAGAAAAGCTCCTCCAGCGGGTTTGAAATTGCAGCAGGGGCGGGGGGTTGGGTGGGGGGCTGAACAGCTGCCCTTCCTGATATCTGGATTAGTCATGCTGGGACCCCCACACGCACCCCTGGCGGTGAAACATGCCCTCCCCTCCCCTCGCTGGGGCAGGCAGGGTTAGCTGATGCCCCCGGAGTTCCTGGGTCCTGGGCCTTCCCCTCCCGCCATGTAACCCCACTAGGCAGGGCGCCTTCATGCCCTGGGCAGCTCTGTGCCCCGGGGAGGGGACCCGCCCTGCCCCCTGCTGCTTACTGGACTGGGTTCACTGGGCAGAGGCTGTCTGGCTCTGGGGCTGCATCGCCAAGAGTTCAGTTCCCAGCACGGTGGGCACACTGACAATCCATCCCTTGCTCTGGGCAGCGCCCAGCACGACGGGGCTCTGATCTCACTTGGGTTTGGGCAGAGCCCAGCACGATGGGGCTCTGATCTCGGGTGGGGTCTGGGCAGCATCTGGCATGACGGGGCCCTGATCTCAGTTGGGTCCGGGCAGTACCGGGCATGATGGGGCCCTGATCTCGGTCGGGGTCTGGGCAGCGCCCGGGACCATGGGGCCCTGATCTCAGGTGGGGTCCGGGCAGCGCCCGGCACGAAGGGGCCCTGATCTCGGTCGGGGCCTGGGCAGTGCCCACAGACCAGAGGATGTCACAGCACAGGAGAATGCCCTCACTATGTCCTCACCACTCAGCCCTTCCCCCTCCCCAGATGTGGATGCCTGGCTCTTTGGGGTGTGGATCGGGGAGGGTGACACCTCTCCTTGTGTGGGGGGGATGGGGAGGCTCTTTGAGCAGCCTGCTCCTCCTGGGGTTTCTAAGGGGCAGATTCGTGCACCTGCCGGGGTTGACCAGCATGCCCACCAGTGCGTGTCTGGGCGGTCAGACGCAGCAGGTGACTCCAGCCTGCCCAGTTCAAGGGAGTTGCCCAGGGTAGTACCCTGAACCCCCCAGACGTTGGCACAGGTCGCTCTTTGCCTGGTACCTGGGCACATCCCCACCCCACCCAGGGCAGGCGTGATCGTGCTGCGCCCACATGACTCACATGTCGCCTATGGGATCAGCACAGCTGTTTGGGCGCTAACCTGGAGCAAACACGCCCGCCCTGCCAGCATTTGACCTGTGGGGCGATACGCGCCAGCTGTCAGGCAGTGCCCAGCTTGGGCCTGTTCGCCCACCGCCATCAGACAAGACGGCCAGATCCCAGCCCCGTCCTGGTGCTATGGAGGGGTCCCCCAGGGAGCTCAGACCGCTTCCTTGAGCAAGTCCCCACAGCCCCATCTGGGAAGTTGGTGGGGAGGGGGCTGTTTTCATTGTCACACATGGTTCGAAGTCTCCCCTCCCTGCCCCCCTCCCCCGCATCTCTTGGCCTTGAGTTTGAATTTAGATTCTGCCCCTGCAAAGGAGCACAGGAAAGCTGCTGCTGCAAGTCTGATGCCCCAAACCCAAAGGGCCAAGCTAGCGCCAGATTCAGGGAATCCAGCCCCGCCCCCCCCCAGGCACCTGACTGCTCTCGGTTCATTGGGGGACGTGGCCCTAATCCTGGGCACTGAGCCCTTCGGAGATTCCCGCCCACAGGGGCCGAAAGGCACGCAGGCTGGAGGACCAGACATGGCAGCCACGCCCAAGTGCCGTGGCTTTGCTGGGTGGCTACTCAGAGCTGGGAGCACAGCGAGCTTGCTGTGCCCATGCTGGTCTGGGAGCGGCCAGAGCCCGGGGCTCCCTGGCAGAAGCCATGGGTTCCCCCATGCGCAGGGCCAGCCGGCTCCACCCATCCACTCAGCTCCTAGCACTTCCATAGCATGGTCCTGCTGCTGCCTCAGGGACTGTGGGGGCCTTGGAGCCCAGTGTCTGTGGCGCCCGTTGGTGGGCAAGCGGCTTGGGGGGAGAATCACAGTAAGCAGTAGGGGCAGGGTTCCCAGCAGGGAAGTGATTCAGGCTCAGAGTGGGCAGGAAAGGGCAGTGAGCTGAGCCGTGCTCCCCTGGGGTTGGGGGTGCAGCCAAGATGGCATGGCAGGGAGTGGGGGGGCAGCAGGCTGCAAGGAACCAGAGGATCTGGCTGGGCTGCAGCTCTGGGCCAGCGTGGGGCAGAGCAGCCAGCCCTGCAGCTTTGGCAGGGCCAAGCCTGGCCTCGGTAGCTGGACTGGGATTGTCGGGCTGGATGGATGGCGCAGGATGTTCTGGATTGGGCCCATCACAGGATTGGGCCCACACTTGGCTCAGGGGCTCAGGTGTGTCTTTGACAAGCCCCGTTCTGGGACCCCGGATGGGCTGGACCAGGGAGAGGCCAGTGCCAGGCATCTGTCCCCAGTTCTGGAAGGGGAGTGGGGTCTAGTGGTTAGAGCCAGGGGGCAGGGCTGGGCGTCAGGACTCCTGGTTCTACCCCTGGCTCTGGAAAGGGAGTGGGATGGGAGCAGGAGAGGGGTGGGGAGCCAGGACTCATGGCTCCTATTCCTGATTTTGCCGCTGACATTGGACAAACCCCTTCCCTGCTCCGTGCCTTAGTTTCCCCAGGTTAACAATGGTGATTATTATGGGGTCACTATACCTCTGTCCTGTTCTAGTCTCTCTGAGGACCCGCAGCTGGTGTTCTCCCTCTGCCTCCACCTGCCCTGAGGTTGGATCACGTGATTCTCTCCCACTCTCAGGCCAGACACAGGTGCAGGACCGTGGGTAACAACCATCGGTGCCCTGCAGGTCCCACTGGGACCCTGGGACCAGGGAGGCAGTGACCACCAGCCTCCTTCCCCCCGGCTCAGGGTTTTGACTGAGCAAATGGAACAAAGTAGCAGAGAAAAAGAGTTTTCTGAACCCGATCCTTGTTGCTGCCAACTCTGATGAGCAGAAGGTTACACACACACACGCACCCCCCGGGCTGTCTGGACAATCAGGCCTCCAACTGTCAGCTCTGCTGGGCTTAGCCTGGGTTATGGCAAGAGGCTGTGTCTGTACAGAGCCCGGCTGGTGGCTAGCAGCCTGGCTCTTCGTGCCGGAGTCCCACATCCAGCCCCCGGGGTGACACATGGGGCTGTGCTGGGGGGGCCCTGCAGAGCCCCATCTGTGGCAATAAAACCAGGGTCACTGCCACCTGGGCAAGCTCCATGGAAATGGTGCAATCAGCTGGTGGGCTGGGTTCCAGCTCCTTCCTGCCCCATTTCTTGCCTCGGCTTCTCTCCCCTGTGGTTTGATTGCCCACTGCGTCACTTGTATTGCAGCGTGCGCAGTTCAGGGACTAGCAGCGATCAGTTTTACCCCTTGGAAGGCAACTTCCGCTCTTGGGCTGGGGCTTTACGGCGCGTTGTGTAAACACTCAGCACAAAACAAAAACATCGGGGGTGGGGCGTGATCCAGGCCCAACCCAGCTGTGCCCATGTGATGCTTTTGCCAAGTGGTGGCAGCAGCCGCCAGGCCGGGTTCAAACAGGGTGGGGAGCCTCCAGAAAACGTAACCAGCCCGTCTGAGCCCTGGGGAACGATCTACATGCCCCTTGGTGCCTTGAATGAGCAGCCTCTAGGGCTTGGAACGTGACAGCAGCCCGGTGGCTTCAGTGTAGACCCTCACCGCAGTGCTGGGTGGCGGGAAGTGTTCTTCTAGCGACCCAGTGCCGTCTGCACCAGGGGTCAGGTTGCGTTAATACAGCGCCCAGGGTGTGTGTGGATTTTTCACATCCCCCCTGCCCCAAGTGATGTAGCTGGGCTGATCTCACAGGCTTTACACTCATGAACTGGGGGTGCTAACAAAGAGAATTCACTGGGGGCGAGGAGTCCCCTTAGGGGGGCCAGCTGGGAATAGATCAGCACTGTCTCCCTCCTGTCAGACTCCCGCCCACTGAGCTGTCCTGGCGATAGTTTTCGCCTCCACCTTTGGGGTTGCGAGTGGCTAAGCAGGCTAAGTGGCCTGGGGCAGCCTCTCCTGCTCCTGCTCTCTGCTGGCCCAGAGCAAAAAGCTTCCAACTACTCAACCAACCGCCTGCATGGATCGGTCTCTTCTAACCCTGCACCTCCAAGCTAAGCTAGACGGGATGGGGAGATGCCATTTCTGATTCAATAGTGTAGTCTCCTCACCAGCCTGGGCGCGGGGGCCTCTCCGGCCTGCCTGCATTTAAAAGTTATCGGGGGGTGATGATCATTGACATAGCTACACCTAGGGCTGGCACAGGCATAAAGGAGCTTTGTACCCATACGGCTATTCCCCATCGTGCCCTGCAACAGCACCACTTGTATAAAGCACCTTACACTCCTCATTCCACTCTGGCAAGCAGCGCCAGGGATGGGCATTTGGGGTTTGTGTTATTTTATTTTAAAAAAACAAATCAACAGCTTCTGACGAGACCTAAATGTAGCAACGGCTCCAAAATCATCACAAGGTGCAGTGCGAAGCCAGGCTCTTGTTAAATACCTATGAGCTCCTCCTGATGCAGCGCATCAATAGTTTGCCTCCCTTTGGCTGTGAAAGGAAGGTTTTTGTTGCACCTCTGTGCGCAGGAAATGAATGCACTGAAGCGGGATATCTGCCGTTGTGTGCAATGCTGTTACAGCCGTGTGAGTCCGGGATATTCGTGAGACATGGTGGGTGAGGTCACATCTACTATTGGACCAACTTCCACTGGGAGAGAGACAAGTTTGAGAGCCACACCGAGCTGCCTTGAAGACAAGCTCTGCAGCTCTAAGGCTGGTGTCTCTCCTCAGCAGCAGCTGCTGACCCAATAAAAGATCTGGCCTCCCCCACCTCGTCTCTCAAACAGGGTGATGTTTTCTGCTTAAATCCCAACAAGGAATTGTCAACAAATGTTCTACTAGGAATGTCAAAACCCTTAACAGTCCTGATGCTTCCTTTTGTTTTTCCAGGGTAAAAATGAAGTGGTGACAAGGATGCAGTTTGACTTTAAATCTGCTCCACCAAAGCAAGGTTTTCCACTCTCACATGCTCTCAGGGGTCAACTCCTGGGAAACGGCCTCATTTCCGGGGAACTTCAGAGAAAGAAACATAAAGAAACTGGTTAAAAAAAAAAAACCTAAATCCACTTCCAAGCGGGAGAATATTAAAACTACTTTGCACCACACCATATAGGCATTTGTGGCTGGAGCGAGCCAGCAAGTCCTTTGACCGGCTGTACCTAAATCCCATTGCTATGAAACCGGTTAACATCCACTTGCTCCTGGAGTGCAAGCAATTTATCTGCACAGCGGCACAGACGGGAGCCAGCCCACAGCCTCGGAAGGCATCTTGGTCTGGTTCTCCCAGCCTGACCCACCCTGTTCAAACTGGTTTGGGGCCTGCCCTAGGCTCTGGCATTGGCTCTTAATGACCCTTAACTGGAATCAACTATTAGAAAGGGCCCCCTCCCTTTAGGCTGGGCTACCACCCAGACGCCCCCCTGGGGGGAAATAATCTGCCTCGACACCCCTAGCCGGTGCGCAGAGTTGGGGCAGGAATTGTTTCAGGCTGGGATCTGGTCTGTGCAGTGCAGGGTGGCAAAGGAGACGATCACAAATCTGTGCCAGTGCTGGCAGTGCAATGCCCGGGAGGGCAAGGTGGCAGGCCCCGGGGCTGGGTGGTTGATTAGCTCCCCGCCCAGCCCCATCGCCAAGGCCAGGCGGGTCACGAGTGCTGGGCGTTTGCAGGGTGTTATCTGAGCCGTCACTCTGAAAGATTTATCCCTCCAGCGCCCGCTGGGGCCAGGCGGTGCCAGGACCGCGAGGGCAATCCAAGTGGCCGGGATCACTTGGGCACATGCTGATGGCACTGCCAGGCTCTGCTCAGGGCCTAGCAACAGACAGTCAGGAGCCAGTGGGCTGGGCCCCCCCATGGGGCACCCTCCCCCCAGCGCATCAGAGCCAGGGAGCCATTGACTTTGCACATCTGGAGAGTGCCCCAGCCAGCCCAGAAATGCAGCTGCCTCTGGGGTGAGGCACAGCAGCTGTTCACCAGGCACACAGGCGGGGAAAGAGAGGCCTGTATGGAACGGAGCCTGCAGGGGGTGTTTAGGGAGGTGAAATGGAGGCATGGGAGATGGGCTCTCCGGCCCAGAACAGGCAGCGCGACTGAGACAGACCTGGGGGAGATGCCGTGGCCTGGGCAGGTCAGATTAAAACTCGGTGTTAGATCTCATCCAAACTCACCGCCTGCAGCACTGACTGCCTGTGCACAGCGCCCCCACCCCACGCCCGGCAGACTGCCCAGCCAGGGCTGTGGGGCTCCCATGTCCTTACCAGGAAGGGCCTGCCCACAGGGTGAGGGTTCAACCGGGACAGAGAGGCAAGATGGAACTCCCCACAGCCATTCAGTGGGCCAGTGGCCACGCTGGGGACAGAACCCAGGAGTCCTGGCTCTCAGCCCCCCCACTCCAACCCCTAGACTCCAATTCCCTCCCAGAGCTGGGGACAGAACCCAGGAGTCCTGTCTCCCAGCCCCCCTGCTCTAGCTCACAAGGCCCCGCTCCCCTCCCCAAGCCAGGAAAGGAACCCAAGAGCCCTGGCTCTCAGCCACCCCCCCAACCCCCCTGTTTGGTGAACCGTGCTTCCTGTAAGTAAATGATCAATCCCCTCCCCACCCCGTTGCGAGGAGAGGAAAGGGGCTGGGGCAAGGATCCTGGGTCTGAGCGGAAAGAGCAGCAGATGCTTGAGCAATCCATGCCCCACACCCTTGTCCCAGGTGACCCGGGTGTCCCCGACAACCCCAGCTGTTCTCCTAGGCCTCACCCAGGTGGGGCTCCCTCCCAGCCCAATCTGGGAGCTGCCCCCCCACCCCAGCCAGCCCAGGGTGGAGGGCAAGGGGGCAGATGGGTGAGGACAGGAATCCTGGGGGATTAGGGAAGTGTCCCCCCACCCCTCCTCGATGGGCTGCAGTCGTGGGCCAGGCTGAGCCAGCCTGGGTTTAAGGGGCGTAGGGCATGGTGCAGGGCTCTGCTCTATGCTGCCTCCTGCCAGTGCCCCTAGCCTCCCCCTCTACCCGTGTCCCTGTGCCTCAGTTTCCTACCAGTGTCCTCCCCCCTCCCCTTAATTCTGACAGTGCCTCATTATCCTCCCCCTCCCCCCTCCTCTGCCAGTGCCCACCCCCTTCCAATACCCCGAGCCCCTCTTCCCCACCTGTGCCCCCTCCCTGCCAGTGCCCACCCCCACCCCCTTCCCTACCAGTGTCCTCATCGGGCAGACCTCTGGAGTGCCTGGGCATCCCACCCAGCTGCCTGGGTGTTGCTGTCTCCACGTCCTGCCTAATAATTCTTCGCAGAATCCCACACTCTGCCTGGGACTCCCTCCCTGGAGGGCGAAATCGGAGGACAAATGCTTCCTGGTGCATTTGTGCTCAGCATCTGCCCCCTGGGCATCTCATTCAGGTGCACCCCGAAGGGAACTCTAGGGTACAGATGTGGTGACCCGCATGAAAGACCCCCTAAGCTCATTTCTACCAGCTTAGGTTAAAACTTCCCCAAGGCACAAATTCTTTGCCCTTGGAGGGTATGCTGCCACCACCAAGTGATTTAACAAAGAATCAGGGAAAGGACCACTTGGAGTTCCTATTCCCCCAAGCCCTTACACCCCCTTTCCTGGGGAGGCTTGAGAATAATATCCTAACCAATTGGTTACAAAGTGGTCACAGACCCAAACCCCTGGGTCTTAGGACAATAGAGAAATCAGTCAGGTTCTTAAAAGAAGGATTTTATTTTTTTTTAAAAAAAAAGGTAAAAATCACCTCTGTAAAATCAGGATAGAAAATAACTTTACAGGGTAACAAAAGATTCAAAAACACAGCAGAACTTCCTCTAGGCTTAGTTTAAAAATTACAAAAAACAGGTATAAACCTCCCTCCAGCAAAGGAAAAATTCACAAGCAGAATCAAAGATAATCGAACACGCCTTGCCTGGCTTTTACTTACAATTTTTGTAATATGAGAGACGTTTAGGATGGTTTATAGGAGAAGGAGTTTTCTGACCTGATGCTTCCCAAGAGAACACACAAAACAAGCCTCCCCCCAAGTTTTGAAAGTATCTTCTTTCCCCATTGGTTCCTTTGGTCAGGTGCCAACCAGGTTATTTGAGCTTCTTAACCCCTTACAAGTAAGGAGGAATTCTAGGCTACCCTTAGCTGTATGGTTATGACAGCATCTCATCCAGGTGCGCCCCGAAGGAGCTCTCTCACACACAGGGGTCTTAAGAAACCCAATGCAAAGTTGGGTTAATAATATTCCTGATGCACAAAACAGCCTTCCCTCCCCCCACATGTGCTTCTCTCAGGACCCCCTGCCCCAGGTGAGCGAGTCCTGGCTGCCCCTCAGTGGGGCGGGGGGCTGAGATCAGTGGGTGCTCTGAGCTGGGACAGGCTGTTGCTGTGGATGTTGGCACTGCCCGGACCAGGGGTCCTCCCAGGTTGCATGGAGCCTGTGGGGGGGAGATGTGGATGGTCAGAGATGGGTGCTCCCAAGGCAGTGACTTGCCAGGAGAGAGAAAGGGGGGCGGCAGCTGGGCGTCATGTCGGCCTCCAGATTGACCACAGCACCTTGCCTGCCAAAGCCACTGTCTGGCAGGCCACAAGGGTGGGAAACCAGGATCTCGCCCCCGCTCACTGGCCGAGCAGCCATCTGACCTCACTGCTCCAGCCCACACTCCCTGAGTCAGGGCCTGGCTCTGGGCCCTGCTCTGTAAGGGGGGCTGGAGTGGGGTCGGTCACACCCGCCAGCCTCCCACACCTGGGGCTGTGCTGGCCCAGCCTCCGTGGCCTGCTCTGCTCCTCCGAGCTGCTGGGAGGGTGAGCAGCGCCAAGCAGCCCCTCCTCCACATCACCAGGCAGTGCTCTCTGTGACCCTTGCACGGGGGTCCTGTGGTGGTGGATGGGGCAGGGCTGTCCTCAGTCCTCTTAGCTGAGGCTGATTTGGGGGAGCAAGACCCCCAACAGCCTGCAGGTAGGAGTGGCTTTAACACTTAGCAGGGCCTGAGCTGCTGAGACAGAGGGAAAAGGGCCTGTCCTCTGCCCCCAGGGTATGGCAAATCCCTGGCAAGCTTCTTTTCAACCCACCAGATGGAAAAGGAGCTGGGAAAGGCTCTGTAAACACTGCTCCCTTTGAAAACACAAGCTGTAATTCTCCTGTCCACCGTGACTCACAGAGCTGGGTTTGACTGAAGCACCAAATCCTCCACACAAAACGGGGATTGCCTCTTTAAAACAAGGCCGATGGTCCTACTGAAAAGGAGGCACAGCCCTGTGTGTGTCATACAGGCAGAGTGGGTGTTGGCTCCAAGCCAAGCTGAAACTGACGAATGGTTTAATTATAAATATCTGGCTACATGTTATTTGCAACCTGCGCCCTGCAAAGCCCTGACCCCTCTGGGGTGATCACTAAATATTGTAATTAACACAGATTGGCCTCTTCCAAAAACACCCTTGAAATAAGCCAACCTGGAGACAGCATAAACGGGAAGTGGGGAGAAAATCCACTCCCTAGGCAGGTTCTGGCACCGCAGGTCAGCCTGTCTTGAGCTTTACAAACATATTAAAGATAATTAGACACAAAAGTGGCGTCTATAAACAAGCCCATAGTCTGGAAAGACTTTCCCCCTTGGCAGGGAACTTGATCCATTCAGAAAAAGGCCCCATGGTTGTCAGTGCAGATGAGAACACAGAGCTCTGGGAAATGGAGATTGCAAAGAGCTCATTTGCCATCCAAACCATCTTTCAGCATGGGAGGTGGTCAGAGCAGGTTTTTGACTTTATCTTTGTGCCTTATCAAAGCTATAAAACAGCTAATATTGCAACATAACCGGCAGAGCCCAGAAGCTGGGCCACTGATTGCCACAAATTCGGCTTTTCAGGGGGGCAGCTTTGGGGGTGTTTGGTTGGGGAGGTCAGGACAAAGGCTAACCACTTGCAATGTACGTTCTTGTCAGATATCAACAGATGGTCTCTGTGTCACCCAGAGGAGAAAGCAGCAATGAAAGTAACCAAACCATTAGTGACTTATTAGTCAAGCAGCAGGATCTTATTGTAATCGGTGGAGGGTTATACAAAGGAGTTTGAGATTCACCTCCCAGAGTATAATGCCAGCCACCTCTTAAACCTGTCTATATGGTATTTCAGTACAATTCAAACTGATATTGTGACAGGGGTTACACCAATCTGTTGGCAGCGGTGCCACTGGGACAGCGGGAGACAAGGCGTAAAGCAGCCATTGCAGAACATTGCTTACACTGAGTTCTCCAGTTCATTCTGCCTGGCGGCTCTGTCTATGGAGAAGGGATGCCACAGTGTTAAGGAATATGCCCTTTTTTGCATCAACTGATCCTCTCTACAGGTGTCGTGAGCCCTACAGACAGGATCCAGTTACAGGATCAGGGCCAGAAACCTTAGCTGCCCTCTCTTATACTAGTCATAAAGTGGAGGCTCAGGGGTAGAAGGAGAATTCAGTGCGCTGACTGATGCAGCAGATTGAAAGGAATTGCAAACCGGCTTGCAAATTAAGCACATCCAGGAAGGACGGTCCAGTGGTTGGGGCACTAGCCTATGACTTGGATTCAATTCCATGCTCCGCCACAGACTTCCTGTGTGACCACAGGCAAGTCACTTAGCTATCTGTGCTGCAGTTCCCCATCTGTACAATGGGGACAAGAGTCCTGCCCCACAGGGGTGTGTGAGAACATATACATGAAAGATTGTGAAGTGCTGTGAGATACTGATGCTATAGAAGAGCAGGACATTATTATTATTTCCCACTAACATTTGTCCAAATGCTTCATTCCCTCTTTGGGATCACTTTTTGGGATGATTCTAGCCAAGGAACGTCTTGGAAACTGTGAATTTTTAACAACTATTTCTGGATATTTGCAACGAGCCAGTTTCCAATGTGTAATCACAAGCTTTTGCATCAGTAAATGGTTCCTAAGAGTGATGCTCAACCAATCAGGAAAGAGAAACAAAGCACCCGTCCAACAAAAACAGCTTGGCTGTCGTCTGCAGAATGGTCTTGGGAACCAGCTCACCAATGAGCAGCAGCCCAAAGATCGCTCATAGAAATGATATAGCAAATCACCGGTTCGCACTAGCTCCTAGTGGGGGGCCATCGTAGATGAGAATTCCATTGTTCTGGGTGCTGTACAAACATGGCACAAAAAGAGAGGCCCTGCCCCAAGGATCTTACAATCTAAGGCCCTGATCCTGCAGATGCCTAGGGGACTACTCACTCATGGGAAAATGAAGCACATGCAGGATCAGGGCCGAATAGGACAATGGATACAAAAAAGAGGCACAAGGTCTGACTGAAAAGCAGTCGTCACAGAGAAGAGCGGGGGCCCTGACCAGGAGCAGATTGTGCACAGGATGCCTATGTAGTTAGGAATAACTGCTAGAAAGTCGTGATCTAATCACAGACAGAAATTCATCAATTATTCATTAACCACTAACGGGCCACGCCGGGTAACTCTTCCCAGTCAAGAAGCACACTGGGCCAACGTGTCAGCACCTGTATCTCTTTGCATCAAAGAGCTGCCTGGAGCCTGTCATTCCCAGAATGCACTACTCCATCCTGAGCTCTAAAGCAGTGGTTCTCAACCTTTTTGGGCTCAGGACGCATTCGTAAATGTTTATGCCAGTCACAACCCAGTAAATAGCTGAGGGGTGGAGGCCCTGGGGCGGTTTTGGTTGGATCCTGCCCCTCGGCGAGGGTTGGGTCCTGCTGGCGCTCACCTCACAGTGGCGGCTCCTGTGCTGTGAGGATGGCTGGCTTTAGCTCTCCACTCCAAGCTGTGCACCCTCTAGGGTTGCAGGGCTGCTCAGCCCCACCCCCCTGACTGGACCAAATTTGTGTGAGTGGAGTTGAGTGACCTGGCTCACTCAAATTTGGGCTACCTGGGCTCCCATCATCATGACAGCTGGGCCAAATGTGAGTGGCGCTGGGACCCCAGAGGTTGCAGTGCCTGGAGGAGATGGGCAAGCCCAGCCTGTCCTTTGGGACAGGATCTGCAGGAGATGCCACATGACCCTTTGAAACGTTCTGGCGACCCAATTTTGGGTCCCGACACACAGGTGGAGAAACCCTGCTCTAAAGCACCACCTTGTTCTGTAGACTGCTTGAATCAAGATGCAGCACCACCAGCAACCTATGTTGCTGCACCCGCATTTGGATCAGGACCAGGTGTCTGGGGTGCTTAGCATTGTGGGCTGCACGGGGGCCCCATCCCATTGTCAAGGGGAGCTTTGGTGTTGTTGTAAGAGCATCACAGTGAGACCTGTCCTACTCTATGATCCTGTGCATGGCCCTGCCTGATCTGTGTTAGAGCCACCCAGGGAAGCTCATAGCCCGGCCCTCTGCCACCCATGGCTGGGGGGCTGCGCATCATGTTTTGGGCACCCCACAGTGCACAGGCAGGGCCCAGGGCCGGCTCCAGGCACGAGCTTTCCAAGCAGGTGCTTGGGGTGGCATTCAGAATGGGGCGGCCGTCCATGTCCCGCAACAGTAATTCGGCAGCTCTGCTGCTCTTCCGGGCACGGCAGCAATTCCGTGGCGACTGCTTGGGGCAGCAAAATTGTAGAGCCATGGGGCTCATGGTACAAAGGGCAGTGCCAAGCCCCAGACTGATCTGTTCCTGTTTCTGGCTTGCAGAGGGAGTGGTGTCCTTTGAGTCAGCTGATGGTGTTGACTGGGAATGCAAGTCATGATCCCCCTAAAACCAGAACAAACAAGCACAGGGACCAGATAGGAGCCCAGGATCAGCCTCAGTCCCTCCTAGCAGGGCGGGAGAACAAGCATCCCATGGGGAATGAGTGAGAGCAATAAACTGAGGGGCCTGTCCCAGCTCCCGGGGGCGGGCAGGGAGGGAGGAAGGAAACCCAGGAGTTGCGTGCCCTGGTGGGGCTGGGAGCAGACCCTGCACTGGGGCAGGCTCAGCCTGCGCGTGGGAGGCAGCGTTGGTAGCGCCCCCCGTTCCCGATCGGCCGGGAAGACCAGGGGCTTGCGCCCCTCGTTAGGGTCCGGAGTGAACAGCCCGCGCGGCCCGGGGTCGACTGGAACGGGACCGCGCCCACCAGCGGGAGGCGTGGCCACGACCCGGGGGTGGCCAATGGCCGCGCGGCAGCGAGAAGGGGGCCGCGCTCCGCCTGCGTCAGGCGCCGGATGCGTGCTCGAGCGGGTGGGCGGGTCCGGCGGGTCACGTGGACCGGCTCAGGCTATAAAGTGCTGCCCGGCGCCGGCGGCAGGTTGCGTGCGCTGGGGCTGGTCGGGGCGGTGTGGTGGCCTCGTAGCGGACCGACACCGCGGTGAGGGCCGGGCCGGCTGTCGCGTGGCGCGGCGGGGGCGGGAGCCGGGGCCCGGGGCGGGGGGAGGAGCGGGCTCTGCGCGCCGCGCCCCCTCCCCCCACGTGCGCCCGGCTGCCCGCGCGGCCCCGGGCCCGCCTGAGGCGCGGCGCGCGCGGGAGCAGCCGTTTCCTGCCGCGCGGGAAGGGCAGGCGGGCGCGCGGGAAGCGGCTGCGCGGGGTCGGCGCGCGGTGGGTGCCGGGCTCTGCCCAGCCCGGGTGGGTGGCGGGACGCGGCCGCGCGGAGACCAGCTCTGGGCGAGCGGGCGGTGTGGCGGCGCCTGGGAGCCGGGCCCGCTCGGCTCGTCGCTTCGAGGATGCCCACCTGGGCGCTGGCAGCGGGTGCCCGCTGGCCTGGCTGAGCTCCGGGCTCGGAGCCAGGTGTGGCTGCCCGCCCCGGGTGTCGGGTGGGTGGGGTGAGGGCTCAAGGCGAAGTTTGAATTCACCGGGGTCGGGCGGGGGCGGGCTCGCGAGGCAGGGCTCTTTCCCCGGGCCCGACTGCGGTGCAGAATGGCGGGTGACCCTGAGTTTGCTCGGGTTTTATACGGAGGTAGCTGAGACGAGGCTCAGGTAGCTCTTCGTCGTCTGTCGGTAGTTTGAGGCCACCCTGTGCCCCCCACCGGGGCTTGCCTTGGTATAGCCAATGACATAAAAACAAGTGTCTCCTTCCCTTGAGATCTTGACACTCGGGCCGGGTCGACACTGACACTGGACTGGTGCCACGCCGCAGCGCCCAGTAAAGCTGTTCGGTCAGTTTAAGGCCCTGTGTAGACAGTGCTGGTCAGCGGGTTCTCCCATCAACCTAGCTGCTGCCTCGCAGGGAGTTAGGGTTCTGGGTACAGCCCAGGGAACCGGCATCTCAGCGTAGGTAGTGTCTTCACTGAAGTGCTGCTGCATTTTAAGTGTAGACAAACCCAAAGATGGCTAACTTGGTGTAAAAACACTCCCTTTTTTGCTGTGAAGACTTAGCCTTAATGGGTGCCTAAAACAGTGAGGGGCTGAGTGTCCACAGAGCCTGATTTCCAGGTGCATGGTGACTATTTGGTGCCTCAAGTGATCAGGCTCACTTAGATGCCTCAATGTGGACTTTGTAATTTCCTCAGGGGGCTGATGGTGGGCACAGTTCCTCTTGAGAGGTTACATCTTCCAGTCTGAGTGCCGGCTGGGTCCCCCACTTGTTCACTTGAGGTACTGCAGCCACATAGAAGACCCATCTTCTGCCTCCATGCAGTGGATGTTGTTCCCCAGAGCATGCTTTGTAGGCTTGCCTTTTCAGGCACATTGTTCTGCCTTTCCTTCCTCCAGTCTGGTAATGTTTCAGGGAGTTTAAGTGGGCATGTTGCTCAGATGAAAGTTGTTACTGCTTCCATTCCAACTCATGGTCAAGGTATCTGCAGCCCTTCCTCCTACTTTGCAGCAAAGCTGGTAATGGTGTGTGAGGAGATCTGGGGCTGGTCATATCGGAAAACCTGATGTTAGATTGGCTGGATATTCATCTCCTGCCCCTTCTCAGTGTTGTGGCGAAGCATGGCTGCAACACAGCTAGGGTAGAAGGGGAAATAACTGAGGTGTAGGACCTTCTGACAAGATCTGTGATGGGATCCTTCCTCCCCAAATGCTCTTGGGAAAAGGCAAGCATCTTAATAAACAGTGTCTTTCCTGCTCTGATTCTTGGGGGGTGGGAAGAGGGTTTGCTCCCTCTTCTGATGGCCCTTTTCAGGGACAGCCAGAGACAGGGCTGTCACCGTAGGGACAGGCAGCAAACACAACAAGAGTGAGTAATCTCTGCAGCAGCAATAGCCAGGCTAAGCACAAAAGACTGCTGCTTAGGACACAAGGTACTATGGGGAATTCAGCTGAGCTGCCAATGTGTCTTACTCAAGTCATTGTTCAGGTACAGGATTTGCAGACTGACTGGGGCTTTCCCTTATCTTGGTGCTTGTCCACACTAGGTAGAGGTGCTGTTAGCTATCCCATTTTAACATGTTAAAATCCTGGTGTAGACGGGATAAGTTGCAGTTTTAACATGTTAGCTGGCCAGGGTCAGCTGTGGTGTTAATTGTCTTGTTGCAGGCTTCAAAGGGAAGCCACTTCCACTCCTGCTCCACTGCAGCTTGTATCTGGGGCATAGCAACAGCCCACTTAATTTGCTGGCAGGCAGAGCTAGCGATCTTGGGGTTTTGTTACACCCAACATTATAGTATCTGAACACCTGCCATTTAATAGCAGTACTGAAGTCCCTTAAGGGCTTCATGGAGTCTGGCACTTCTCTCTTTTTGAAGCCAAAACTCTGCTTGGGTAGAGGTTGTGTTTTGGCTGGGTTTTAAGGGTTGAAAGGGCTCTGTGCTGAGTCTTTGTGGAAAGAGCTGAAATTGGTAGACTTGGTGCCTGATGTGCCTACCTTCCAGGAGATAATGTTTTCCTCCTGGCCTTACTTTTGCATTTTTGGCTGCACTTCTCCTCCCACCTTCTTACATATGCACACCCTATCTGTGGCTCCATAAAGTTGTGGGACCTCCTCATCAGTCTCCTCCTAGTGATGCCCAAAGTGGCAATATATAACACCAGAGAGGAGATGTTGGCTGAGTGGGTTCTCTGTGACTGTGGAGCCTATTTCCAGTCCCCTCTCTGCTCACATATCCAGGCAGAGTTCCTCTGGGCAGTGTCTGCTGGCTCCCTTGACACCTTTGAGGATCAGTGGGTATTGTCTGGGGTTCTCTGCTTGGTGTCCCCTTCAGGTTCCCTACTTTTGACCCTTAGCCTGTCCTTGTTTGTTCTGTTGTCCCCCATAATCACTTGAGTCCCCGGGCCCAGTGGATCCTCCCCATAGGCTGGGGGAGTGTCCTTTAGTTCCTTCCTGGAACCCAGCAAGAGCAGCTAATGTTTGTAGCCTGTTCAGGAAACACTTGGCCTGGAGTGTGCCTTTCAGGCTGGTAGGGAATGGTGGATAAGTGTGACCTAATAGATTTAAGGTAGGGTCCTGTTACTACAGCCTGCTTGCTTTTAGGGCCCTGTTCCACACGGCAGCGTGTCCAGAGCCCATATCTCTCCCCAAGGAAAAATAATTGATCTGGTACGTGCTGTGGCTCTCTTGCCATCTTATTTACCATGTTGCACAACTAGACTCCAGTGAAGTGCTCTCTAAAATCACTGGCTTAAATCCTGTTAGCAATAGGCTGGAGAGCACTGATGGTCATATGGCTCCATTACAAATCCTGATGGCATTGTCAATGTGGTGGTACTCTTTTAGGCATACCAGCAGGGGGAGCTGGCATTCAGCTTGGATGGTGGGAGGGTAGAAATCACAAGGGATCTTGTCCCCCATCTGCATTGTGGAACGTAAGCGGAAGGCCAGGAATACAGCACTAATGGAGCAGCAGATAGTCACTTAGGGCATGGCTACACTTGAAACTTCAAAGTGCTCCCGTGGGAGCTCCTGGTACTCCACCTGCATGAGGGGATTAGCTTAGAGCGCAGCTCCCAGTGCAGGGGTACTGTTTACACTGGCGCTTTTAGCGCTGTAACTTGCTGCACTCAGGGGGGTGTTTTTTCACACCCCTGAGTGAGAAAGTTGCAGTGCTGTAAAGTGCCAGTGTAGCCATAGCCTAAGTTTCCTAATTGGTACCCAGTGTGGCTTCTAGCTGCTAAACAGATGTAAGCTTATAAGCTTGGCCTTGCTTTAACTCTTTGGGGGAAGTCTCACTATGCTGTAGCCTTGTGCTCACTTAGCCAGCATCCATGGACCATGGGGACTCAGTTCTGCCTCTCTCATTTCAGGATGAAGAACTTGTGTTCTCTATTTTCTGCACCATGGAATTTTATTCAGCTCTTCTAATTCTCCAGAGCCACAGGAACTTTAGAAAAGAGATTCCCATACACACCGTATAGCAGTAACTCGCTGGTTCCAAACATATCTTAGTTTAGTTTATTTAATTTTGTAACATTATTTATTATTTCATACCTCATATTTTGTTTACGTATCAAAGTTGCAAATTCCTGTTGATTTGAAACCACTAAAATTAATAACATGGAATCCACAATTGAATCAACAACGTCTCTGGATCTGCTAACCAGTACAATAGGAAGTAGGGCATCTGGTCCCATGGTAGCTTTCCTCTGGATGCTGATATTGGGCTTCATCATTGCCTTTGTCTTGGCGTTTTCTGTGGGTGCCAATGATGTGGCAAACTCGTTCGGAACCGCAGTGGGGTCGGGTGTGGTGACTCTGCGGCAAGCATGTATCCTGGCATCTGTCTTTGAAACCGTGGGCTCTGTTCTGCTGGGTGCTAAAGTGAGTGAGACCATCCGGAAGGGGTTGATTGACGTGGAGATGTACAACTCTACACAAGAGCTACTCATGGCTGGCTCAATCAGCGCTATGTTTGGTGAGTAATGTTCTAGTTGCAGCAGCAAAGTGATTAAGTACACATGGATAAGTTATCTTGTTGGAGTGTCTTGTGTCCCCAAATCTGCCATGTATTTCAGTGGTGACTAATCACTCAGACACATCTTTGTTGCTTTAGGGTCAGCTGTGTGGCAGCTAGCAGCTTCATTCTTGAGACTTCCCATTTCTGGTACCCATTGTATTGTTGGAGCAACAATTGGCTTTTCGCTGGTGGCCAAAGGACAGAAAGGCGTCCAGTGGTCAGAGCTGCTTAAAATTGGTAAGTAAAATACAACCACTAGCTTTTTCAGATGCCAAGGTGTGGCATTTATAAACCTATGGCCTTGTCCCCAACATTGGATTAGTATGAAAAGTATATCTGTGTTTTACTGCCCAGAGCCACCTTCTAGTAGCCAGGATATTTATTGCCTCTATCTTCTGTCCTAGTGTTGTCCTGGTTCATCTCTCCCCTGCTTTCTGGCATCATGTCTGCTATCCTGTTCTTCCTCGTCCGTATGTTCATTCTTCGTAAGGTAAGGGGGCCAGATCTCCACAATGCTTATCTGTTGTGCAGAAACTGTTCTGCAACTGAAATGAGCAGATAATAGGAGTAACCACTTCTGGTCAGGACTGTCTTAAATGCTTATTACTGAGTGATTCATGATCTTTAACGTTTTGATCCCCGCATCTCCTGAACTAGCACCCTAGCTGCTGGGCTGCCCTTCCTCATAATTACTGGGTCCCTACTTGCCACAGGCTGATATGAACTTTTTTGTGGGGAAGGGAGCATAGAGATCCAGTGCAATGTTCTGAGAAGCCCTGTCCCCAGCAGTGGGCATGGAATAGGTTGCTGGGATAATAACCTGCAAATTTGTCTCCAGGCCTTGTTTGAGTGCTCAATCTTTCATATCTGACCCTGGCTAGCAGTTATCTCAACACTCTGGAGGCTTGAAGACAGGAGTCGTCTTGCCCTCCCATCCAAAGCTGCTTGTTCAGGGGTTAATATTCCACACTTGTCTCATGTTCAGCCAGATGGGGAACAGAAGAAGGCATAGCTTCCCCAGCTGCAGCAGCATGAAACTGATAAGACACTGGCTACTTGTGCTGCTATCCAGTGCCTTGTGGCAGGGGTGGCCAGCCTGAGAAGGAGCCAGAGTTTACCAATGTACATTGCCACAGAGCCACAGTAATACGTCATCAGCTCCCCTCCACCCTGCTCCCAGTGCCTCCTGCCCACTGCCAGGGAGCAGCCCTGCAGATCAGTCTCCTTCTCCCTCCCCACACCTCCTGATCAGCTGTTTTCTGGTGTGCTGGGGGGAAGAGGGAGGAGTGAGGGCATGGCAGGCTCAGAGGGGGTGGGGAAGGGGTGGAGTTGGAGCAGGGCCTGTGGCAGAGCCAGAGATTGAGCAATGAGCACCCCCTGGCACATTGGAAAGTTGGCACCTGTAGCTCCAGCCCAGAGTTGGCACCTATACAAGGAGCCTCATATTAACTTATTAACTTATATATTAACTTATTACATATTAACGGAGCCACAGGTTGGCCACCCCTGCCTTGTGGGCTGCAAAAAAATGACTAGTGTCATTTTGGCTTCGTGTTGCAGCTTATTACCTAGTAGCAGTAGAGTTAATTCTGGCTGCAAACTGCAAAGCATCACTGCAACTAAAGGGCTAGAGACTTCTCTTTAATAAAACATAAATTCTGTAGACACTGGCTTATGCACGTAGAGGCTTGGCTACACTTACATTTTATAGCGCTCTAACTTGCTGGCTCAGGGGTGTGAGAAATCACCCCCCTGAGTGCAGCAAGTCAGAGCGCTTTACAGTGCTAGTGTAAACAGCTCAGAGTGCTGGGAGCTGCACTCAGAGCTAATCCCCTCATGAAGGTGGATTACCAGGAGCTCTCTCCCAGTGCTGGCATGAGACCACACTCACACTTCAAAGCACTCCCTTGACAGCGCTTTGAAGTCTCCAGTGTAGCCATGTCCTGAATTCCAAGGGAAGGCTAGCTGAGTAGACCAAATAGGTTTTGAAATGCCTTATCTTCAGTCATTTCATGTTAATACCATAGTGTCTACCTCTCACTTAGACTATCCAAGTCCTGTCTCCCCCCCCAAAAAAGCTTATACTATGCAGTGTTGTAGCTGTTAGGATTGGTGGTGGTAAAGAGAAGTGTGTGGAAGTGCCAGTTAGAGCTAGTTATAACTTGAATGACCTGCCTAGCATTAAAATGCCTGGGAGAACTCTGCCCTTGTGATGGAAACTCTGCTTCTATGCATGACTGAACTGGCGGGTTGTCTTCACAGGGAAATTTAGGGCTTGTCTAAACTGGCACTTTACAGCACTGCAACTTTCTCGCTCGGGTGTGAAAAAACACCCCCCTGAGGACTGCAAGTTTCAGAGCTGTAAAGTGCCAGTGTAAACAGTGCACCAGCACTGGGAGCTATTACCATTGTGGAGATGGTTTTTTAGAGCACTGGGAGAGCTCTCTCCCAGTACTATAATGTGGCTTGTGTAGTCACAGCAAAGTATGCAGCAGTGCTTTAACATTGCCAGTGAAGACATGCTCTTAGCAGCAGAACTGACTAATATCGATCTCTGCTATAGCTCCCCATGTACTTGAATGTGTCCACATGGGCAGTTATATTGGAATAACTACAGCAATATAGTTTTGCTAATTTTCTTGACATAAGCAAGCCCTCCTGGATCTGGAGCTTGTGTCTACTCAGCCAGACAAATGCTTTCTGTTGTGAGGCTCCTTGGTTTGGAACTCTTTACAAATACTGTTCTAGTAAGTGGAACAAAAGTAGCAGTTGGAAATGGGAGAATGAAACTAAACTTGTTTGAATGATTTAACACAAGCTACTCTCTATACTCCTGCTGTTCAGCATGCTGAGTAGATCAGTAATCTAAACATGAATTAACACTAAGCATGCTGGTAGCATACAGACTAAACTGCTGGTCAAACAGATGCTGTAATTATATATAGTCTAGTGTCCAGGACTCATGTGTAAACAGTTTACAAATATAAAACATAAAATTAGCTCTGGGGTTACCAAGTATATTTTGAGGATGTTATTGAGTAGCTTAATGTAACTTCAGATCTCAAATCTAACTCATGTGGTTTCTGCTTTGAAAAATGCAGTAATTTTGTTGGTTCCCCCTATCCTTCCATGTTCGTTTTTACAACCTGACAGTTAACTTAGCACAGCTGTCAGATTAATATTGTATAACTGGCCTTTCAAAGTTGTACTCACTACTGAATACTTGTTCAGATGCTTTTGTAATAGGACAGAGCAAACATGCTTTTCAATACATTAAATTTCACTGAACATTGAGCATCAGAACACTAGAATTTGGCTCCTGGTCAGCAGTCTCAAACAATTCCACTGCCTAGATGAGGTGTTGCTTTTAATACATAGGAATGCATTTGTGAATAATCCCTCTGAATCAGTTAAATGACTTTAACAATTGGCCTGACTCACCTGGGGAAATGGGCTTTTTTCCAAAAGAAAATTGCTTTAGTGAATTGAAGCAAAGACTTTTAGAAAGTGCTGTTCGTTAAAACTGTCAGTCTTAGAGTCCTGTTCTGATGGGTAGACTATTGAATCCCTGAGAAGGCAAAATCCAGAGCCTTACAGAGGAAACAAGTCTTAGGACATGGCTACTTTGTCTAAAACCTTAAAAGTAAAATACTCTAAAGTGAAGAGTTCTCAAGCATCAGATTCCATCCACTCTTCCTGTGGGATGGACTGTTCAAAAGGCTACATTGCTGTTTCAGGGAGTGTGCATTTCTGCTTTGAAACAACAATGGCATGGGCGGTTGGGGGAGGCACATTTCTGTCTTCAACATCAAAAGTCTTTTTACTTGTGAGCAGAGCACTAACTGGCAACCCTAAAAACCCACTGGATATGCAGGGTTCAGTAACTCATGATGTATGAGTTCTAAGGGTTCTTCAGACCCAATTCTCTCCTTGCTGACTCCTATACATCCCCACTGACAGAGCTTTCACAACTGTAATGGATTAGTTTGCTAAATGCCAATTACAGACAATTCTGTTAGATGCACAAGAGATTCCATCCCCCTATTCTGGAGCTGCTGCTGCTGGGCTAGTAGGAGGGAAGTAATAAACTTAAGTCTGAAGTGCACAAAACAGATCTTTGTAAGAAGTTAGCATTTTTAGACACTCTTCCATGTGGAAGTGTACTTTAAGTGTCTGCTTTGCTGTTGTGTTTAGAATCTGGGATCTGGATTTGTATAGTATCAAAACTAATCTGTTTTACAGGCAGATCCAGTTCCCAATGGGTTGCGAGCTTTGCCAGTCTTCTATGCCTGTACAGTTGGGATCAACCTCTTTTCCATCATGTACAGTGGTGCACCTTGTAAGTACATGTCAAAATACTTCAGTGCTACTTTTATAATTCTTTACAAAAACCTCCATTAAATGCATGATTTACCCCTTTTTGCTTTACAGGGCTGAAATCTCCTAGAAGGCTGCTGGCCTGTGCTGGCTACAGAAGGCTGCAGGCTAGCGTGTGCTGAGTTCTAACCTAGATAGTTACCCAACCAAAGAGGCCTGCTCAAATCTAAATTACTACAGAGCTTTCTCCTTAATCTTCACAGGAATGGCCAATAACATGACTTCCCCTTTCCTCTCTCCTACTTATGCTAGAGCTCAGGAACCCAGCTGCTGAAGAGTCTCCTTAAGCTTTTTCTATTCTCCAGTAAGGCTAGTCAGCACTGGAGTCTTGTATTGGATTTGCTCAGTTTGGCCTTTCCAGCATGAGAGCTTGCTTGCTTTTCATCCCCAAGAATATATTAACTGCCCTGATACTTCCTGACCAAGAAGAACTGGCATGTCCTAGCCAGCACAAGTACTCCGAAGAGGAACTCATGCTACAGAGTTGAAATCTTTTGGGAGCTCCAGAACAAAATGTTTAACTTTATGTTGCGGGCAGGGGGACGCAATTGATGAACAGGCAGCTGCTATCATAATCCAAAGTAGTTTGGCACAGAAGGGCCTGGAGACCTGCAGAGTTACAAGGCAAGCTGTAGAAAATATGTCACAGCTAACTTAACAATCAATTTCAAAATGCTGGATACTGAGCTACCTTATTCAGGGCCTGCTACCCTGGACTGTGATGGCAGCTTCAGCTGGGGCTTTCTTCTGTGATGTATTAAACAGGTCATTAAGGAACTAGAGCTAGGTAGAGGCTGACAGTGGCAGGTATTCACAAAGTCATACTGGACAGTTCAGGCTATTTCACTACTAAATACTGAAATAGATTTAGTGTGTCACTATGAAGTAATGACTCCAGCTTTCCCTTCATACATTGGTCCATTCAAATGCACTTTATGGTCCTGAAATTCTAATACATGTTGCAGGACTAATGGAGTTCAGCCAAAGTGTTCTTTATGCCTGTGAATATGGCATTGTCCTGTGGAGTAGGAATTGTAACCAGTTAAAGCATAAACAGCATTGCACCATGTGATTCAGTTTACAAGTTTGCAGTTTACTAGCCAGATTCATGTTGAATTTACAATCTGTGGACAAGGTTCAGTTAAACTTTGTTCCACTTTAGTTGGGGGGTTTGCCAGACTCTATTTGTTGTAAGCTGCTATTAGTGTTGCATGTTAACTAAGCCATACGAAATAGGTGTGTGATATTGTGCACTTGACCTCTGCAGTTCCTTTATCTGTCTTCTATGTACTGGGAGTGTTTATAGTTCTTGGCTGCAGCAGAAACTGCAGAAGCATTTTTGATGGCCATTTAGCAAACACTTGATACCTTAGCTTGAGGTTATGGGAAGAATAAAAATCCAGCCACTCATTTGTAAATGCTTGTGTAACTAGGTCAATTAACACCTTAAAGCCTCTCCTGTTTCAAAAGATGTAGATTTGGTTCTAATTTAAAAATAAGTGTTCTGGAGTGAGATGCAGAAGCCATTGTTGCACCATGTGGCTGGAAAAGTCCTATCCCATCACAAACCTAAAATGCCATGTTACTGTAAATCTGTTGGAGATCTCAAGTGGGTACAACTCTTCTCCCCCTGGCTCTGAGCAGACTGGCATGCCGGGGGAATAGCGCTGTCTGCTGCAGCAGCAGGCTTGCTTTTTTTCTTTGACATTGCAGCAAGTCAGGACATAAGCCTCTGTGTACTATGTTGACAACTAAACTGAGGGGAGGATGGAGAATGTCTAGTCAGTTGCTGCTGGGTCACCAGAGTGTACAATGCTCTCAGTAATCCAGTTATCCCTGGGGAGGGGAAGAGGTCAGTCTCTGAACATGTGAAAGATTAGATGGGGAGAGTGTAACCTGGTTGGGACTCCCATGTGGGTTAAGCTCTAATTTTTGTAGGGTTAGTATTGGATTTTCTATTGTGTTCACTTCTACTCAGATTTGCTGCTAACATAGCAAAGCTGGTACAGGGCACTGCAGACTCCTGGGAGGCAGCAGTGAATGTCATGTGCCAAGCACCCCTTGATCCAGTTATGAACAGATCTCCTGTGAAGAAGGTAGTCCTACCTTGAAGGGGCTCTTGCCCTGGGGTTTTCAAGATTCATTGTTTTATTTCCTAGTGCTTGGCTTTGACAAACTTCCTATTTGGGGTATCCTTCTAACTTCAGCGGGGAGTGCTGTTGTCTGTGCTCTCGTCGTCTGGTTCTTTGTGTGTCCAAGAATGAAGAAGAAAATAGAACGTAAGTAAAGCTTTAGAATGACATAAAATCACATGCTCTCCTCAATGAGTTACTTAAATATCCTGTTTTGGTACATCTTGCGGGGGGGGGAAGTGTCTTACAAATCTCACCCCCAGTAAGCAATCTGACCTTGCTGATGCAGATTAGTTTTAAGTAGGTGATCTCATAAAATCCCTGCCCTGTAGCAAAGAATACCTGTTGAAAGGCACTCAAATAGCATTCCCCAGCTTTACTTTCCTAATGTTCCGTGGGGCTCATAGGGTTGAGCACTGTTTCACCTATAAATTACTCATGAGACTTGGGAGAGGCATCCTAAGCAGTAGGTAAGAGAAAATAGCAATTCACAAGTACCCTTGTCGGGTTTGCATAAGTGGTACATGACTAATAGCTTGGTAGATACTTTCTGGTTGCCTTTGAAATTTGTCTGTCTAGAGACAGCTCATCCTTCCAGCTGTTAAAGGAGCTTCATACTCTTGACAGTAATTCAAACTTTCCCTCACTAATGTGACTTAGCAAATCTGTTTGCAGCTGTTGGTTTCAGCATAGCCTATTCCTAAACAACCCCAGTGACACGCATACTGCAGTAGTGTGAGCAGCCCCACGTAGCACTGCATCAGAACTAGAACTACAGAGGTTTCATGCTATTAAGTCTGGTTGATCAGGTCAGATACTAAAAAGTTCTGACCAAGTGCTTGCAGTAAGCTAACGAGCTCTGAAATCCATTCTCTGCTTTAATATAGTACAGATTGGGAAGCTTTTAATTGACTGCTAGTGTTCTTGTTCTGAAGATTTCAAACATTTGTTAGCTTTGCCCTCCCTCCTGTAAGGTAGAAGTTTTTTCCATTTTATGGCCTGGGGAAACAGGCAGATGTTAGCCAATTTTCAGACCTGGCATCTGGTTAGGCCAGGGGTGGGCAAACTTTTTTTCTTTTTGTGTGTATTGCCTGAGAGCCACATCGGGGTTGCGAAATGGTAGGGAAGGCTGCGCCTCTGCAAACAGCCTGGGACTCCCCACCCCCTAACCGCCCCCAGGACCCCACTCCCTATCCAACCCCACCGTCCCCTGACCCCCCCACCCCCTTACCATGCTGCTCAGAGCAGCAGAACAGGCTTATTGGAAAGCCTGGGAGGCAGGCAGGCACAAGCTGTGCTACCCATGTGGCTGTGGTGGAGGGGCCAGGGGCTAGCCTCTCTGGCCAGGAGCTATGGGGCCAGGCAGGACAGTCCTGTGGGCCTGGTTAGGCTCTTTAAATAACAGGCCATGCTTTTTCAGAGAACTGAGAACCCACAGCTCCTTTGAGAATCCTTGGAGAGCTATGTTCAGATCCTCTGGAAAATGCAACTTTGTATTTAGGTGCTTGCTTAGGCAGCCAAAAGTGAATTTAGGCCAAGGTCATGCACTCAGAGGCAGGATCACTCCAGAATCCCAGTTCTACCCTAACTAGTAGTGTTTCTGTTCATGTTGGAAAGCTAAAGTCCCACCATCAAGGCTCTAGATTAGAGCTGAGTGCACAATAAATCTTTTGGTTTGGGGGGCCAAACAGAACCTCATTTTTTATGGGGTTTTGTTTGGCCCAGATAAATTGTCTTGGTTTTTGGTTGTTTAGGTGATTTCACTTTGGTTTTCATAGCAAAATTTCAAAAATCACCATTTTGAAAGTCAAAACATTTAGAATTATGACATGAAACACTTTGTTTTGCAATGGCCAAAATGAGCCATTTCAACTTGAGAGAGAAGGTGGATGAGGTAATCTTATTGCAGTGTTTCTCAACCTTTTTGATACCAGTGACCGGCTTGCTGCCTTCCTAAAACTATAGGGAGATTTCAGGGACCAGCACTGGTCCACAGATGGGTTGCTGAGAAGCACTGTTTTATTGGACCAACTTCTGTTGGTGAGAGACCAGGTTTCAAGCTGACACAGAGCTGAGAAGAGCTCTGTGTAAGCTTGAAACCTTCCTTTCACCAACAGAAGTTGGTCCAATAAATACCTCACCCACCTTGTCTCTAATATCTTAGACCAACACAGCTACAACACTAACTTTCCCCATTACTTTTTTAGCAGACTTCTTGTTTGCTGAAATTTTTTTGCCTGCCTCTACTCTAGATGTTAAAGTTGTATAAACTTTAAGGTCAAGTTTGGTGCATTTTTCCAAACTTCTTGTAGTGAAACCCTAGTGTTGTCATGGCTCATCACCATGTGAAAAGGTACCTTCCTGCCCAGTGCAGTCTCTGTATTGTCACATGCTTTAACGCTGCAAAAGGCACAGATGAGTCACCTGTATACCCCTGTGGCTCTTGCATCACAAAGTGCAAGTTGCAGCACTTCACTAATGATACCCTGGTGAGGATTTGCTGCTTAACACTGCTCCCAAGAAGGGTGGCTTTGTCACTATTTTAAAAATCTTCACTTGTAATCAACATAATCTTTCTCGCACCATTGTAATGTGGTACATGTCTTGGCCATATCATGGGCCAGCTCTCAACCATGTAACTTCTCTGTGCTGCTGCTTGTGCAATACTAGGAATGTATCTTTAGCTTTTCCTAACACTAAACTGGAAGCAAAGAATTGGCACCATCTGTCCAGTCAGTTAGTTCCTGGTGGCCCACCACTAGTCTCAGTGTAGACTGAAGAACCAGTCAGTGCTTGTAACAAATGCAGAACCCTGCTATGCCATTAGTCACTCTGCCAGTTCTAACCACACCTATGCTGGGTGCCAAGAGGGGGTTTGAAATAGCAAAAGAGCACAGTTCAGACTAGCCAGTTCTGTGTCTGGGGATCTGGATGTCCCATGCACAGCACATTGTGTAACACATAAGCATGTGAGTAGTTGGTTACTAACTTGAGCTGTAAACTGAAATCCAGCATGCATAAATCTGGGTTCTGACAGGTGCCAGCATTGCTCAGTTCTCAGTGGATGCAGAGTAGGCTGGAATCAGGTGCTAAAGGGCTGAATGGGCTTTAAATGGTGGTAGCCTTTGGGAAAGGGAACTACTAAGTCATTAATTCTTTCCACAGGAGAGATAAAGTCAAGTCCTTCTGAGAGCCCCTTGATGGAGAAAAAGAACAGCCAGAAGGAAGATCAAGATGAGTCTAAACTGCCACTGGGCAATGGTGTGGGTGACAAGAGCCCTATCACTGATGCATCTGCCATGCACCACAGGGCAGCTGTGGAGGAGAGAACAGTCTCCTTCAATCTGGGAGATGTGGAGGAAGCTCCAGAGCAGGAGAGGCTCCCTAGTGTTGACCTGAAGGAAACAAACATTGATAGTGGTGAGTTGGGGTTAGCAGCCTGCCCTGCCTGCCAGATGGCCCTGGCAAGTCCAGATGAAGTGGGAGACCCTTAAGCAGCCATGTGGAGGCATATTCCACCAGCAAATAGATCAGGGCAGAGTGGCACAAGCATGAGGTCTGTAGTGCTTTTGGTTGGGCTCCTGTTTGAGGCATGTTTCTCACACCTGGCCATGTGGATGTGGGTTAAACTCCACTTCTGTTTGCAGGAGCTGTGCAGTTACCCAGTGGCAACCTTGTTCAGTTCAACCAAGCTGTCAGCAATCAGATCAGTTACAGTGGCCACTACCAGTACCACACTGTGCACAAGGATTCAGGCCTGTACAAAGAGCTGCTGCACAAGCTTCACCTGGCCAAAGTGGGTGATTGCATGGGGGACTCTGGTGACAAGCCCCTGAGACGCAACAACAGCTACACCTCATACACTATGGCCATTTGTGGCATGCCGCTGGATTCATTCCGTCCCAAAGAGGGCGAGCCCAAGGGGGAGGAGATGGAGAAGCTGACCTGGCCTGGAGCAGACACTAAGAAGAGGATCCGTATGGACAGCTACACTAGCTACTGCAATGCTGTGGCAGATACCCACCCGGCGGCTGATGTGGATATGGATGTAGGCAAGGTGGAGATGGGCAGTGGTGACAGGAAGTGCAGCACTGGCTCTCTGGAGGAGTGGCATGATCAGGATAGACCAGAAGTGTCCCTGCTCTTCCAGTTCCTGCAGATTCTCACCGCCTGCTTTGGTTCCTTTGCTCATGGTGGCAATGATGTCAGGTCAGTAGACTTACTCTGTGACAGGTTTTAGCTGGTTACTCTAAGTACAAATGTTCATGCAATATGTTCACCTGCTTCTCTGGAGCATGTATGCCTAGCATGCTGGTATGAAAACAGGCTCTTCTGGCAAATACTTACTCACCACTAACCTGGTCATGCAGAAAATGTAGCAAGTTAGGGTTTATAACAAGATTGGGGTTCATCACTTCTCAAGCCAGCAGCATGGAAAGATTCCTTAATTGTCTGAGTGGAATGCATCTTTGTTTCCTTCCAGCAATGCCATTGGCCCTCTGGTGGCTCTGTACCTAGTCTATCAGACAGGTGATGTGGCTTCCAAAGTGGCAACTCCCATCTGGCTGCTGCTGTATGGAGGTGCTGGGATCTGCATTGGCCTGTGGGTCTGGGGGAGAAGAGTCATTCAGACCATGGGGAAGGATCTGACGCCCATCACACCATCTAGGTAAGATGCTTCATGGGGGACACAGGAGGATGCTTATGGTGTTTCTGCACTCACCATTGTGTGCATAACAGTATTACTCAAAGGCTGGGTGAGCATGTAATTATACAGTGCAGAGTCTGCAGCCTACTGAAGTGTTCATTAGTTCTTTCCAACTTGTTTGCTCACATTCCAAACTTCCTAGTGCTCTGAGGTACAATAGCTTTGATATTCAAGATGTCTTCCTGAAGGTAACCCACCACAACTCCACAAATATCACCCCTCATTGTCATTTCCATTGGTATGGTTCCAATATGTACATTTGAACAGTTGGCCATGGCCACTGCATGGGATCAGGTGCTTGTACTAAACACACACCCCTCTCTCAGTCAAAAGTCAGAAGAGCTGGACCTTCCACTGTGCCTTATAGCTCCACCCTCTGGAGGGGGGGGTGGGGAAATGGACTGCAAAGATCATCCACTGAATTCCCTGCCACCATCTCCAGTTGGCTGTCCCAAAAGGGACTGATCTGATATCCAGGTCCCAGATCATATCAGGGCATTACAGATCAGTTCCTCAAGGCATTTGCTTTGAATGCAAATAACTACTGAACTCAGGGAGTGGCAGTGTGAAATCTGCTCAGTTTCCATTGTATAAAGGGTGGTGCCATTGAGTTATGGATGATTGGCTTTTTTCTAAACTTCCCGCAGAGATGTATGTATCCACTAGAAATGGAAGGAAAAATGAAGCTCTGATTAGAGCAGAGCCCAGAGCTGGAGTGTGGAGCAGCTCCAGAGCAGTGGAGCTGCAGGTTTTTGCCTGGAGCTGGAGTGGAGCCGGAGCACAGCTCCAAAGCCCTGGATTAAGTCTCTAGCCTTGGTTATGGCCTCCAGCTAGGACCTGTCAAGAGGCCCCAGATGCACTCTCCATATAAAGCAGAAGTGTACAAAATCAAATGCCTTAACAAAGTGGTTAATGAGGGAGACCTGGAACCATGTACAGAACAGGAGCTGTAAGACAAAGTTCTGTACTTGCCATTTGCACAGGCTGTCTGCTGTGCAGGAATCCCTTGCTGACATTGTGTGGCTCATACCAGCCTGTGATAGTTACTATCTTTGTGTGTACACAGTGGCTTCAGCATTGAACTGGCATCTGCACTGACTGTGGTGATTGCATCAAATGTTGGTCTTCCCATCAGTACAACGCACTGCAAAGTAAGTGAAATGCTTGCCAGTATGTTAAATGGCTCCTGTGGTGACCTGCCTGAGGTCTGCAGGAAATCTCAAGAGGTGGAGTTAGTGGTGTAGGGCATGGGACCAGAAGTGATGGTCTGGTGTACCGTATGAGAATCCAGTTGTCTCAAAGTACTAATTCTTTTTTCCCTCTTCACTACTAACCAGATCTGAGATTGAGTTGTAGTAGAATAGCTTCCAAAATACACCAAGCATTGGTCTTGAGTTTGACAGGTCTATAATTTGCATGCAGATCTAGACATTTGTGGATAATGAACATAGAGTAAATATAGAAGTGGTGGAGGGAGAAGCTAAAGAGAAATGGGCATTGAGGAAAAGTACTTAGGAACTCTACTGTGGTAGAACAAAAAACTGTCAAACAGACCCATTATGAAGGTGCCAAGCTCCCTGGGCCACTCACGTCATGGGAAGTTTCATTCCTGTAAGACTTGCACTTGTGCATCAAAGATGTCTGTAATCTCATTGTGAAATTCTTCTCTGCTGGTCCCTTGCTGCCTGGCCCCATGCTGTGCTGGCTGCGCACTACAGTTCCAACAGGGAGATTGCCCTCCAAAACATGAACAAGGCACTTGGCCCACATTTCAACATGACTCAGGTTTTCTTTGGGCAGTTCTCATTGGATTCAGGCTTGTCTTGTATCTGAACCTATTCAGTGCTGCTCTCCTTAGTAAGGCCATATTTATATTGCAGGGGTGGCCAACCTGAGCTAGAGAAGGAGCCAGAATTTACTACTATACATTCCCAAAGAGCCACAGTAATAAGTCAGCAGCCCCATTAGCTCCCACCCTGCTCCCAGTGCCTCCTCCTTCCCCACACCTCCAGATCAGCTGTTTCATGGGGTGAAGGAGGCTCTGGGGGCTGGGAGGAGGAGCAAGGGCGCAGCAGGCTCAGGGGAGGGCATGGGAAGGGATGAAATGGGGGCAGAGCCAGGGGTTGAGCAGTGAGCACCCCCTGGCACACTGGAAAGTTGGTGCCTGTAGCTCCAGCCCCAGAGTCGGTGCCTATATAAGGAGCCGCATGTGGCTCCAGAGCCACAGGTTGGCCATCCCTGCCATATTGGAAACTGAGTTTGCCTGCAGAGGGGCAACATGTTGGGATGCTGACAGATTGGGAAGGGTACCTAAAGACCTAAAAGTGACCCTGAAGTCTAGAAAACTTGCCTTATAGTGAGCAAGCTCAATCTTTCAATTTAGAGAAGGTTGAGGTGAAGTTTGAGAGCTAGGGGCATGCTTCTAGCAGACAAAGGCAGAATAAGATCAGTATCTGGAAGCTGAAGGTAGTCCAGTCTTACTCCCTGGAGTTCCTACCTAACCCTAGTGTGCCTTGGTGCAGGGTGGGTGGGAGGAGGCTGGGCCCCCATTACCCAGCTCCCACAGGAACTGCACAGCTTTGGAGAACTCATTCCCCTGTGGCTTCACTGGGAATCAATGTGGCAGCTGTGCTGCACAGGTGTCCTGGCCCCATTGCAGAGACCTCAGGCCTGGTGCATGTGCACACATGCAGGTAGGGGGTGGAACTGCCATGCATGAGCTGCCACTCTAGGCAGCTGGCATTTGGGTGGGGTGCACAAGCTGCTTCCCTGCATCTGCTGCTTAGTCTCTAAAAACTGCAGTATCTTTCTAAAAGACACTAGCTGACCAGAAGCTGTTGGGCTTGATGCTGGAAGCACTAGGTGGTGGTCTCTCGCCTGCTGTGCAGGAGATGAGACCATAGTGGTCTCCTAGTCTTTAAATCAGTCCCTTGGTGTATCTTCCATAGGTGGGCTCCGTGGTCTCAGTGGGCTGGCTCCGTTCCAGGAAGGCTGTGGACTGGCGTCTCTTCCGTAACATCTTCCTGGCATGGTTTGTCACTGTCCCGATTTCTGGCCTCATCAGTGCAGCTATCATGGCACTGTTCAAGTATGCCATCCTGGGAGTGTGAGACCAGCTTGGGTGAAATCCATATCATCTTGCTGCTCTGAGCAACTGGAACAGTGCTAGGGTGACTTGCCTGGGGAGGAGATGGGAATATTGCATTTATGCTGTAACTGCTTTCATGCTGAATGACTCATCTCTAAATTAGCTGCAGAATAACCAGTGCCCCTGACTGATCTCATTAAGGTCCATTTCCTGTTTGGGCTGTAAATTACTGTACATATTTCTGTATTTTCTTTTGTATCAAGCTTACCTTCCATTATGTTTGTCACTGAAGTAGCATCCTTTTTTAAATTTGTTTTTCCTTGGCACTAAATCTTAGAACTGGCAGGCACAGTAAAGTCTGGTGTGACTAGCTGGGAGGGGTGACCGTTCCACTGCCGTGTTTGCTCTAGGGTAGCAGTAATGGGCACTATACCCAGAGGCCCCACTTATTTTTTTTAATAAACTTTTAAACTAAACATACCTATTGGCTAACTCCTTGTGGAGCAATACCTATTGCACACCATTTCCCCCCACACACCCACCCTTCTGCATGGTACCTGTGGGATATGTTACCTGTGGGACATGTTACCACTGCCCCAGAGCTGTGAAAGATGGCAGTGGTTCTTGCTAGAAGAAGGTTGTAGTATGTCCAGCTTTGCCTCCATTTCAGTACTTACAGGTGGAAACGAGAGAAACCTGCAGTACCATGATGCTCTGGTCTTGCGTGGTCTTTTCATTTTGTGCAAATGCACCTGAGCTCTAGGGGTTTTTTTTTTGTTTTGAATCTAGGATGTGCTAAAATCTTAACCCAGTTGATTTAAATGTTGAGATCATTCACTGCTCCCTCCCCCTACTGGCCAAGAACCTAGCTGTCTCCAGTGACCCTGACACTACAAGACTCTGCTCCCCATTGCTACCTCTAACTGAATAAAAGCTTCATTTTTTTAAACAAATCTTCTTTGGGATTTTCCATCCAGCACAGTAACATGCTAATTCCACAAGCAGTGTGATGCATCCCATGATCTCAGCATGACTAGCTACAGCTGAAGGAACATGACCCCCTTCCAAAGCTACAGCAGCTGGCAGGATTTGAGTGAGGTACCTGGTTAACCCAGACCCTCCCTGATCTAGTAAGCTGGGAGCAAGAGCATGTACAAAGAAATGAGCTCATCTTTCCTGCTTCTTAAGTTGAGATAAGGGGAGAATCCAGTGCAGTCTAAACTCCACTCTCACTTTGCCTCAGGAAAGCAGTAGGTGCCTAACCCCAGAGTCATTAGAAGCTGCCCTTTGCTACTGGTAGAGCAGCTGTGTTGCTGTGTCCAGCCTCTCATTTTCTCAGCTGATGTACTGTTAAAGCAGCTTCTCAGGGCAGACACATGCTCGGTTTAAGCCAACCCCTGACTTTGGCACACCCTCTAATCCAGTACTCAGCCTGCCTGTCAGTTTGGGATTAAAACACAGCCTGAATGCTCATGTAGTGCACTTGGGTCAGGGCAGTCCTAGGTGATGCTGTCATTGTGACAGTTGGGCTCATAGCAAATACACCCGAGCTAGAGTGGGAGCGTTCCTCCCTGCAGCAGGAAGCATAGCCATAGACTTGCTTTGGAGCCAGACTGAACCATGCTGTTAGAACAGTCTCACTTTGCTACTGCTATAGCAGCAGAAGGCAGCATAGCAGTCAAACAGTGGGCCGCTTTGCCCTGCAGCTTACTGTCTTAAAGCATACAGGAGCTGCTGTGGCAGACTGAGAAGGGGTTTGGAAGGAAGGAGTTACTTAGCACTTTCCATCAGTACCTCCCAAAGGAGATCAGTGTTGTCTCCATTTCACTCATCCGCATTCACCCAGGAAACCAGTGCCAGAGCTGGAGTGAGCTGGCTGCAGAGTGCAGCTCTAGCCTGTTGTGGCACAAGCCCTCCAGCCCAATGGCTGTCTGGCCTAGCAGAAGGAGTGGAGGAATAATTTGAAGGTGCCCTACACAGGGAGGCTGCTGCTGCTCTCAGGGTATAGAGGTGGGCTTGGCCTTTCTGTTCTCAGCTCGCCCTCCTGTTTCACTGGAGTATGAAAGCACAGATTGTGTGGGGGGGTGTATGGCACAGGACACAGTGGCAACTTTCTCAGCCTGTCATTGTAGGGTTGAGGGTTGGTTTCCCCTGTCCATTCCCAGGTAGCTGGCCCCTGTTCACAGCAGTGCTCCACCAGGCAGGGCTGATGCTGGGTGTCAGATAGCGCTGCCACAGAACTGTTCCTCAAGAGGTTGGGTTCAGTAAGTAGTGGGGGAGGGGTTAAGGAAGTGGCTTGTAACACTCCCTCACTTGCTTCTTGCAGTTTTGGGGATCTCCTAATCCAAAGCATCCTCCAGCAGCCTACCTGTGCTTGTGTTAAAGACTACCATAAACCCTCTTCCCTCTCTGCTGCTCTTTAATAATCCCCAGCTCTTGGCCAAGTGCTTGGAGATCTATTGCTAAGGCTTGTCCTAGCCCCTTTCATAGGGGGTGAAATGAAGGTGCAGAAAATGGAAGTGGTTTGCCTGAGCCTACAGAATCCCTAGCTGTGCTCTGTCCACTGGCCCAACCTGCTACTCCTACATCTAGAAAAGAGAGAGGGCATAAAGCTGAGCTTTACCCTTGGGGGGGATGGGTGCTGGGAGAAGGGGGACAATACCAAGGGAAGAGGTGAGAGAAGCAGAACAGAGCTTGGTGCAGGGGAAGAGGGAACTAGTGTGGAAAGAGGAAGCGGCTGGAGGGCTTTGTGCAAGAGGGTGGAGTCCCTGACACTTCCTTTGAACTCCCCTGCCTGGGGCTAGGGTGGAAACTCTCACTGAACCTGTTCTAGAATAGCATGCTGTCCCCTGTGATGGACCTCTGCATTGTGGGTGCCTAAGTGGAGCTGCGTAGGCCTGAGTCAGTGCCCAATCCCTTCTAGTGCTGTTGCTGCCTGGAACTTCTCTGAATCCAGCGGCACCCATGTTGCATGGTTACTTTGGGAACACTGGCCCTCCTGGTGCTATGACCTAGCGAACCCCCTGTGCCCAGCTAGCCCACCTCCCCAGACCATCCTCACTCTAGGACAGATGCTGGACTTGACATCCCAGCTTCTCCACTGGCCCAACCATCCCTCCCCTGGAAGGGTCGGGGTGGACAACCCAAAGGAAAGAAGTTACAAGGCCATGCTTCTCCCCCCCCGCTCCCATTTTAGACCAGGGTAGGGGCTGTTGGCACAAGGACCTCTGTGCTGCAATTGCATAGAAGGACAGAGGAGGGGGTGTTCTTGCCATAGTGGGACCCCAGCCACTTTAGGGGTCACAGGTAACCGCAACAGGGCATGCTGGGAGCCTGCTACATGGCTTGGGTATGTGCTGAGTTCAGTAGACTAGTTGGAGTGGGGGAAAGGGTGCACATGCCACCTCTGCTCTGGGGGGCAGCTCTGGCCTAGACCAGCCTCATGTTAGACTGAGGTGATCCAGGGCTTCACCTCCGCTGGGGTGCGTAATAGTGCTCACCTGCATGCCTGTCCCTGTGCAGTTTAAGACCCAGCTGTGCTGCTTAGCTGTTTTAATTGCCTGACGGGGGTTGGCCTGGTACACAGAGCCCTCGTGTTCAACCTGATCCCCGGTGTCTCCTGCCTTGCAGTTTGCAGTCTGTAATGAGAGCATTACATTAATTGACATACTCCCCATGTTATGGGGGCAGCATAAATTAGCAGGAAACAAGTGTGGAAGATAACGGAGGTAAGGATTCTGAGCAAGCCCCTGGGTGCTTTCCCAGGCCTGCATCTCCTTCTGTTCTGTTAATAACACAGTGTCTGGATGAATCCTGCAGGTGTGGCTCTCCTGGCTGCGATGGGTGAGGAAGAAGATTTGTGTGTCTCCATCACAGATGCAGAGGGTGCTCTGTGCTGCCCTGCCATGGGTGGGGGTTCATCTGTCTCCCAGGTGTGGCATCTCCACAGACACCCAGTCTGTCGCTTCCATGTTCCCTGTAGCTTGCTGCGACGTGGCACTGGCTCCAGCCTTGTCCTATGGAGCCCATCTGCCAATAAGTCCAAATTCCCTGCAGCAGGCACCGTTCTGACTCCTGCTGCTGAGGAGCTCTCCACCTGCCCCAACAGGGCCAGCTGGGGCCACAGCCTGGTGGATCTCAGACCCATGTACCTCGTCCTCAGTGAATTGGGTGGCATCTCCCCAGGGTCCAGCACAGTAATTTTCAGGCACCCCAGGCTGCTGTGTGGAAACTAAAAGGCACAATCCAAGCAACGCCTTTCTCTTCAGCAGGTGTGCAGACCACAGCCAGGGGCCCAGAGGCCTCTGTAAAGCAAACCCTGACAGCCAGTGGCAGAGTGCTGTGTGGGGACCTCTCCTGGGCCAGATCCTGCTGCCGTGGGGCAGAGGGTGGTCCCAGAGCCCTCTGGCGGGAGGGATTCGTGTACGGAGATGTCCTGGCCTGAAAAGCTATGCTGGGGGTGGGGGAAGGAGCTGGTGCCTGCTCTGGTTTGTGATGAGCTCTGTAGAATAGGAGGAATGAGGGGTGGAAAAGACCGCTGGCCTCACCTACAGCTGGGAAATGCTGGTGCCTCCCGTCTAAGGGGGTCATGCACACTAGGGTCAGCCCCCTCAGGAGATGGGTTGGTGCCACCCTGACCCCAGTGCCTGTCTGCCATCACTCACTTGGCTTTGCAAGGAGGCACAAGAATTCTTCCTAGATTACAGATGAGGAAACTGAGGCAGTAGAAAAGCCAGGGCTAGAATCTAGCAGTGGTGGCTGCTATTCCTATGCTTTAACCACTAGACCATGGTGCTCCAATCGCTGAGGATCTGATAGCATGCCCTGTGTCACAAGGGAGTGGTTTGAACTGCTACCCCAAGCCCAGGGTTGGTAGCAGGGATGGGGAGGGGAGAGGTGGGTGATTCTTCAGCCTACAGCAGCTCTGGGCTTTCCCACACACTGGCTGCTGGGATCTAGCATGTTGCTATGAGGAGGGCTTGCAAGAATGTGAAGCATGGGACCCAGCCTAGAACAGTGGGGTTGGGGGTGGGTGGGTAGCAGCCCTGATCTGTGCTGCCTCTAAGAAGGAACCCATGGCTATGGGTACCTCCTACCAAGCTCCAGCCCAATGTCAGTGCAAGGTCACTGGCAGCTGTTGCAGTCAGATGCCACCAGCTCATTTAGATCAACTCCCCTCTCGCCAGCTCCCAGTGCTGCTCTGCCAGACTACAGCACTGCAATCCACGGTGTGTCAGATGCACCACCCTGCTGGTCAGCCACTGCCATGCACCTGCCACGCGCGCCAAGGGGATGGGCACCCAGACTGATCCACCCACAGCATCTGCCATGCCCCAGTGGTGCTAGGAAATAGGGGCCTCCAGAGATTTATGTAAAAGGCAAGAGACTGGGTACTGCAGGAGTGGCTGACACTCCCCTGGGAGCTCACTGGACCTGGGGGCCATGTAGGGATGCTGCTTCTCAAGCAGAGCTGTGCAGTACCCCATCCCTGCCATGCAGGAGGCAGCCCTGCACCTATGAAGAGTGCCCCAGAGAATTAGCTCCTGGGGTTCCACTCCAAACTGTGCCACTGGTTCACTGCATGATGTGTGTACCCGTGCCTCAGTTTCCCCATCTATGCCACAGGAGTGGTATTTATTTCCAGGGTAGGGGGGAACTCTCTGGGCCCCCACCACCACCACCACACACACAGCAGATGTGCCCTCCATCCTCACCCCAGTTTTCAGAGGGCAACTCAGATCCCTCTGGCTCAGTTGCAGGCTGGATCCCGGGTGTCACTGCACAGCGGTCAGAGGAGGATGGAGCCCTGGTGGGATCAGCTGTGTCTGGCCCTGGAGCTAAAGCCCCATCTTCTGCCCCGTGAATCACCCCCCAAGTGAGAGCCTGCAGCCAGGTCGGAGAGTCCAGGGGACCAGTCATGACCCCACTGGGTCTGAGCCCTTCCCCTGGGAGTGAATCTGTCAGGGGAGGGGACAGACCATGGGACCAGAGCAGGGAGCATGCTGGGGGAGGGGTTCCCATGCATGTGAGGGGATGGGGGGAGGGCTGTGTAGGCCTAGCAGGCACAGCCACACAATGGCCTGGCCCACTCAGTTCTCATGTGCTTGATTCCCAAGGGGCCAGGACAGGGCGTCCCCAGGCTGCACTGCCAGGGGCCGTGACTTACTGGGTGTTCCAGGTGACCTTTGCATGCAAATGGCAAGGGCCCAGGGCCCCCTGCTGAGTGGGAGCAGCCACTGCAAAGAGAACAGATGAGTGTCATCCCCGATCACACTCCTCGGCTACCTGAGACACACACACGGGGGGGACACAGACTCACACAGGATATACACACACATGGAATGCACACAGATGGGATACATCTGTGCACACAGACACACGCACACAGGACATACAGAGATGGGTAACCCATGGGTACACACAGGATACATACACAGGTGGGATACGTGTGTGTGCATACACTTACAGATGAGATACATGTGTGCACACAGACACACATACAGGACATACAGCGATGGGTAGCTCGTGTACACACGGGATACACACACACAGATGGGATATGTGTGCGCACACACACACGGGATCCACACCCACATACAGATGGGATACATGTGTGCATACATGAGATAGGCACACAGAACACATGCATAGGACACACACACAGGATACACACACACACACACACACAGATGGGATGCACACGTGCACACATGCATGCATACACACACACATGGGATGCACGTCCACACATGCAGGATGTATACACACAACACTCCTGCCTCAGCTCAGAGCGTTCCCTAGAGCACCCCATTCCCAGCCCTCATCCCAAACGGGCAAGTGGAGCAGCCTGAGATTAGGCTCCAAGACATGGGGGCAGCTGCCCTGCCCTGTTTCCCTGAGCTCTGCGGTTGACTCCAGGGGTGGGAAATCCCTGCCCCGGTGCTAGGAACATTCCCTCCCGAGGCTGGCAATTCTCCCGGGTGCAAGCAACACTGCACTACTACTGCGTAACCCCCCTGGGATCCAGTTGGCAGAGCTGGGCAGGATCATGGGTTCTGCTAATCTGTTGGCACCATTGAGGTCAACAGGTTTCGGGGCCAAAATCTATTGACATTGGCATTGGGTGAGGTGAAATGGAGCCACTTCAGCACTAGGAAGGGCAAAAATCACTTCTGAAGCCAGCACAGGGGTTGGAAGAATTTTCCAGGTGCTTCCATGATTTAAGGGGTGCTGGCCACACACAAGGGCTCTCTGGCCTGTGCGTTCGCCTTTTGATATCAGCGGGAGAGAGGATTTGCCTGCGCTTCCTGTCCTAGCCCTTGCCAGAAGCTGTGGTGTGGCACTGCTACCCGCTGGTAGACAACGGCAACGCTTCACCCCAAAGGTGGCTGCATTTTAGCGAGAATTGAAAGGTTCATGCTGCAATATCAAATGCCTCAGGGCCTTGTGGGATTCAAATGGCTAATAAATATAAATTGTTAATAAGAGCAACAGCTCACAAGTGTCATTTCTTTAGCAAGTAGTGTCATTATCCACACTGGAACAGAGGGCTGAATGGAGGTGCTGCGCAGACCCCGACTGAGATCAGCCCCCCGCTGTGCCGGGCGCTGCCCAGACCCCGACAGATCAGGGCCCCGTTTTGCTGGGTGCTGCACAGACACATTTCCTGTCCCAAAGAAGTCAGAGAAGACACGACAGTTGAAGGGTGGGCGGGGAAAGAGCCACAGAGAGGAAGCGACTTACTGAAGCTCACACATCAGCCTAGCAGCAGGTCTGGGGAGAGAACCCAGCTCTCCTGCCTCCTGAGCAGCGCTCTCCCCGCTAGACCCCACTGCCCTTGGGCAAGATGAATGCAGATGTTCCTACTGTCTCAGGCTGGGCCGGCCCCCAAGGACACACCATTTGGGATAGTGGACAGCACTGGTTGCCCCCCATGCACACTGGGGATGGGCCAGGCGAGAGCAACAGTTGAAAGAATAAAACACAAGATGTACTTTAAAAACAAAAATATCCCATGTTTTTGGAGCCAATCTCCTCATGTTTTCGGGTCTGACTCAGGTTTTTTGCTCTCTTGAGGTTGGCGACAGCAGGACCTGCTCACGGGGAGCTGACGGGGGGAGCTCATGGGAGCCTGTGGTGCAGCATTCGGCACGCTGGAGCTCTCTGAGGTCTTCATGCCCAGATTTATGGCAGCGCTGGAGCCCAGGCGGGAGGGGACACCGGCTGGTAGCACTAATGCCAGGGCATTGCCTGCCAGGGTGGGATGCAGCCGGAGATGGTGAAAGCAGCACCTGTGAGAGCTGAACATCAGCGAGGAATGCAGGAAACCCAAACCCACAGACTGAACTGACCAGTGTTATGGGGGAAACTGAGGCAGGGGGCGGGGGAAGGGACTACCCTAAGGTCACACCATGAAAACAGAACCCAGGAGGCCTGGCTCTCCAGCTTGTGGTCTATTCTCACATGCTGGCAGCTGGCAGGTTTCGGTCACGGCATGAAATCCGGGAAGAAGCACCCCTTGCCCTGACACTTGGCTGGAAGACTTCGCTCCCCCCGCCCCCCCCCCACACACACACAGAGCTTGGCAGCAGTGCAGGGTCCAAGCTGGCCCTGAGCTGGGGGCACCATGGGGTGATGGCAGTGACCAGCCCAGCCTTGCAGCTCCCCACCCATGGGATGCCATGGGAAAGCCAGGCTGCTGCTCCCACAGAAATGCCAGCTATGGAAGGTGAAGGGCTCGGGAGGTGGGGGGGCCACCAGGGCCCAGTTGAGTGCGGGGGGCTCCCCCCCCCCGCCGCCTGGCACCGAGCATGGCAGGGCCCCAAGAGCTGGTGTGGGCTCTGTTATATAAGCTGCCTCTTGGGCAGTGGGCGCAGGGCCTGGCCCTGGGAAGGGAGCTCAGTGCTTTCACTGCTCACGGGAGCCATGCCAGGGCAGGTTGGGGGGCATTGGACTCTTCACCCAGGAACCAGAGGCCCCAGAGGAAGCTCATTCAGAGCCTGGCCGGCAGCACCGCAAATGCCACAGGGGCTGAATACAAATGGGCTGTCCCTGCGGGCTGGGCTCATGATCACTGGGAGGCAGCAGCTGTCACAGGATCACCAATGCTGGGACCACGAGCTGTAGGGGTCTGCTCAGGGAGGGGCATGGGGGTTAGAGTAGCGGGACTGGCCGTCAGGACTCCTGGGTTCTATATCAGGCCTCCTCTGATATTAACACAGAGCAGCGTGGGCATTAAAACCAATCCTATCAAAACACACACCCGCTGCCCACACACTCCCACTGGGAGAGAACAAGCCACACGTGACAGGTGCTTAATGCATGACTGCAAGGAGCCCAGATACCATGGTGATGGGGTGGGATAAGAACTTATAATTCCTACCTCTTACCTAGCACGTTTCATCTGTAGATCTCAGATCACTTTACCAAGGAGCTGAGTATCATTCTCCCCGTTGTGCAGAGGGGGAAACTGAGGCCCAGAGCATCAGGACTGGTAGCACTGCCTGGAGTCAGCATTGCCTCACATGTCCTACGATAAGACCTTAGAATCATAGAATCATAGAATCATAGAATATCAGGGTTGGAAGGGACCCCAGAAGGTCATCTAGTCCAACCCCCTGCTCAAAGCAGGACCAAGTCCCAGTTAAATCATCCCAGCCAGGGCTTTGTCAAGCCTGACCTTAAAAACCTCTAAGGAAGGAGATTCTACCACCTCCCTAGGTAACGCATTCCAGTGTTTCACCACCCTCTTAGTGAAAAAGTTTTTCCTAATATCCAATCTAAACCTCCCCCATTGCAACTTGAGACCATTACTCCTCGTTCTGTCATCTGCTACCACTGAGAACAGTCTAGAGCCATCCTCTTTGGAACCCCCTTTCAGGTAGTTGAAAGCAGCTATCAAATCCCCCCTCATTCTTCTCTTCTGCAGACTAAACAATCCCAGCTCCCTCAGCCTCTCCTCATAAGTCATGTGCTCTAGACCCCTAATCATTTTTGTTGCCCTTCGCTGGACTCTTTCCAATTTATCCACATCCTTCTTGTAGTGTGGGTCCCAAAACTGGACACAGTACTCCAGATGAGGCCTCACCAGTGTCGAATAGAGGGGAACGATCACGTCCCTCGATCTGCTCGCTATGCCCCTACTTATACATCCCAAAATGCCATTGGCCTTCTTGGCAACAAGGGCACACTGCTGACTCATATCCAGCTTCTCGTCCACTGTCACCCCTAGGTCCTTTTCCGCAGAACTGCTGCCTAGCCATTCGGTCCCTAGTCTGTAGCGGTGCATTGGGTTCTTCCGTCCTAAGTGCAGGACCCTGCACTTATCCTTATTGAACCTCATCAGATTTCTTTTGGCCCAATCCTCCAATTTGTCTAGGTCCTTCTGTATCCTATCCCTCCCCTCCAGCGTATCTACCACTCCTCCCAGTTTAGTATCATCCGCAAATTTGCTGAGAGTGCAATCCACACCATCCTCCAGATCATTTATGAAGATATTGAACAAAACCGGCCCCAGGACCGACCCCTGGGGCACTCCACTTGACACCGGCTGCCAACTAGACATGGAGCCATTGATCACTACCCGTTGAGCCCGACAATCTAGCCAGCTTTCTACCCACCTTATAGTGCATTCATCCAGCCCATACTTCCTTAACTTGCTGACAAGAATGCTGTGGGAGACCGTGTCAAAAGCTTTGCTAAAGTCAAGAAACAATACATCCACTGCTTTCCCTTCATCCACAGAACCAGTAATCTCATCATAAAAGGCGATTAGATTAGTCAGGCATGACCTACCCTTGGTGAATCCATGCTGACTGTTCCTGATCACTTTCCTCTCCTCTAAGTGCTTCAGGATTGATTCTTTGAGGACCTGCTCCATGATTTTTCCAGGGACTGAGGTGAGGCTGACTGGCCTGTAGTTCCCAGGATCCTTCTCCTTCCCTTTTTTAAAGATGGGCACTACATAAGCCTTTTTCCAGTCATCCGGGACTTCCCCCGTTCGCCACGAGTTTTCAAAGATAATGGCCAAGGGCTCTGCAATCACAGCCGCCAATTCCTTCAGCACTCTCGGATGCAACTCGTCCGGCCCCATGGACTTGTGCACGTCCAGCTTTTCTAAATAGTCCCTAACCACCTCTATCTCCACAGAGGGCTGGCCGACCAGTTGCTTGTCACTTTACCCTAATTGAACCGGTTTGGGCTGAAATTTCTCAGGCCAGGTGTCAGCCTCCAGATGCATTTTTTGGAAAAGCTTCAGATAAAAGGGCTCAGCTGTTTCCAAGTATGAGATCAGGGGTGTTGGCTTGCCCATGCGACAGCCACAGCAGTGTCCTGAGGGCTTGCGTTGAACCCTTCCCACAGAAGCTGCTGAGATGGGGATGAGGGGTTGGCCCTTCTCCCTGGAGCTGGTTGGGGGTGGGGGAGGTGGAAAGGGGGCAAACCATGGACGAGGCTGGGTTGGGAAAGCTCTGTGCTCTGGGTGATGGTGGGGGGAGCAGGAAACAGCTGAGGCAACGATAACAACCAGCAGCCGCATTGGCTAGGACCACACAGCAACCGAGTGCTTGGGATAGGCATGACCGACAGGATTAGAGCAGGGAGGGATGGGGGTGACTGGGGAATCTAGCTCCATACACCCCATCTAGCTCCTACTTTCTTTCGTTCTCATGCTCAACATTAGGGGACGGAGGACCCTAAGATCTTTTCCCTGCACACTTATATAATGATTATTAATAATAGCCAATAATCATCCTTCACTCTCTTTAGCTCCTTCCATCTCGGGATCCCAAAGTGCTTTTCAAACATCAACAAACACTACCCTTGCCACCTCCTGCTCCTGTCTTCCCACGGCTGTCAGGATGATCCACACTGGACAGCTGGGTAAACTGAGGCACGGCACCAGGGCGTGACTTGCCCTGAGGTCACAGGCGGGGTCTTCTGATTGCCAGCACTACACTGACCGCGCCCTGTGATAAGAAATCCCAAGGGCAGAGCTTTTGGTGGAGATAGGTTCGGGGTGGGGCTGTCCGGAAGCTTGTCTCCAGCAGTGAGCAGGGAAAGGCCCTGTCTGATCCCTGGCTCTGTGCCCCACCCTGGGGGACGACAGATCCATTATTCAGCTGCTCCGATGAGAGACAGATCCCATCCCACCCCACGTGGCTCCCATGGCCCCCGCCAGCTGACCTCTGGTGTTTAACAGGCATTCCTGGGCTGTTTCTCCCACCCAGCATCTCTTGGAGGGTGTCTCCCAGAACCGTGCAGCTGGTAATACTGGCATGCAGCTCAGCCTGTGTCAGGACAGGGAACTCCAGAGCGTCTGAGAAAAACGGCCCCCCACATACCCAAGGCTGCCATCTGCCCCGCGCCTCACCCCCACTGATCTGGGCTTGGTGCGTAAGGTTGGGGGGCCTGGAACCCCTGCTTCCCCCTGCAGCCTGTCCCTGGGGGAGAGAAAAGGCAGCAGCAGGCTGAGCTGACGCCACCCTTATCAGGGCAGAGCAGCAAGGGACTGTCCACACAGGGCCTTTCTCCTGCCTTATCAGTCAGGCCAGGGAGGGCTGGCCGGCTGTTTGTCTGGCCAGCAGCTGGGGCGGGCTGGGCCAGGGCTCCCTGCCAGGCAGGACAGAGCCCAAGGCAGGCCGTGGGCCGGTCGCCAGGGCCGGCCTTAGGGAAAATGGCACCCTGGGCGAACTTGCATTTTGGTGCCCTAGCACCCAAGGGTGTGGCACCCTCCCACCCCCCCCCCCAAGCCCTGCACTGCACCCCCTTCGCCCCTGCCTGCTCCAGCTCCCCTAGTCCCTACACCCCCTTCACTCCCAACCACTGGCCCCCTCCTGTGCCCTAATCCTTACACTGTGCCACCTTCACCCCAATCCCTGCACCTTCCTCCTGTGCCCCTAACCCCTGCACTGTGCCCCTCGCCCCCAACCCCTGCCCCCTCCTGTGCGCCTAACCCCTGCACTGTGCCCCAATCCCTCCACCCCCTTCACTCCTACCCCCTGCACATCCCCCCTGTGCCCCTAACCCCTACACTGTGCCCCTTCACCCCAACCCCTGCCCTCCTCCTGCCCCCAACCCCTGACCCCCCATGCCCCTAACCCCTGCACTGTGCCCTTCACCTCCGCTCCTGTGCCCCAATCCCTCCATCCCCTTCACTCCTACCCCCTGCACATCCCCCCTGTGCCCCTAACCCCTGCACTGTGCCCCAATCCCTCCACCCCCTTCACTCCTACCCCCTGCACATCCCCCCTGTGCCCCTAACCCCTGCACTGTGCCACCCTGCGCAGCCCTAGGGGGCTGTGAGGGGAGAGCAAGGAGCGATGTCAGGGCTTCCTACATCCAGGTCACCTTCCCTGCCTGGGCAGTGTAACGGGAGGGGAGGGAAACAGCAGCTCCTGATGCCTCAGCACAGCCCAGGTGGGGAAGTGACCTGGATGCAGGGAGCCCAGGTGTGTGTGTTGCAGGGACTGTGAAGGTGGGTGTGTGGGTGGGTGTTGTGTTGAGAAGAGTGTGGGTGCGTGCGTATAGGAGTGCGCTGTCTCTTTAAGAAAGCACTCAGGGTCAGGAGCCTGAGCTAGGCTTGTTCAGGCCCCAGAGGGGCAGCAGCCCGACAGATTCCCGCTGTCCCGTCACCCCAGCTCAGTGGAAATCGGGTACGGGGGGGACCGCGCCACCAGCCCCCCCTGCAGAACGGACAGGAGGAGGCTCCCAGTCCAGAGTGCCCAGGGGCGACTCCAGGGACGAAGGGTGCGGGGGACGGGAGAGCAGCGGCTGAGCACGTGGAGCCGCGGGGGGTGAGCCCTGGTCCTGGAGTCACCTGCTCGGACTCCACCTGCCCCCTGCAGCTCGGGTCTCTCCCCCTCCCCCACGCTGCTGCTTGCCCGCCGGCCTGCGGCCTCCGCCAGCCCAGCTGGCACTGGGCAGCGGGTCTGGTGGGAATCCAAACCCTGCCATGGCGCGCCCTTGGGCGGGAGCCTGTTCGGCACACCCCAAAGGCGGCCCTGCAGTCGCAACGGATGGCCACGTCTCCCCGCACCCACCCAGCCCACTGCCCCAGGTTTTCCTGAACCTCCCTGGCACAGCGCTGGGCCCCCGGGTACCTGTCCAGGCCCTGGGTCTGCCCTGGAACTCAGGCCTGTGAGGAAGGGTAGCGGAGGAGGGCTGCGCCCCTCCTGGCTCATGGCAGGCCCTGGGGGTCCTGGGCGGGGCAGGGGAGCCCCCTTTAAATCCAGCAGACTGACTGGGCACTTCATGTCCCGCCCCACCAGGAGCCCGGGGTGAGGTCCTGCCTGCCCCCACTCGAAGCGGGTGCTCCGTGGCTGTACCAGGCGTTTCCAGGGGTCGAGGGTCCTCAGCTCATGCTCGCCCCCTTGCTGCCTTAGCCCCTGAGTGGCGCGGGGGAGGTGTTGGGCACCCTGCAGCCAGTGGTGAGCCGGAGCCGGTTCGCTAGAACCGGTTGTTAAATGTAGAAACCCTTTTAGAACCGGTTGTCCCGCGAGGGCTTCTAAATTTAACCGGCCAAAAGTGGCACCTTAGGCGCCGACTCCCTGGGTGCGCCGGGGCTGGAGCCCCCACGGGGAAAATTTGGTGGGTGCAGAGCCCCCCCCCGGCAGCTCCCCGCTCCGCGCCCGGCCCCAGCTCATCTCCGCTCCACCTCCTCCTCCTCCCCTGAACGCGCCGCCCCACCCTGCTTCTCCGCCCCCCGGCTTCCCATGAATCAGCTGTTCGGCGGGAAGCCGGGAGCGCTGAGAAGCAGGCGGTGGCTTCGCGCTCAGGCCCAGGGAGGAGGAGGGGAGCTGGGGGGGGGGGGGGGCGTGAGGAGGCCGCCCGCGCCGCAGCAGGTAACCGGGGGAGGGGGGGGCGCAGGGGAACACCGCCCTGCCCCAGCTCCCCTCCGCCTCCCTGGGCCTGAGTGGGAAGCTGCTGCCTGCTTCTCAGCCCTCCCAGGCTTCCCGCACGAGCAGCTGATTCGCGGGAAGCCGGGCCGGGGGGGAGGAGAAGCCGAGCGGGGCAGTGGGTTCAGGGGAGGAGGCGGAGCGGAGGTGAGCTGGGGCCGGGCGCGGGGCGGGGAGCTGCGGTGGGGGCTCTGCACCCACCAAATTTTCCCCGTGGGGGCTCCAGCCCTGGAGCACTCAGGGCGTCGGCGCCTAAGGTGCCACTTTTGATGTGATCAGTGGGGGAGCGGCCGGTCCCCCTGCTCCCCCCCAGCTACGCTCCCCCGCCCCTCGGAGCCAGAGGGACCTGCCAGATGCTTCCTGGGAGCTGCCCCAGCTAAGCACTGCCGGGACTCCCCACCTCGCCCCCCGGCAGGTCCCTCTGACTCTTAGGGGCGGGGTGGGCACCCACTACGGTGGCCCACGAGACCCTCCTGCCCGGTTCTGGGGGCAGTCAGGGGACAGGGGAGGGGGGTGGATGGAGCAGGGGTCCTGGGGTGGGGGGCGTCAAGGAACACTGGGGGTTGGATGGGGCAGGAGTCCCTGGGGGGTGGGGGTGGGCCACGACCCCCTCATGGGGTGAGGAGGGAACAGGTTGTTAAGATTTTGGCAGCTCATCACTGCCTGCAGCCTGCTTGGAGGGAGGGGCCCAGGGAGTTCCCACATGCTGTCTGGACAGCCAGGAGGGCACAGCCGCTGGCTGGCACCTGGGGTGGGTGAAGGCTCTTCTCCATGGTGCCCTGCTGAGCAGGCAGACCACCTGTGTGGTCACGTGGCTACTACACAGGTGGACTAGTGGCTACAGTGGGGGGCTGGAGTCAGGACTCCTGGGCTCTGTTCCTGGGAGCCAGGAAGCTGACAGCTTTCGGAATCGGAGAGTTGGGCTTGGAGGAAGCTCACAGCATTGTGGCTCTGGTGCTGCGACAGACCCACTGCTCCTGGGCAAGCTTGCAGCGCTGCATTGAACTGCAGCCTTCTCGAACAGAAGGTCCTGCAGCTGAGGCCCAGCCACCCCACTCCTTTGCCTACCATTCCCCCTACTGGTGACTCGTCTGGTAGGGAGGCAGGGCCCTGGCACACAGTCAGCGTCCTGCATCCTTGCTGGGTGGCTCTGTGCCCCCTGGTTAGGGCAACCTCTGGCATTCAAGGACAGGCCGGCAGGATGGGGAGAGACAGACGTCAGCCTGACCTCAGCGGGCCGGAGCCCAGCTGAGCTCATCTGTGTTGCAACATCCACAGGGGGTTGCAGAGTCACTCTGCCGGTGGATCTCTGCCTGCACTGAGGGGTGTGGGGCTGGTGTGCTTCCCTCGGGAAATGCCTGGGCACTGGGGGCTCTCTGCCACCCCTAGAGGGGACCCCGATGCAGGAGTCATTCCAAGGGAGGTGGATTGGGGGCAGGAGCTGGGGGCTGGGCTGGGCTGTCCCGCACCACAGGGAGGGCGGCGTGGGGCGTCCCCTCCGCCTTATGGTACCAGCTGCCTTCCCTCAGGCCCTGTGCTGGCCCTAGTGCCAGCACAGCAGACAATTCAGCGGCTAGTATTCGCAGGGCACTCTTCCGAGCAAGCTCACAGCTCTGGGGATCACACGGTACACCCTGAGCCAGGGTGTATGTGAAGGTGGCTGGATTAGCAGAGCTGTCCAGAGTGACTGAAGGGAGACAGAGGGGAGGGGGCAGCCCCAGCCCCAGAGGGGGTTGGGGAAGGGGCTGGCAGACCCAGCTCCCGGGGCAGGCCAGCTTTGCAGCTTCCACCACCCTGGGCACCGGCCAATCAGGCCAGGGACTATTCTAGGCCCAGGGAGCTGGGCAGCAAAGGGGTGGGGGGTGTAGGACCCCAGTTTTCCCCGGGCTGCTGAGTGAAGTGTGGGGGCAGATGCCTTGAGCCCTGGGTTGGAATTGGACTCTGCAGCTGGGAGGTGACTGGTCCAAGGGGCTCCGATCCTGAGCGGGCCCTATGAGCAATACCCTACGGTGGAACGTGGGGATCGGAGTCACCCTAGCAGTCCGCCATAGCCAGGGGGTCAGGGCAGCCAGCAGACTAATGGCCTGGGGCCCCCCTTCCCAGCGCCCTGGGGGGTCACTTCAGTGTAACTGCATCGACCCCACTGCAGTCACTCTTCATAGACCTTGGCGGGAGTCAAGGCCAGGTCCGGCCTGGGGCACAGGCGGGAGGGGCGGTGAAAGGGCAAAACCAACAGAAAGGGGGAAATGGAACTGTGGAGCAGAGAAAGGGGCCAGGCGGCCGCGGCCACGTGCAGACCAACCCCCCCCGCCACGCCCCATGCAGAATCGCCCCTTCCCCCCCTTTCCCTCCCTCTCCCGCCCGCCATGGCGCAGTACGCACAGCAGAAAGGAACCTGGGAGCTGAACTCAGCAGCGGAATCCACCACCAGGGGGCGCCCTGGCACCAAGAAACCGGGGTCCCAAGTCCACTGGTAACTCAGCCTTCGAATGGAGGAGGGGATCAATCTATCCCCAGACTCCCCCCCGGAATCTATCCAGCGTCAGACACCCCCGATCTATCTATCCCCAGCCACCCCCTCTATCTATCTATCTATCTATCTATCTGTAAGGGGACTGTTGCCCCCTTACTAACATTCAGTGGGGTGTTTTAGTTGCTAGCTCCCAGTACTAAAAGGGGGAAGGGTCGATGGGGAATCAGGACCCTGAGACTGACAGCCCCCAGGAACAATGGGGAGAGGCCAATGCTCCAGGTCAGCCTGAATGACAGGGCGGGCAGGCTAATCAGGGAGTCAGGCGGCCAGGGAGGTCCCATCCTCTGTGTGAGCTGGATTTACCTGGGTCAGACAGAGAGGGGCCGAGCTAAGGAGAAAGCAGGGGCCCAAGCTAAGCTGGGGAGCAGAGCTGGGCCAGATGCAGAGGGACCAGAAAAGCAGCCCAGAGAGAGCAGAGCCTGTCCTGGGAGCAGAGCTGCAGCCCCAAAGCCAGAGGCACAGCCCAGAGAGAGCAGACTTGCCCTGGGAGCAGAGCTGCAGCGATCCGAGCCAGAGGGGCCAGAAAAACAGCCCAGGGAGCAGGTCAGTGCTGGGAGCAGAGTCACAGAAGCAGCCTGCAGAGCAGACCTGTCCTGGGAGCAGAGCTGCAGCGATCCGAGCCAGAGGGGCCAGAGCAGCAGCCCAGGGAGCTGGAGGCAGAGCAGCAGCCGGGCAGAGACCGAGTGGTGGAGTTGGGGCTGGAGCAGTCCGGAGCTGGGTGCAGTGAGCAGGTGGGGAGACCAAGGGGGACCCTGGGCAGCAGGCCCGGCACAGGGAGACACCTCAGCCAAGGGGCTGTGCAGGCCAGGCTTGGATCGTAATCCTGACAGGGCAGGGGCGATACTGGGACAGACGGTCCTGCCACTTAGAGCCTGAGAGCGTGTGTCCACCACCAGAGCAAGTGTCTGACCCACAGCATCCCTGCAGCACCGCCAGGGCCTGAGCAGGGGCCTGGGACTTACAAGGAGCAGACTGTGAACTGTCCTGACATTCCAGAGACACTGTTTGTGATGTTCCCTGCCAGAGAGCGGGGTGATGTGTTTCCTTTAACCTTTCCCATGTTTCCTTATTCTTTTTAAAATTAATTGTTGATTAAATAACTTGCATTTGCTTTAACTTGTATGTAATGGTCAGTGGGTCGGAGAAGTGCCCAGTGCAGAGAGAGCACCCCGGAGTGGGGACACCCTAGCCCCTGTCCTAGGTGACCACAGCAGGGTTGGGGGTCGAGCCCCCCAGGAATCCTGGACCCAGCCTTGTTGGGGTTACGAGGACTCTGCCAGAAAGGAGAGTGGAAGGGGAGCCCTCAAGGGCAGGGAGGCCACTGTGTAAAGGAAGTGGGAGCAAGGACTCAGATCCTTTCGCTAGCCCACTTCACCAGGGTCGTGCAGAAGCCAAGAAAGTTCCCCACAAGAGCGGGACTATTCCCCCGCTTACATATCTATATCTATCTAATCTCCCCCGTTTCTATCTGTGTTGTGCTGATCACCCTGGCACATGAGCACTCAGAACGCTAACGGGCAGAGGTGCTGGAACTAGGGGTGTGGGGGGTGCTGCAGCACCCCGTGACTTGAAGTTGTTTCCGTTATTTCCAGGGTTTATAGTTTGGTTCAATGACTCTCAGCACCCCCACTATAAAAATTGTTCTAGCACCTCTGCTAACAGGTGCTCTGGGAATACTGGGTTGGGAGATGCCCACTGGGCAGGTGCTGAAAGCCATGGAGAGCTGGAGAGCACAGTGGGTTGTGGGGGGTGTTGGGGGTCGTTGTGCTTTGTCCTGGACCTGTGCCCCTGGGTTTGGAGCTGGTGTCTTGGTGAGTGGGCACAAGGTACATGACTCACCCCATAGCTAAACACCTCTGAGAAGGGAGTGGGGTCTAGTGGTTACAGCAGAGGGGCTGGGAGCCAGGACTTCTGGGTTCTCTCCCTGGCTTGGGGAGGGTGCTGGCTGATGACCAGAAATTAAGCTGAAATCCAGCTGGGAGGAGAGGAGTATGATTACCCCTCCACCTGTTGTCCCTGCTCCCTCTCCCAGGAGACTCAGTTCCCAAGAGGAACAATGGGTCCCTTTTCAGCCTTCTTGGTGCATTCCCACACTTAAGAGTGGAATGAAGTGTGTGTGTGTATTTGTGCCTGAATGCCCCCCGCTCTAACTAGTATGGACTACTTCCCTCCCACAGCCAGGGAGAGAACCCAGGAGTCCTGGCACCCAGCCCTAACCACTAGATACCACTCCTTCCCCAGAGCTGGGAAGAAAACCCAGACATAACCATAGGTGCTGGAACTAGGGGTGCTGGGGATGCAGCACCCCCTGGCTTGAAATGGTTTCCATCATATACAGGATTTATAGTTTGGGTCAGTGGCTCTCGGCACCCCTACTGTACAAATGGCTCCAGCACCCCTGGACGTAAGGCTGAGCTTGAGAAGTTTATGGAGAGGGTGGTGTGATGGGACTGTCTACAATGGCGTGGAGCTGATCTGTGGCTGCTAGCAGCAAATACCCCCAGCGGCCAGAGATGGGACACGAGGTGGGGAGGGCTCTGAGTTACTGCAGAGAATTCTTCCCCAGGTGTCTGGCTGGTGGGTCCTGCCCACATGCTCAGGGTCTAACCCAGGGGTGGGCAAACTTCTTGGCCCGAGGGCCTCATCGGGGTTGCAAAACGGTATGGAGGGCTGGGTAGGGAAGGCTGTGCCCCCCCAAACAGCCTGGCCCCCGCCCACTCCCACTTCCTGCCCCCTGACTGCCCCCCTCAGAACCCCCGAACCATCCAACCCTCCCCAGCTCCTTGTCCCCTGACCGCCCCCACCGGCACCCCCCGCCCCTAACCACCCCTGCTCCCTGGCTGCCCGACCCCTATCCAGACCCCCACCCCCTGACAGACCCCCTGGGACTCCCACATAGGCGGCGAGTTATATGGGCCCATGGTGCCTTGGCACCAGCAATATTCAGAGCCCAGGGGCCCAGCTCCACCCATATTTGGGGCTGGGTGTCTCCCCCCCCGGCCCCTCCTGCCACCCCCCCGGCCTCCCGCTGCGCTGGGCATCACAAAATGGGGAAGAGATGGCCAGCCCTCTGTGGAGATAGAGGTGGTTAGGGACTATTTAGAAAAGCTGGACGTGCACAAGTCCATGGGGCCGGACGAGTTGCATCCGAGAGTGCCGAAGGAATTGGCGGCTGTGATTGCAGAGCCCTTGGCCATTATCTTTGAAAACTCGTGGCGAACGGGGGAAATCCCGGATGACTGGAAAAAGGCTAATGTAGTGCCAATCTTTAAAAAAGGGAAGAAGGAGGATCCTGGGAACTACAGGCCAGTCAGCCTCACCTCAGTCCCTGGAAAAATCATGGAGCAGGTCCTCAAAGAATCAATCCTGAAGCACTTGCATGAGAGGAAAGTGATCAGGAACAGTCAGCATGGATTCACCAAGGGAAGGTCATGCCTGACTAATCTAATCGCCTTTTATGATGAGATTACTGGTTCTGTGGATGAAGGGAAAGCAGTGGATGTATTGTTTCTTGACTTTAGCAAAGCTTTTGACACGGTCTCCCACAGTATTCTTGTCAGCAAGTTAAGGAAGTATGGGCTGGATGAATGCACTATAAGGTGGGTAGAAAGCTGGCTAGATTGCCGGGCTCAACGGGTAGTGATCAATGGCTCCATGTCTAGTTGGCGGCCGGTGTCAAGTGGAGTGCCCCAGGGGTCGGTCCTGGGGCCGGTTTTGTTCAATATCTTCATAAATGATCTGGAGGATGGTGTGGATTGCACTCTCAGCAAATTTGCGGATGATACTAAACTGGGAGGAGTGGTAGATATGCTGGAGGGGAGGGATAGGATACAGAAGGACCTAGACAGGTTGGAGGATTGGGCCAAAAGAAATCTGATGAGGTTCAATAAGGATAAGTGCAGGGTCCTACACTTAGGATGGAAGAATCCAATGCACCGCTACAGACTAGGGACCGAATGGCTAGGCAGCAGTTCTGCGGAAAAGGACCTAGGGGTGACAGTGGACGAGAAGCTGGATATGAGTCAGCAGTGTGCCCTTGTTGCCAAGAAGGCCAATGGCATTTTGGGATGTATAAGTAGGGGCATAGCGAGCAGATCGAGGGACGTGATCGTTCCCCTCTATTCGACACTGGTGAGGCCTCATCTGGAGTACTGTGTCCAGTTTTGGGCCCCACACTACAAGAAGGATGTGGATAAATTGGAGAGAGTCCAGCGAAGGGCAACAAAAATGATTAGGGGTCTGGAGCACATGACTTATGAGGAGAGGCTGAGGGAGCTGGGATTGTTTAGTCTGCAGAAGAGAAGAATGAGGGGGGATTTGACAGCTGCTTTCAACTACCTGAAAGGGGGTTCCAAAGAGGATGGATCTAGACTGTTCTCAATGGTAGCAGATGACAGAACGAGGAGTAATGGTCTCAAGTTGCAATGGGGGAGGTTTAGATTGGATATTAGGAAAAACTTTTTCACTAAGAGGGTGGTGAAACACTGGAATGCGTTACCTAGGGAGGTGGTAGAATCTCCTTCCTTAGAGGTTTTTAAGGTCAGGCTTGACAAAGCCCTGGCTGGGATGATTTAACTGGGGATTGGTCCTGCTTCGAGCAGGGGGTTGGACTAGATGACCTTCTGGGGTCCCTTCCAACCCTGATATTCTATGATTTCTATGATTTCTATGACTTCTCCCCTTGTCACCCCCACACACCCGAGCAGAGCCTCCTGCCTCTGCCCTGCAGCAGCTGCTGCTGCAGTCCTAGAGCCCCCTCTGAGCCTGTCCTTCCCCTCAGACCCTGCCCTTTCCGCCGGGACCCTCCACCCGCACAGGGGGCCCCCCGCCCGCAGTCACCGCTCCTGCCCCACGCCGGGCAAGGGGCAGCCCCACCCCTCGCCCCCAGTGAGGCCACAGTCAGGGGCAACAGCAGGGGGGAGGCGCACGCAGCTCCCCCCGGCACCCACCACGGGGGGAGGGCCTGAGAGGGGCCCTAGGAGCACGTGCAGTGACAGTGGTGGGGGCGAGTGTGCTGCTGGGGGGGCGGGAAAGGGGGGCTGATCCCCCAGAGCTCGCTGCTGCCGGCAGGGGAAGGGCTGGGGGGAGTCCTCCTCTCTGGCCCCTGTCCCGGAGCAGCCTGCCTGCACCACAAACTCCTCATCCCCAGCCCTGCCCCACCCCAGAGCCCACACCCCCAGCCAGAGCTTTCACCCCCCCACCGCACCCTCAACCCTCTACCCCAGCCCTGAGCCCCTCCAGCACCCCAAACACCTTATCCCCAGATAGAGCCCTCACCCCCTACACCCCTACTCTCGCCCTGAGCCCCTTCCACACCCCAAACCCCTCATCTGCAGCCATACCCACACCCCTCACCCCTGCACCCCCTGCCATTCCCAAACTCCCTCCCAAAACCTGCACCCCCTCCCTCCGCACCTCCTCCCATCCCCAAACTCCCTCCCAGAGCCTGCACCCTGCACCCCAATCCCCTGCCCCAGCCTAGGGCCTGCACCCCAGACCTCCTCCCCCACCCAAACTCCCTCCCAGAGCCTTGGGCAGGTGGGGGGGCGGAGTTTGGGCACCACCAAAAATTATACAAACCTGCCGCCCCTGCCCACGCCTATCCAACCGCTCCCTGTTCCCCATCCCCTGACCGCCCCACCCCAGAACCTCCGCCCCATCCAACCTCCCCCTGCTCCCTGTCCCCTGACTGGACTCTCGGGACCCCCTGCCTCTTATCCACCCCCGCTCGTTGCCCCCTTACCATGTCGTTCAGAGCGGCAGGACTAGCAGCTGCGCTGCCCGCTGCACATCCGGTGGCATGGCTGCAGGGGAGGGGGGACAGCAGGGGAGGGGCCGGGGGCTAGCCTCCCCAGCCAGGAGTTCAAGCGCCGGGCAGGATGGTCCCACGGCCCGGATGTGGCCTGCGGGCCGTAGTTTGCCCACCTCTGGTTTAACCGATCGCCAGATTTGGGATCAGGAAGGAATTTCCCCAGGTCAGACTGGCAGAGACCTGGGGGGGGGCGGGGTTCGCCTTCCTCTGCAGCATGGGGCCCAGGTCACTTGCAGGTTTAAACTAGTGGAAATGGAGGATTCTCTGTAACTTGGGGTCTTTAAACCATGAGTCAAGGACATCAGTCACTCAGCCAGAGGTTCGGGGTCTGTTACAGGATGGGGTGGATGCAGTTCTGTGGCTTGCGATGTGCAGGAGGTCAGACTAGAGGATCAAGATGGTCCCTTCTGACCTTACAATCTATGAGTCTGGGCTATAGGCTTGCGTGCATTCCGAGGAGCGTGCAAGCTGGTACAGCTGTGCACACTGACTGCTTGTTCGTCTGTGTGCGGGTTGTAACGACGCTGGTTCTGGTGGGACCCAACTGAGAGGACCAATTCAGGACAAATTGCTCTAAGCAGGGCAGTCACAGCCCAAGGCTGGGGTTCCTTTGCACACTAGGGAAATCAAACCAGCCAAACAGAGAAGACTTTGGTTTTGCCCCACTGGCTAACCACAAGTCACACAAGCAATTCCCTTAGACACTCCAGTTTCCCAGTATCACCATCACTGCCCCTCGTTATGGGGACAGATGGTTATGAAAACCAATACCCCAGTAAAAGAAAAAAGGTTCTCTCGATCCCAAAGGACCAAGCCCCAGACCCAGGTCAATATACAAATCAGATCTTACCCACAAATCACACTGTTGCCAATCCTTTAGAATCTAAAATCTAAAGGTTTATTCATAAAAGGAAAAAGATACAGATGAGAACTAGAATTGGTTTGTCACGGAGTGTGGGGGAGTCCAGGCCCTGCACCCCTCTTCCTGGGATTCACTGAGACTCTCAGCCAGCCAGTAAAACAGAAGGTTTATTGGACAACAGGAACACAGTCCAAAACAGAGCTTGTGGGGACACCCAGGACCCCTCAGTCAAGTCCTTCTGGGGGATCAGGGAGCTTAGACCCCAGCCCTGGGGTTCCCTGTGTTCCTCCACCCAGCCCCAAACTGAAACTAAACCCACCCAGCAGGTTCCCTGCTGCAGCCTCCCTCCACATTCCTGGGCAGAGGTGTTACCTCCCCCTCCCCCTCCCCCTCCTTGCTCAGGTGACAGGCTCTCAGGTCTCCCATCTCCAGGGCACATTCCCAAGTCAACACTCCCCCCTCCCTGCTGCGTCACATCCTCACATCTCTCCCCCCTTCGAGACTGAACTGAGCAGGGTCACTGTGACCAGTGACCTGGGGAAGTTCGGGGCCCCCTCTCCGGGAAAGCGCATCCGCTATCAGGTTGGCACTTCCCTTCACGTGGACCACGTCCATGTCGTAATCCTGCAGGAGCAGGCTCCATCTCAGGAGCTTGGCGTTGGCTCCTTTCATCTGGTGCAGCCAGGTCAGGGGAGAGTGGTCGGTGTACACGGGGAAGTGTCGCCCGAAGAGATAGGGCTCTAGTTTCTTGAGGGCCCACACCATGGCCAGGCACTCCTTCTCAATGGCCATGTAGTGTTGCTTCCGGGGTAGCAACTTCTTGCTCAGGTACACGATGGGGTGTCTCTCCCCCTTTTCATCCTCCTGCATTAACACCGCCCCCAGTCCCGTGTCTGAGGTGTCGGTGAACACCACAAAGGGCTTGTCAAAGTCTGGGTTTGCCAGAACTGGGCCACTGACCAGAGCCTCCTTCAGTGCCCGGAAAGCCTCCTGGCACTGCTCGGTCCGGACCACCTTGTCTGGCTTCCCCTTCTTGCATAGCTCAGTGATGGGGGTGGCGATGGCGCTAAAGTGGGGCACAAATCTTCGGTAGTATCCTGCCAACCCAATAAAGGCTTGGACCTGCTTTTTGGTGTGGGGAGCGGGCCAGTCTCTGATCACCTCCACCTTGGCTGGTTCCGGCTTTAGGTGGCTGCTCCCCACCCGATGGCCCAGGTAAGATACTTCAGCCATCCCCACCTTGCACTTCTCTGCTTTTACAGTCAGTCCAGCCCCCTGGAGTCGGTCCAGCTCTTGTCTAACCTGGGACACGTGGTCCTCCCAGGTCTGGCTAAAGACACAGATGTCGTCAATATACGCCACGGCAAAACTCTCCATCCCCCTCAGTAGTTGGTCCACCAGGCGCTGGAAGGTGGCCGGCGCTCCCTTGAGGCCGAAAGGCAGGGTCAGGAACTCATAGAGCCCCAGAGGGGTGATAAAGGCCGATTTCAGCCGGGCATCTGCATCCAGCGGCACTTGCCAGTAGCCCTTTGTAAGGTCCATGGTGGTAAGGTACCGAGCTCCTCCCAGCTTGTCTAGGAGCTCGTCCGGCCTGGGCATGGGGTAGGCATCAGATACAGTGATGGCATTGAGCTTCCGATCGTCCACACAGAACCGGACCGACCCGTCCTTTTTGGGGACCAGGACCACTGGCGAGGCCCAAGGGCTGGCAGATGGCTGGATCACCCCCAAAGCCAGCATGTCCTGGACCTCCCTTTCCAGATCCTGAGCAGTTTTCCCTGTGACTCGGAAAGGGGAGCATCTTATCTGCGGGTGCGACCCCGTCTGCACCCGGTGGACAGTCAGATTAGTGCGTCCAGGCTGGTTGGAAAACAGCTGTCGGTACGGATGCAACACCCCCCTGACCTCAGCTCCACCACATAGTTTACCTCATTGAGCTGCTTGATGACCTTGAAAGGGCCCTCCCAGGCGGCCTGTAGTTTGTTCTTTCTCACGGGGATGAGAACCATCACCGGATCCCCGGTGGCGTAGGCACGGGCCCGCGCCGTGCGGTCATACCAGACCTTCTGCTTCTTCTGGGCTCTAGCCAGATTCTCCCTGGCCAGGCCCATGAGTTCAGCCAGTCTCTCTCGGAAGATCAGGACATACTCCACCACTGACTCTCCATCGGGAGTGGCCTTCCCCTCCCACTCGTCTCTCATCAGGTCCAGGGGGCCCCTCACCCTCCTTCCATATAACAGTTCGAAAGGCGAAAATCCGGTAGACTCCTGGGGCACCTCCCTGTACGCGAACAGCAGGTGAGGTAAGTACTTGTCCCAATCCCGCGGGTGCTGGTTCATAAAGGTTTTCAGCATCATCTTTAGCTTCCCGTTAAACCTCTCCACCAGCCCATTGGACTGGGGGTGATAAGCTGAGGCCCAGTCGTACTGGACCCCACATTTCTCCCACAAGCACCGGAGCAGGGCCGACATGAAGTTGGAGCCTTGGTCTGTCAAGACTTCCTTGGGGAACTCCACTCAGCTGAAAATGGTCAGGAGCGCATCTGCCACGGTGTCTGCTTCAATGGAAGCTAAGGGCACTGCGTCGGGGTAGCGGGTGGCAAAATCTACCACCACCAGAATGTATTTCTTCCCCGACCGGGTCGTCTTGCTGAGAGGCCCCACGATGTCCATGGCCACCTTCTGGAAAGGCTCCTCTATGATGGGCAAAGGTCTCAAAGCCGCTTTCCCCTTGTCCCAGGCCTTCCCCACCCTCTGACCGGGGTCACAGGATCGGCAATACTGCCGGACCATGGTAAAGACCCCGGGCCAGTAAAAGTTCTGTAGCAACCTCTGCCGGGTGCGCCGGATTCCCTGGTGCCCTGCGAGGGGGATGTCATGGGCCAGGGACAGGAGCTTGCGGCGGTACTTCTGGGGGACCACCAGCTGCTTCCTGATCCCACAGGACTCTACTTCCTTTGTGGGAGCCCATTCTCAGTACAGGAACCCCTTCTCCCACAGGAACCTCTCCTGGCAGCCTCTCCTCATGGTCCGTCCCACACTGAGGTCGGCCAGGTCCCTGAGCTTCCGCAAGGAGGGATCTTTCCTCAACTCGGCCTGGAACTCAGTGGCTGGGGAAGGGATGGGGCCCGGTTCCCGCTCAGTGGCCAGGTCAGAGGCCTCCGCCTCTCTGAGCCGTGCCCCTCGGCGCTCCCTCCCCACCAGGGTAGGGTCCTGCGCCTCCGGTGTGGTACCCTCCCCAAGGTCAGGGCTCAGTGCCCCTCGCCGGCTCTGGCTACGGGTGACAACCAGGGCGGTCTGGGGCTTGCTTGGCCAGTCCTGTAGGTCTCCCCCCATCAAAACTTCAGTGGGCAAATGGTGGTGTACCCCCACATCCTTGGGGCCCTCCTTGGCCCCCCATTTCAGGTGTACCCTTGCCACGGGCACCTTAAATGGGGTCCCACCCACCCCTGTCAGGGTCAGGTAGGTGTTGGGCACCACCCGATCTGGGGCCACCACCTCAGGCCGGGCCAGCGTCACCTCCGCGCCCGTATCCCAGTATCCATTGACCTTCCTCCCATCCACCTCCAGGGGAACAAGGCGCTCTCTCCGGAGGGACAGCCCCGCGCCCACCCTGTAAACTGAGCACCCTGAGTCCAGAGCCTCCAGCCCTCTGGCGGAGCTGGCCGGGGGTACTCTTCCCTCCTGAGCAGGTGGTAAACTGGCAGCCCCCCTTTCCTGGGTCGTCTGCCCCTCGTCCAGCTGAGTCCCTACCCAGTTAACCCTGGGTAGGTTGGGTCTGCTCAGTTTGTCCCAGAGCCCGGGGCACTAGGTCCGTACGTGGCCTCTCTGGCCACAGTGATAGCAGCTCAGGTCACGTTGGTCCCCTCGAGCGGGTTGGAGGGGCCCAACGCCAGGCGTTCCCCTTGGGAGGGGGTTCTCCCTATTTCACCACTGGGAGGCCCCATGGTGACTCTCTCTCTGCATCGGGGGGGGCCTGTTCTTTTGGGACTCTTCCCGGCTACCCCCTGACCGACTGTTCACAAACTCGTCGGCCAGCTGCCCTGCGTGCTGGGGGTTCGCGAGCTTTTTGTCCACCAGCCACAGCCTCAGGTCGGAAGGGCACTGTTCATACAGCTGCTCCAGTACGATTAGGTCAAGCAGGTCCTCTTTAGCTTGGGCCCCAGCTGTCCACTTGCGGGCATATCCCTGCATCCGGTTGACCAGTTGTAGGTAGGTGACCTCAGGCGTTTTACGCTGACTCCGGAACCCTCTCCGGTACATCTCGGGGGTCAGCCCAAATTCACGGAGCAGGGCCTGTTTGAACAGTTCCTAGTCCCCTGCCTCCGCCCCTGTCATTCGGCTGTAGACCTCCACGGCTTTGGGGTCCAGTAAGGGGATGAGGAACTGGAGCCTGTCGGCAGGGTCAACCCTGTGCATCTCGCAGGCATTCTCAAAGGCCGTCAGGAAGCTATCTATGTCCTCCCCCTCCTTCCGCTGGGCCAGGAAGCACTTATCAAAGCTCCTTGCAGTCTGGGGTCCCCCCTCACTCACCGCAGCCGGGGCCCCACTGTTCCTCAGCCTGGCCAGCTCCAGTTCATGCTGTCTTTGTTTCTCCTTCTCCTGACGTTCCGTCTCCTTCTCCTCCTGCTCATGTTGACGTTGTTTCTCATGATCCTCCAGCTCCCTTATTTTCATCTCCGTCTCCCATTCCAGCCGCATCCGCTCCAGGGATGGGGAGCTCCGCCGGGAGGATCCCCTGCTGGCTGCCGGGGTCAGGGTGCCCTCGGTATTCGCTGGGCTTCCCCCAACTCCTCCCCCAGGCCTAGGTAGGAAGGGTCTCGGGATGTCCTGGGCAGCAGTCTGACCCCTTCCAGCCTGGTCAGGTCCCAGGGCCCACGCTGCGTCCCCCGGGCGGCTTCCCCCAGGGACAGGGATCGGGTCATCCAAGCGATCCCTCTCCTCCAACTGGGCAATCAGCTGTTCCTTGGTGGGCCTCCCAATGTGCAGCCCCCTCTGCCTGCACAGCTCCACCAGGTCGCTCTTAAGGCGTTTAGCATACATCTCCCTGCTGGCCACTCGCAGGCCGGGCAGCTTTCCACGGTTTCCAGGAAAAGCCCCTAGTGTGCCAGTCCTTCTTGAGGTCACCACCTCTTTGCCAGGGTCGAGCTGCAGACTCCTCCGCCCCTGGGACCGCTCGCTGCAATCCCCCGGGGGACCCTGTTACTGCAAAAGTCCTTCTCTCTGGTCACACACTCCCAGGGGTTAACCGCCCCCTGGAACCGTCTCTCTCTGAATCTTCAGCACACCTGGTCCCCGTCCATCCCCCTTCGTTTTACTGTTCCCCAGTCACTTACTGCAGGAAGCGCCGTTCACGGGGTGCAGTACATCCCACCGCTACCACCAGTTGTCACGGAGTGTGGGGGAGTCCAGGCCCTGCACCCCTCTTCCTGGGATTCACTGAGACTCTCAGCCAGCCAGTAAGACAGAAGGTTTATTGGACAACAGGGACACAGTCTCAAACAGAGCTTGTGGGTACACCCAGGACCCCTCAGTCAAGTCCTTCTGGGGGAGCAGGGAGCTTAAACCCCAGCCCTGGGGTTCCCTGTGTTCCTCCACCCAGCCCCAAACTGAAACTAAACCCACCCAGCAGGTTCCCTGCTGCAGCCTCCGTCCACATTCCTGGGCAGAGGTGTTACCTCCCCTTCCCCCTCCTGGCTCAGGTGACAGGCTTTCAGGTCTCCCATCTCCAGGGCACATTCCCAGGTCAACACTCCCCTCTCCTGCTGCGTCACATCGTCACATGGTTACATGGAATCAATGACATACAGTGACGGCAAAGTTCTTGGTTCAGGCTTGTAGCAGTGATGGAATAAACTGCAGGTTCAAATCAAGTCTCTGGAGAATATCCACAGCTGGGATAGGTCATTCAGTCCTTTGTGCAGAGCTTCATTTTGTAGGAAAGTCCCTCCAGAGGCCAGAAGCAAGATTGAAGACAAGATGGAGGTGAGGCAGCTGCCTTTTATAGTCTCTTCCAGGTGTAAGGACATCTCTTTGTTCTTACTGTGGAAAATTACAGCAAAAATGGAGTTTGGAGTCACATGGGCAAGTCACATGTCCATGCATGACTCAGTTCTTTACAGGCGGCAACCATTGCTTACATGCTATCTTGAACGTTCCCAGGAAGACTTCTTATGTGGATTGGAGTCTTCCAAGGTCTATTGTCCGTTAAGTGTTTCATGATTGGGCATTTACTGAGAATAGTCCCTTCTCAAGAAGCTGACCGAATGCTTCACCAAATGCTTCACTGAGGCTTCTTAGAATCAAAACACATTGAGATACAAGTACATAGCCAATATTCATAACTTTAACTACAAAATTGATACACCTGTACAGAGAGCATAATCAAAGCCAGCAAATCATAACCTTCCCATAGACCCCTCACACGACAACCTTTGTACAATATTTGCTGCAAATATATAACAGTGGTTGCAACAATGATCTATATGGTTAGAGATTCTGTCAATAACGTCACATGGGTATCATAGCCCTGGTCTACACTGGGGGGGGGATCAATCTAAGTTACGCAACTTCAGCTATGTGACTAATGTAGCTGAAGTCAACGTACTTAGACCTACTCACCGTGGTGTCTTCACTATGGTGAGTCGACTGCTGCCACTTGCCCGTCGACTCCGCCTGCGCCTCTTGCAGTGCTGGAGTGCAGGAGTCGACGGGAGAGCGCTTGGGGGTCGATTTATCACGTCTAGACTAGACGTGATAAATCGATCCCCGCTGGATCGATCGCTGCCCGCCAATACGGCGGGTCGTGAAGACCTACCCTTAGACCACGTCTACACTACCCGCCGGATCGGCAGGTAGTGATCGATCCCCGATCGCTCTGCCGTCGACTCTGGAGCTCCACCACGGCGAGAGGCGGAAGCGGAGTCGACAGGGGAGCGACGGCCGTCGATCCCACGCCGCGAGGATGCGAAGTAAGTGATTCTAAGTCGATCTAAGATACGTCGACTTCAGCTACGCTATTCTCGTACCTGAAGTTGCGTATCTTAGATCAATCCCTCCCCCAGTGTAGACCAGGCCATAGAATCATAGAATATTAGGGTTGGAAGAGCCCTCAGGAGGTCATCTAGTCCAACCTCCTGCTCAAAGCAGGACCAACCCCAACTAAATCATCCCAGCCAGGGCTTTGCCAAACTGGGCCTTAAAAACCACCACCTCCCTAGGTAACCCATTCCAGTGCTTCACCACTCTCCTAGTGAAATAATGTTCCCTAAAATCCAATCTAGACCTCCCCCTCTGCAACTTGAGACCATTGCTCCTTGTTCTGTCATTTGCCACCACTGAGAACAATCTAGATCCATCCTCTTTGGAACCCCCTTCAGGTAGTTGAAGGCAGCTATCAAATCCCCCCTCATTCTTCTCTTCTGCAGACTAAACAATCCCAGTTCCCTCAGCCTCTCCTCATACGTCATGTGCCCCAGCCTCCTCCTCATTTTCATTGCCTTCTGCTGGACTCTCTCCAATTTGTTCACATCTTTTCTGTAGTGTGGGCCCCAAAACTGGACACAGTACTCCAGATGTGGCCTCACCAGTGCCAAATACAGGGGAATAATCACTTCCCTCGATCTGCTGGCAGTGCTCCTACTAATGCAGCCCAATGTGCCGTTAGCCTTCTTGGCAACAAGGGCCCACTGCTGAGTTATATCCAGCTTCTCATCCACTGTAATCCCCAGGTCCTTTTCTGCGGAACTGCTGCTTAGCCAGTCGGTCCCTAGTCTGTAGCGGTGCATGGGATTCTTCCGTCCTAAGTGCAGGACTCTGCACTTGTCTTTATTGAACCTTATCAGATTTATTTTGGCCCAATCTTCCAATTTGTCTAGGTCACTCTGGACCCTATCCCTACTCTGCAGCATATCTACCTCTCCCCCGAGCTTAGTGACATCTGTGAACTTGTTGAGGGTGCAATCCATCCCATCATCCAGATCATTAATAAAGAAGTTGAACAAAACTGGCCCCAGGACTGACCCCTGGGGCACTCCGCTTAATACCGCTTGCCAACTAGACATTGAGCATCTTGGTGGCTCCACTCTGTGTCTGTCGCTGCGTTCCTGACAGCCCTGGGGGACATGCTGCGAGTGCAGGGATCAGCCCCATGGTGACCCTCCCTGTGAAGGAGCAGGAGCAGCTGGTTCCCCGGGTCATGGGTGTCAGTCCTTCCCCCAAAGAGGTAGTCTGGTTTGTAGCTTCCTGGTGGGTCTGGAGGAGAGCATCCCTCAGCCCTGGCTCAGCCTTCCTTGCCTGCAGCAGCTTGTCTCTCCCTGCAGAAGGTGTGCGTAAAGGTCGCAGACAGGAGGCAGCCCTTAACTGGATCATAGAATCCTAGGACTGGAAGGGACCTCCAGAGGTCATCTAGTCCAGTCCCTTGTACTCATGGCAGGATTAAGTGTTATCTAGATGTGACGCTCTTACCTTGGGGAAGACCCTACACCCACATGTTCATCTTTGTAAAATGATTGTGTGGTATCCAATGCAAAGTTTGTCATGTTGGGTGTCTTCGGAAGGCTCATAATGCACTGAGCATGGTTGTTATAGTGATGTTACAGTAATTGATTACAGTAATGTTATAGTAAGGTTATAGGTTATAATTTAATATATATAGTTATGAGGCTGAAAATGTATCCTCATGGGTTAGAGCCAGCCCATGCAAAAACTCTCCAAGAACAGAGAGGCAGTTTACACCTCCTCAGAACATGGATGCGGGGAGGGATAGCTCAGTGGTTTGAGCATTGGCCTGCTAAACCCAGGGTTGTGAGTTCAATCCTTGAGGGGGCCATTTAGGGATCTGTGGCAAAAATTGCAGATTGGTCCTGCTTTGAGCAGGGGGTTGGACAAGATGACCTCCTGAGGTCCCTTTCAACCCTGATAGTCTATGATTCTATGAACCCAGCCCAGCCTCATAGAAACAATGGTCACCCCCTTCCTTTGGGCAGTCTGGGACTGCAATGAAGTAATGCTCACCTGAAGGGGGGGAGGAAAGAAAGGACATGATAAAAGGGAGAGACATTTTGCCCTGCTCCCTCTCCTTCACCTACATCTACAGCCACCACCACCACCAAGTGACTGAACCACTGATCAAAGGGGAGAGCCTGGCTGAACAGCCAGCCTGTGGTGAGAAGCATCTAAGTTTGTAAGGGCACTGAAAGTGTTAAGATCAACTTAGAATGTGTTTTGCTTTCATTTCATTTGACCAAATCTGACTTCTTGTGCTTTGACTTAAAATCACTTAAGTCTACCTTTATAGTTAATAAATCTGTTTGTTTATTCGACCTGAAGCAGTGCGTTTGGTTTGCAGTGTGTCAGAGACTCCTCTTGGGAGAACAAGCCTGGTACATATCAATTTCTTTGTTAAATTGATGAACTCATATAAGCTTGCAGCGTCCAGTGGGCATAACTGGATACTGCAAGATGGCGGTTCCCAGGGTTGTGTCTGGGACTGGGGGTACTGGCTAGTGTCATTTGGCTGCAAGTAGCTGGGAGCAGCTTACATGGCAGAGGCTGTGCGTGACCAGCCCAGGAGTGGGGGTTCTCCCAGCAGAGCAGGGTAAGGCTGGCTCCCAGAGTCAAGGATTGGAGAGGCCTAGCAGATCACCGGTCCAGATAACACCAGAGGGAAACGTCACATTAGACCATCCCGGACAGCTGTTTGTCCAACCTGCTCTTAAAAATCCCCAGTGATGGAGATTCCACAACCTCCCTGGGCAATTTATTCCAGGGCTTAACCACCCTGACGGGAAGTTTTTCCTAATGCCCAACCTAAACCTCCCTCGCTGCAATTTCAACCCATTGCTTCTTGTCCTGTCCTCAGAGGTTAAAAAGAACAAATTTTCTCCCTCCGCCTTGTAACAACCTTTTATGTACTTAAAAACTGTCATCATGCCCCCTTTCAGTCTTCTCTTCTCCAGACTAAACAAACCCAATTTTTTCAATCTTCCCTCACAGCTCATGTTTTCTAGACCTTTCATCATTTTGTTGCTCTTCTCTGGACTTTCTCCAATTTGTCCACATCTTTCCTGAAATGTGGCGCCCAGAACTGGACACAATACTCCAGTTGAGGCCTAATCAGCGCAGAGTAAAGCGGAAGAATTACTTCTCGTGTCTTGCTTACAACACTCCTGCTAATACATCCCAGAATGATGTTTGCTTATTTTGCAGCAGTGTTACACTGTTGACTCATATTTAGCTTGTGATCCACTAGGACCCCCAGATCCCCTTCCACAGTACTCCTTCCAGTCATTTCCCAGGGATCCAGGGGTCCCTAGCTGACCGGAGGTAACTCCTTTTCAGCTTATAGGGAAAAGACCTAATATACTGGCCTTCCACCTTGTTACAGCTGTCCAATCTGACTTTGTCACAAATCCCCTCCTGCTCAACACCCTGAGGCTGAGCCGTTTGCACATTTTGAGGGATTTGGAGTGAAACCTACTTTCCTTGGGGTATTCAGTACTGCGTCCACCTTTTCCAGGTGTGTCCTACAGTCTGGGCTGAGTATGACCACGTCACCCAGGCGAGCAGCGGCTTACTTGCTGTGTGGACGTAATAGTTTATCAATGAGCTGTTGGAAGGTTGCTGGAGCCCCATGCAATCCAAAAGGGAGGATGGCGTACTGGCACTACCCTTCTGGTGTAGAAAAGGCAGTCTTCTCTTTGGCTTCCTTGGCCAGAGGGATTGGCCAATAACCTGTGGTCAGGTTGAGGGTGGACAAGAATCGCGCTTCTCCCAGTTGGTCAATTAGCTCGTCTATCTGAGGTATGGGGCAGCATCAAACTGGGCCACCTGGTTTAATTTCTGGAAGTTATTGCAGAATCTCCTGGTGCCATCTGGCTTAGGCACCAGAACGACTGGACTGGACCATTGACTATGGCACTCCTCAGTGACTCCCAGCTCCAGCAACCTCTTAACCTCAGTCCCAATCTCTTCTTTTTGCCTCTGGGATCTGGTCTGGTTTCTCCCCCCATGAATTACATAAAGCAGCTTTTCCAGCTGGGCAGCCCCCCCACCCCCACCCCCGCAACCTGCTCCAGTGGCTGCCTCAACCTTCCAGCCCCCCAGCCTTGCCTGGCACTGCCCCACCCCAGAACTAACAGCTGGCTGTTGTTCAGAGTCTGCAGCCCGCGGGAGACATGACAAGCTTTTCTTAGGGGGCACATGGTTGTTTGCTCCACCAGCAGTGCCCTGGGGATCAGGACGCCTGGGTTCCAGCCTTGGCTCTCAGAGGGGCATGTGGGGTAACTGTCAGACCTAGGCTGACCAGCACATGTAGATTGGGCGCATTTGTGGCCACGGTGCTGGAGACCTAGGCGGCCAGCCCACTGGCCCCCTTTGTAAAATTAGGGGGGTGTCCTAATCCATGTCAGCCTCCCCGGATTAATGAAATACACAGACAGCAGGGGTCGGACTCCAACTCCCACCACGTGCCCTGTTCGCTGCTTGAAGCATCTCCCCTGGGCTGGGGGGGATTCAGTGGGAAATGCCCTCTCCTGAGCAGAGTGACCTGGCAGAATCTGGTGCGCAAAGCAGTGCTGCCCCTCCCCCACCCCCGGGACAGAAGGAGACCTTGAATTTTGCTTGTTTGCCATTTGCAGGGAATTCCTTCACCATCACCCCCTGCACCCCCCTGGATGAATCCTCCTCTAACTAGGGTGACCAGATAGCAAGTGTGAAAAATCGGGACAGGGAGTGGGGGGTAATAGGAGCCTATACAAGACAAAGCCCCAAATATTGGGACTGTCCCTGTAAAATCAGGACATCTGGTCACCCTACCTCCAATCCACCTCCTTCCCCCAGGTCCCATTGCTGAGCACTTTGAATCATAGAATATCAGGGTTGGAAGGGACCTCAGGAGATCATCTAGTCCAGCCCCCTGCTCAAAGCAGGATCAATCCCCAGTTTTTGCCCCAGATCCCTAAATGGCCCCCTCAAGGATTGAACTCACAACCCTGGGTTTAGCAGGCCAATGCTCAAACCACTGAGCTATCCCTCCCCCGCAAGGAACAGGAGTGATAAGGGGGCTGGGGCCACTGGGGTCAGCCAGGCTGGGGTGTGTATGGGCGGGACAATGAGGAATCAGCTGTGGGAAGCAGAGACTGCTGCAGATGGGCTGCTGGGGGATGAGTGGGGCTGGCGATGCTGACCCATGGTTTAACCGTGCACCAGACTGGGACCCGGCCAGGACTCCTGGGTTCTCTCCCCAGCTCTGGGAGGGGAGTGAGGTCTGGTAGGTTAGAGCAGGGGGGCTGGGAGCCAGGCTGCCTGGGTTCTATCCCTGGCTCTGGGAGGACAGTGGGATGTAGTGGTTAGAGCTGGGGGAGGGGGAATCAGATCTCCTGGGTTCTAGTGCTGGCTGTTGAAGGGTGTGGGCCTTAGGAAAGCACTGTCACTGCTGTATGCCTCAGTTTCCCCCTATGATCTAGCTCCTGCATGGGGGTTATGAGGCTGGAAGGGGCCCTGCAGTCTTCTGGCTGAGCTGGGACAGCCCCTGAGATGCATATGGGGTTCTGCTGGGAAAGCGGTGTTCCCATCAGGGGAGGCCCATGTGCTAATGAGACTTAGTGAGCACGCAGCTGCTCTGCCTCTGCAAGGAGAGGGCCAGTGCTCACCAGCGGCGGGGGCACCATTACGGAGCCCCCCGGGAGGTAGGCAGGCAGCTTGAATGGACACAGGGATGCAAGTCACACAGACCGCAGCGCAAGCAGGGACACTGAGAAGGAGGTGGGGGGTGGTGGTTTCTAACTAAAGCAAGTTGCAGGATGTGACCCAGCAGGGAGGGGGGAGTGTTGACCTGGGAATGTGCCCTGGGGACGGGAGACCTGAGAGCCTGTCACCTGAGCCAGGAGGGGGCGGGGGAGGTGACACCTCTGCCCAGGAATGTGAACAGAGGATGCAGAAGGGAGCCTGCTGGGGGGGGGAGGAGTTCTTGTGGCACCTTAGAAACTAACCAATTTATTTGAGCTCAAATAAATTGGTTAGTCTCTGAGGTGCCACAAGTCCTCCTTTTCTTTTTGCGAATACAGACTAACACGGCTGCTACTCTGAAACCTGCTAAGAGGGGGGTTTAGTTTCAGTATGGTGCTGGGTGGAGGAACGCAGGGAACCCCAGGGCTGGGGTTTAAGCTCCCTGCTCCCCCAGAAGGACTTGACTGAGGGGTCCTGGTTGTACCCACAAGCTCTGTTTTAGACTGTGTTCCTGTTGTCCAATAAACCTTCTGTTTTACTGGCTGGCTGAGAGTCTCAGTGAATCCCAGGAAGAGGGGTGCAGGGCCTGGACTCCCCCACACTCCGTGACAACTGGTGGCAGCGGTGGGATGTACTGCACCCTGTGAACGGCGCTTCCTGCAGTAAGTGACTGGGGAACACTAAAATGAAGGGGGATTGATGGGGTTCAGGCGTGCTGAAGATTCAGAGAGAGACGGTTTCAGGGGGCAGTTAACCCCGGGAGTGTGTGACCAGAGAGAAGGACTTTTGCAGTAACAGGGTCCCCCGGGGGATTGCAGCGAGCGGTCCCAGGGGCGGAGGAGTCTGCAGCTCGACCCTGGCAAAGAGGTGGTGACCTCAAGGACTGGCACACGAGGGGTTCTTTCTGGAAACCGTGGAAAGCTGCCCGGCCTGCGAGTGGCCAGCAGAGAGATGTACGCTAAACGCCTGAAGAGCGACCTGGTGGAGCTGTGCAGGCAGAGGGGGTTGCGCATTGGGAGGTCCACCAAAGAACAGCTGATTGCCCAGTTGGAGGAGAGGGATCGCTTGGATGACCCGATCCCTGTCCCAGAGGGAAGCCACCCAGCGGACGCAGCATGGGCCCTGGGGAGGGGTCAGACTGCTGCCGAGGACATCCCAAGACCCTTCCTACCTATGCCTGGGGGAGGGGTTGGGGGAAGCCCAGCGAATACCGAGGGCACCCTGACGCCGGCAGCCAGCAGGGGATCCTCCAGGCAGAGCACCCCATCCGTGGAGCAGAGGCGGCTGGAATGGGAGAGGGAGATGAAAATGAGGGAGCTGGAGGATCATGAAAAACAACGTCATCATGAGCAGGAAGAGAAGGAGAAACAACGTCAGCATGAGCAGAAGAAGGAGTGGAAACATCAGGAGAAGGAGAGGCAATGTAGGCATGAGCAGGAGGAGAAAGAGAAACAAAGACAGCATGAACTGGAGCTGGCCAGTCTGAGGAGCAGTGGGGCCCCGGCTCCGGTGAGTGCGGGGGGACCCAAGGCTGCAAGGAGCTTTGATAAGTGCTTCCTGGCCCAGCGGAAGGAGGGAGAGGGCATAGATAGCTTCCTGACGGCCTTTGAGAATGCCTGCGAGCTGCACAGGGTTGACCCTGCAGACAGGCTCCAGTTCCTCACCCCCTTACTGGACCCCAAAGCCGTGGAGGTGGACAGCTGAATGACAGGGGCGGAGGCAGGGGACTATGAACTGTTCAAACAGGCCCTGCTCCGTGAGTTTGGGCTGACCCCCGAGATGTACCGGAGAAGGTTCCGGAGTCAGCGTAAAACGCCTGAGGTCACCTACCTACAACTGGTCAACCGGATGCAGGGATATGCCCGCAAGTGGACAGCTGGGGCCCAAGCTAAAGAGGACCTGCTTGACCTGATCATACTGGAGCAACTGTATGAACAGTGCCCTTCCGACCTGAGGCTGTGGCTGGTGGACAAAAAGCTCGAGAACCCCCAGCACACAGGGCAGCTGGCCGACGAGTTTGTGAACAGTCGGTCGGGGGTAGCCGGGAGGAGTCCCAAAAGAACAGTGCCCCCTCCCCCCCCAATGCAGAGAGAGAGTCACCATGGGACCTCCCAGCGGGGAAATGTGGAGAACCCCCTCCCAAGGGGAATGCCTGGCATTGGGACCCTCCGACCTGCTCAAGGGGACCAACGTGACCTGAGCTGCTATCACTGTGGCCAGAGAGGCCACGGACGGACCCAATGCCCCAGGCTCAGGGACAGACTGAGCAGACCCAACCTACCCAGGGTTAACTGGGTAGGGACCCAGCTGGACGAGGGGCAGACGGCCCAGGCAAGGGGGGCTGCCAGCTTACCATCTGCTCAGGAGGGAAGAGTACCCCAGCCCAGCTCTGCCAGAGGGGTGGACTCAGGGTCCTCGGCTTACAGGGTGGGCGTGGGGCTGTCCCTTCGGGGAGAGTGCCTTGTTCCCCTGGAGGTGGATGGGAGGAAAGTCAATGGATACTGGGTTATGGGCGCGGAGGTGACGCTGGCCCGGCCCAAGGTGGTGGCCCCAGATCGGGTGGTGCCCAACACCTACCTGACCCTGACGGGGGTGGGCTGGACCCCATTCAAGGTACCCGTGGCAAGGGTACACCTGAAATGGGGGGCCAAGGAGGGCCCCAAGTATGTGGGGGTGCACCACCATTTGCCCACTGAGGTTTTGATGGGGGGAGACCTACAGGACTGGCCAAGCAACTCCCAGACCGCCCTGGTTGTCACCCATAGCCAGAGCCGGCGAGGGGCACTGCACCCTGACCTTGGGGAGGGTACCACACCGGAGGCGCAGCACCCTACCCTGGTGGGGAGGGAGCGCCGAGGGGCTCGGCTCAGAGAGGCGGAGGCCTCAGACCTGGCCACTGAGGGGGAACCGGTCCCCATCCCTTCCCCAGCCGCTGAGTTCCAGGCCGAGTTGAGGAAAGACCCCTGCTTGCGGAAGCTCAGGGACCTGGCCGATCTCAGTGTAGGACGGACCATGAGGAGAGGCTGCCAGGAGAGGTTCCTGTGGGAGAAGGGGTTCCTGTACCGAGAATGGGCTCCCACAAGGAAAGTAGAGTCCTGTGGGATCAGGAGGCAGCTAGTGGTCCCCCAGAAGTATCGCCGCAAGCTCCTGTACCTGGCCCATGACATCCCCCTCGCAGGGCACCAGGGAATCCGGCGCACCCGGCAGAGGTTGCTACAGAACTTTTACTGGCCTGGGGTCTTTACCACGGTCCGGCAGTATTGCCGATCCTGTGACCCCGGTCAGAGGGTGGGGAAGGCCCGGGACAAGGAGAAAGCGCCTTTGAGACCTTTGCCCATCATAGAGGAACCTTTCCAGAAGGTGGCCATGGACATCGTGGGGCCTCTCAGCAAGACGACCCGGTCGGGGAAGAAATACATTCTGGTGGTGGTAGATTTTGCCACCCGCTACCCCGAGGCAGTGCCCTTAGCTTCCATTGAAGCAGACACCGTGGCGGATGCGCTCCTGACCATTTTCAGCTGAGTGGGGTTCCCCAAGGAAGTCTTGACAGACCAAGGCTCCAACTTCATGTCGGCCCTGCTCCGGTGCTTGTGGGAGAAATGTGGGGTCCGGCACGACTGGGCCTCAGCTTATCACCCCCAGTCCAATGGGCTGGTGGAGAGGTTTAACGGGACGCTAAAGATGATGCTGAAAACCTTTATGAACCAGCATCCGCAGGATTGGGACAAGTACTTACCTCACCTGCTGTTCACGTACAGGGAGGTGCCCCAGGAGTCTACCGGATTTTCGCCTTTCGAACTGTTATATGGAAGGAGGGTGAGGGGCCCCCTGGACCTGATGAGAGACGAATGGGAGGGGAAGGCCACTCCCGATGGAGAGTCAGTGGTGGAGTATGTCCTGACCTTCCGAGAGAGACTGGCTGAACTCATGGGCCTGGCCAGGGAGAATCTGGCCAGAGCCCAGAAGAAGCAGAAGGTCTGGTACGACCGCACGGCGCGGGCCCGGGCCTACGCCACCGGGGATCCGGTGATGATTCTCATCCCCGTGAGAAAGAACAAACTACAGGCCGCCTGGGAAGGCCCTTTCAAGGTCATCAAGCAGCTCAATGAGGTAAACTATGTGGTGGAGCTGTCGAACCGGGAGCACCACCGCCGGGTGTACCATGTGAATATGATGAAGCCATATTATGCCATGGGAATGTGGTGTTGGCGTGTGTGGACAGTGGGAGGAGCAGGGAGATGACCCTTTAGTAGATCTATTCCCTGGGACCAGAGCTGGTTCCCCCTGGAAACAATTCCCCTCTCGGATCAGCTAACCCCTGCCCAGCAAGCTGAGATCAGAGGGGTGCTGCATCCGTACTGACAGCTGTTTTCCAACCAGCCTGGACGCACTAATCTGACTGTCCACCGGGTGCAGACAGGGTCGCACCCGCCGATAAGATGCTCCCCCTTCCGAGTCACAGGGAAAACTGCTCAGGACCTGGAAAGGGAGGTCCGGGACATGCTGGCTTTGGGGGTGATCCAGCCATCTGCCACCCCTTGGGCCTCGCCGGTGGTGCTGGTCCCCAAAAAGGACGGGTCGGTCCGGTTCTGTGTGGACTATCGGAAGCTCAGTGCCATCACTGTATCTGATGCCTACCCCATGCCCAGGCCGGACGAGCTCCTAGACAAGCTGGGAGGAGTTCGGTACCTTACCACCATGGACCTTACAAAGGGCTACTGGCAAGTGCCGCTGGATGCAGATGCCCGGCTGAAATCAGCCTTCATCACCCATCTGGGGCTCTATGAGTTCCTGACCCTGCCTTTCGGCCTCAAGGGAGCGCCGGCCACCTTCCAGCGCCTGGTGGACCAGCTACTGAGGGGGATGGAGAGTTTTGCTGTGGCGTATATTGATGACATCTGTGTCTTTAGCCAGACCTGGTAGGACCATGTGTCCCAGGTTAGACAAGTGCTGGACTGACTCCATGGGGCTGGGCTGACTGTAAAAGCGGAGAAGTGCAAGGTGGGGATGGCGGAAGTATCTTACCTGGGCCATCGGGTGGGGAGCGGCAGCCTAAAGCTGGAACCAGCTAAGGTGGAGGTGATCAGAGACTGGCCTACTCCCCACACCAAAAAGCAGGTCCAAGCCTTTATTTGGTTGGCAGGATACTACCGAAGGTTTGTGCCCCGCTTTAGCTCCATAGCCACCCCCGTCACCGAGCTATGCTTTCCGGGCACTGAAGGAGACTCCGGTCAGTGGCCCAGTTCTGGCAAACCCAGACTTTGACAAGCCCTTTATGGTGTTCACCGACGCTTCAGACATGGGACTGGGGGCGGTGTTAATGCAGGAGGATGAAAAGGGGGAGAGACACCCCATTGTGTACCTGAGCAAGAAGTTGTTACCCTGGGAGCAACACTACGTGGCCATCGAGAAGGAATGCCTGGCCATGGTGTGGGCCCTCAAGAAACTAGAGCCCTATCTGTTCGGGCGACACTTCCCCGTGTACACCGACCACTCTCCCCTGACCTGGCTGCACCAGATGAAAGGAGCCAACGTCAAACTCCTGAGGTGGAGCCTGCTCCTGCAGGATTACGACATGGACGTGGTCCATGTGAAGGGAAGTGCCAGCATGATAGCGGACGCGTTGTCCCGGAGAGGGGACCCCGAACTTCCCCAGGTCACTGGTCACAGTGACCCTGCTCCGTTCAGTCTCGAAGGGGGGAGAGATGTGAGGATGTGACGCAGCAGGGAGGGGGAGTGTTGACCTGGGAATGTGGCAGGGGAGTTTCAATGGGAGACCTGAGAGCCTGTCACCTGAGCCAGGAGGGGGAGGGGGAGGTAACACCTCTGCCCAGGAATGTGGACACAGGCGGCAGAAGGGGGGGTTTAGTTTCAGTTTGGGGCTGGGTGGAGGAACACAGGGAACCCCAGGGCTGGGGTCTAAGCTCCCTGCCCCCCAAAAGGTCTTGACTGAGGGGTCCTGGTTGTACCCACAAGCTCTGTTTTGGACTGTGTTCCTGTTGTCCAATAAACCTTCTGTTTTACTGGCTGGCTGAGAGTCTCAGTGAATCCCAGGAAGAGGGGTGCAGGGCCTGGACTCCCCCACGCTCCGTGACACACCTAAATCTTGTTCATAAAGCATTTGAACAGTGTCTGAAGCTTGGCCCTGCAGAGCCACCACTCAGAACCTGGCCTGGGTCAAGGGCCTTACAGGAATAGCGGCCCACCAGACTGGATCAGACCAAGGTCTCCCAAACCCAGTCTCCTGTCTGTGCCAGGGGGAGGGAGCTGTGGGGTAACCACCCCCCCTACGTCGTTAGGTCTCCTGGCTGGCTGGACTGGAGCAGGGAGTGTAGAGCAGGGGGATGAGTTTACCTCTGTATGCAGCACTGGTGAGCCCCAGGCCGGGTTACGGCCTCCAGTTCGGATGACACATTTCAAAACATTATTCCATGGTCCTGCCTGGAGAGCAGGGACTGGACCAGACGACCGCTCATGGCCCCTTCCAGGCCTAGGCTTCTAGGAAGAAGGGGGTTAAACCTTTGAGACTGGCCAGCAAAGAGCCCCAAAAGCCTTGGACAGCTGGAGGAAATGCCTGACTGCAGGAGACTTAGTGAGGTCCATCTGCTTAGTATGTCCAGGACAGGCTAAAGCTGCCTGGATTACAGCACAGGCTGCTCAAGTCATCTAATGGAGCATGGGAGAACAAGAGCCCGCGGCTGGAAGCTGAACCAAATTGAAATTAGGAATAAGGCACATGGCACAACATTTGGAAGGAGGTGATGGATTCTCCATGGCTTTGGCCAAGGCCCAGGGCCTTCATTCCCAAGTTCCTGGGCTCAGCACAGGTCTATCTGGGTGAGATGTAACAGCCTTGTCAGACGAGCTTCCGGCCTTCACATTTATGAACCGAGGAGTGTGAGATGGCCAGGGGAATGCCAGGGGAGCATGGACTATGGTGATGGGCTTGGCTATAGCCTCTGGGAGGACAGGGCTCTGGAGCTGATCATAGAGAACTGGGGGATGGATGGACAGACAGGGCTGTGGGTGATGGATGGACAGGAGGCTGTGGGGGATGGACGGACGGACAGCCTGGGTCGCCCCCATCCCATGACTCTTGGATGCCAATTATCCAGACTGGCTGAGACAAAACCGTGTGTCCCTCGCAGATGCTGTTTCACATCCCCCTTAGTGACTAACTGAGGAGACCTCGGGGGGCCGGTTACCCACATCTCCCTCCCCTGGTGTAGACAGGAGACCGGGCTGCGGGAACTTTGGTCTGATCCAGTCTGGAGGGTCGGATATTCCTGCCCCAGTACGGTCCTTGGCCCAGCCCCAGCAGTGGCTCCCAGGACAGAGCTACAGATACTGTTCAAATGCTTTATGAATAGGGTCAACAAGATTTAAGGGCAACTTGCTTTAGTTAGAAGCCGCCCCCCCCACATCTGCTCAGTGTCCCCCCTTGTGCTGCGGACCCAGTCCCCCGACTTGCATCCCCCTATCGTGCCGTGTTCTTCCTGGGGAAGTCAAGCAGGGCTGGGACACACACTCTTCTGTTGTGTTTTATGTGATGGCTAAATTAATGTCACCCCACAGCAGGACGGAAAGAGTTTTAAGACATCGTCCATGGGGTGTGTACAGAGGTACCCTGACCAGTCTCCTGCCCGTCTCCAGGGCTCTGGGCAGGGTGTGCCTGGCTGGGGCTGCAGGCGGAGCTGGGTCGGTACCGTAAGAACAGGGAAACCAGAGACTACAGTGAAGCAGCCCCCGCTGGAGGGGAGGGATGGTACTGCCTGGCCCCACCCGAGATCAAGAACTGCTAAAACTACACTCTGCGGGGCAGGGGAGCACCCAGAGTTGATGGGTGGGCATGGATGGCGTCTGTAAGGCAGGGGATGGGGGGCACCCCAAGCTGGCAGGTGGGCATGGGTGGGTGGATGGCACGGGATGGGGGGTGCATGTGAGTTGGGTGGGGGGACATCAGGTGGGCACAGGGTGGGCAGCGGGCAGGGGAAGCACAGTGTAGGTGTAGGATCGGTAAGTGGGGGGCAGTCCCAGAGGGTGGTGAGCTTGGGTCAAGCCCGGAGACCCTGGGGAGACAGGCTAGTGCCAGGCACGGGGTTGGGGAGAGCACCCTAGGAGGCACTGGGGTCCTCTGGGGGGGGGAGCTCACCGTGCTGGGAGTGGGGCTGGGGGCGCGCCAGGGGACACTGGGGCAGGGGATGCCCTGCACGCTCGAACGGGACCAAGCCCCGCAGTCTCCAGTAGGAAGCCCCCTGCGAGCCCCACAGCAAGCCCCGCAGGCGAGGAGGGGCGGCCGCTTGTTCGCTCTCCTGGGCAGGGCACAACGGACCGGACCGGCCGCACTCATGGGCAGCCTTGCCGGGGAGCTGGACACCGCGCTGGCCCCGCCGCAGGACAGTCTCCGGAGCACCAAGGAGCTGGGGGGCGCCGACGGCCACGCCCTCAAGAGGACCTGTCAGCACCGGTAAGGAGCAGCGCGGAGTCAGGCGCCCAGAGCCAACGGGGATGGGCCCCTCTGACGCTAGCTTGGGAGTGCGGGGGCAGCGCCCTGGCCCACGCCGAAGGGTCCCCCCACCAGCTCGGGGGCAGCCTGTCAGGGGTTCTTGGCCCCTTCCCACTCCTCCGTGGTTCCCTGATTATCCCAGAGCATCGCGCAGGAGTCCCGTGGGGAGGGGGGAAGGCGCTGGAGCCTGGCACCCCCTGCTGTTGAGCCCCAGCCCCCCCCCCCCCCCCCCGGTGGCTGGCTAACGACTTCCCAACAAACCTGCCCCCCAGCTTCATTAAAGCAAGACTTAAAAACCAAAGGAGCAGAACGGGGTGGCACTGCCAGGCCTGGCTGTGCCATGCGCCCCTCCTGCCCTGGGCTGGCTTGTCTAGTTCGACTGTCTCCTGCTGGCCCCCTGGTACAGCTGGGCCCTGATCTCAGTTGGTCTCTAGGTGCTGCTGTAATGTCCAGGGCTCTCAGAACTGGATCTAGGCAACCAGACCTGAGCACCCAAGGGAGAATGTGGATTGCGAGCCGTAGCTCTTCGAACACTCTGTGGGGTGCTGCAGTCGGGAGCTGTGTCCATCTTGGATGGGCTGGTCATGGGAGTGCTGGGGTGTGTGTGAACTCATGCCGGGCACAACGAGGTCACTATAGTTATCCCTGTTGTGCTGGTGGGGAAATTGAGGCCCCATGAGGGAAAGTGACTTGCACAAGACCATTGCCAAAGCTGGGAATAAAACCCAGGTTGCCTGGGCCCCAGGCCAGTGCTCTCTCCACTAGGCCATGCTGCCTCCCTTATTGCTAATGATTTTAAACTCCCTTGGCCCAGGTGTAAGTGATGACACAAGGTGCATCATGAGAGCATCTGGCTTGGGCTTCCAGTCAGGCCAGCTCAGTGAGAACAAATCTCTCCATCCTTTAAAGCACCCATCACTGTGGTATCTAGGCACCAGACCTGCTGTAGTAGCCACTGTATCTAGACTCTCCCCCATCTGTGACCTCTCAAGACCTGTGAATTCCTCTAGCCCCTAGATCACCAAGGTCTTTAAAGGAGGGTCAGTATTCCTGTTTAATTGATGGGGAAACTGAGGCACAGAGAGGCACAGGATTTGCCCTAGGTTACCGGTGAGCCAATGGCAGAGCTGGGGTTACAGCCCAGGAGCCCAGCCTGCCTGACCCATGTGGCAGGCATAAGCCTGGGTACAAAGCATTGCCTCCGAGGGCAGCAAAGAAGAGTTAAAAGGCACCAGACCCGCAGCTGATCGGAGGACAGAGTAGATGTACCTGGTGCAGCTGAGCCTACTGGGCAGAGATCTGGGAGCGGGCAGACCTTGGGAGTGGGGAAAGGTGGGGTCAAGGGGCTGGGGGCCATTCCAAGAAGCGGGGGCAGAGAACAACCCAGCCTCCGGGCCCATGGACAGTTCTGTGACTGTCACCAGGGGGATCCAATCCCTTCCTTCCCAGGATTGAGCTCCCCAAGGGCATCCTGAGACACGGGGCCCGATCCTGCTCCTGCTGAGTCACTGGGGGCTCTGCCACGGGCGTCAGCTGGTGCTGGTGGGTGCTGATTTCCCACAAATTCCCTTGGGCACCCTAGATGCCAAGGCAGCCATTGCCTGAGCACTTTGGAGTGGGCTGCTGGGGTGTCTCTGGTATCCCCCAGTATCTCACAGCCCCCCCCCCACACACACACACGCTGTGCTGCACGACCCATTTCCACATCAAAAGACGTTTTTCTGCTCTAATAATTTGTATTATCTCACACGCTGGCCTCTATCACCCCTCTTAAAGGGCCAGTTCCCATAGCATTGCCTCTTCCAGGCCAGATCTTTCTTCCTTAGGTGCCAAAGAAATCCCCCCCCCTCCACTCCCAGGATCAAACACAGACAGCAGAACGGGGGTGAGGGGGCAAAGTGAGCAGCCTCAAAGCACCAGAGCAAAAGGAAATGTCCTGAGGGGGCGCTAGAGGGCTCAGATAGATGCCAAAGGGTTCCACGCATCCGGCAGGGCTTGCCATGGCAAGGTCTGAGGAGCTGTCAGCCTAGCAGCCCTCCAAATCAGGAGCGCAATGTAGGCCAGTGGCTCACCCGTGTGTCTGGGACACGGGAGACCTGGGTTTCTGTACCCAGCTCTGCTCGGGCTGTTGCTGCTCTGTGCCTCAGTTTCCCCATCTGTAAAATGGGAGTGGGGGTGCTATTCTGACCCACTACAAGGTCAGTGATTGAAAAGCACTGCATGATGGAAGTGGCGTGTGCAGCGAAGCAGGGATTCAGCCGGTTCTGTGTGTGGGACACAGCGTTTCCTCCTCCTAGTAACAGCACCACCTCCCCAGGCTCAGCATTCGCCTGTTCCCCTCTGCCTCCTGACCGCATGGGGGGCCGCCCGCTCTGAGTGCAACCTGGCTTTGCTCCTCTTGGGAGTATGGGGAGGTGGGGGCTGTTTGAAAGAGGGTGATTCTCCGGGACTTTCGCTGAAAGTTTTCTGCCCCCATCACTGCTGACGGCTACATTCTCAGCTAATGAAAAAGTCACAAAATCCAACCAGTAATCCTAAATATTTCTCTTCCACAGCTACCTATGGCAGCACATCTCTGAAGGGGGTGAGGGGTGCAGGGGAATATAGTGAATGAAAGAGGGAAGGGGAACACACACGTGCAGGGCAGCGTAGGTAGGTGTAAGTGGGAGAGGGAATTTGGGGTGGAAACTCCAGCAGTTTTGCCCTGCGCTGGCAAAATGAAGCCTCTGGAGATCTATTTGAACTGTTCTGTGTCCTGTCTCCTTTGCGCTGGCCCGGAGCAGCATGTGGGTGAATCTGGCCATCAGAAGACGTATTTAAGGAAATTACTTAAGGTTGATGCTTCATTTCTTCAAATCCTCCAAAATATCCTGCGGTAACGTTCAGGTTGGCTTTCTCATTCAGGGTTTGTATGTGAAACTGTCAGTGAAAAACGCCGAGTGCTTCAGTGCAGGGACTGTTCTTCATAGCTAGATACAGAGCCTGGCACGGTGGGGTCTCCATTTCAGTAGCAGCCTCTAGGGCAGGGGTGGGCAAACTATGACCCGCCAGCCAATTTAATCCAGCCTGGGAGCTCCCGCTGGGGAGCAGGGTCTGGGGCTTGTCCCACTCCAGCCGGGGAGTGGGGTTGGGGGTCGCTCTGCACACTGTGGCTCCCAGAAGCAGCGGCATGTCCCCCCTCCACCTCCTACGTTTAGGGGCAGCCAGGGGGCTCCGCATGCCGCCCTGTCCACAGGAGCTGCCCCTGCAGCTCCCATTGGCCAGAAACTGTGGTGAATAGGAGCTGCAGGGGCTGCGCCTGCGGACGGGGTGGCGCGCAGAGCCGCCTGGCTGCGCCGGAGCCGGAGGGGGGACATGCTGCTGCTGCTTCTAGGAGCTGCTTGAGGTAAGCACCGCCCAGAGCCTGCACCCCTGAGCCATGCCCTGTGCCCCAGCCCCCTGCCCCAGCCCTGATCCACCTCCTACCCTCTGAACCCCTCAGTCCCAGCCCAGAGCACCCTCCCGCACCCCAAACCCCTCATTCCCAACCCCACCCCAGAACCTGCACCCCCAGCTGAAGCCCTGCACCCCAACCCTCAGCTCCAGCCCAGAGCCCAGTCCCGCACCCTGAACTCCTCTTTTCTGGCCCCACCCCAGAGCCCTCACCACCTCCTTCACCCCAACCCCACTTTCATGAGCATTCATGGCCTACCATAAAATTTCCATACCCAGATTTGGCCCTGGGACCAAAAAGTTTGCCCACCCCTGCTCTAGGGCCTACAAAGAGTGAGAGGGGCATGGGTTCTTTGCAAGAAACCAGCAGCCCGGCAGGACAGTGGAGGCTCACGTTACAGAGCTATGTAATAAAGCTAAGCCATGTGAAATGGCCCAGTTAGCAGGTGGACCAATAAAACCAAATTATCCGAAGAATAAGTGATAACCAGGTCAAAGCAAAGTTATTGTGAGAGATTGAAAAAGCATGTCCCCTAAAGCAAAGCATTCAGATGGGAAAGAACTGAATTGCATCTCCTTCCAAAACGCCTCCCAGGGAAGGGCAGAGACCACCTCGATTTGCAATCAGGGCAGAAGAGATTGTAACGCAATGCAGAGGTGTCCAGAAGAAGTCAGGTGCTTCTGCTTGCAACAAAAGCAAACATGGCAAGTGTGTGCTGCTCCGTCCATATTGCAAAGAGAGAAAATCAAAACGTGCTCATGAGCGTGCAGCCGGCCGACGGGTCGCGGCTGGCGACGTGCCAAAGCAGCGCGAGGTTTTGCAGCTCACTGGCTTGCGATGGAGGAAAGACCTGGACAAAGAATGGATTCCAAACCAGTTACTAGAATTGAATCTGCATAGACTAACTCATCAGTGAATGTCCTGTAGGAATAAAAACCTCAGCTAGTTGATGGGGGGACCTTCCCCAGCGTGTAGCTAATGGGATGTCTCCAGTGCTGCCAATGCAAAATGGACAAAAGTCATTACTCTGGCCCCCAGAATCCTGAGACGTTCTTAAAAAACCACGAGATCATGTGATCTCTTTCTTTGCCTTCCGGCCTTTTGGCCTTTAGGGCGTGCTTGTTTTGCATTCCCCAGCTCCTCTTTGCAGTGGCAAGAGCTGGAAACTGTTTTTTGAAATGCGAGTTGAGTCTCGTGATTCTGGGATCGGGGGCTTTCAGACAAACCCTAAAGACCCCTGACTCCTGTGTCTTCGATGCCAGTTGGTCTGGGAGGTTGGGGTACGTCGGGGTCCTGAGCCGGCTGGGGTCGGTGCCCCTGTGCCAGGAAACGCTGCTCTGAAGCAAGATGCAGCATTTTGTCACCTTGGCTTTGCTGTGCTGGCTGCTGTGGTTCAACAAATCACATCTCAGCTGTTTGCAGAGAGAGCCCTGGCGACTGCGCGAGGCGCTGACGCATGATTCATGGTCAGTGGTGCCCCCCGTTCATCCCCTGCTGCCGTTTCCCTTCCAGGATCTTTGTGAATCTCCCCTGGCTCTGGAGAAGGTCAGGTGCTTTGGCTTTGACATGGACTATATGCTGGCGAGTGAGTTCTGGGCTGGGAGCACCGGTGGGCGGGGTGGGGTCCCTATAGGGCATGGCCCACCTCTGGACTGGCCCGTGAGGAGCTGGGTGGCACCATGGGATCCAGCTGGTGGGCCCAGGAAGAATTCTGGTCCATGGTTTGGCCTGTGGGGTTCTGGAGCTGGCCTGTGTCTGGGGTCCCCACAGTTTGGCCTGGTGGCTTTGTCACTGGTTTGGGGGTTCTGCTGGCTTCCCCCAGTTTGATCCCCACTTCCCAGTTTGCTCTGGCGCCCAGGACTATCTGTGATGGCTGCCTGCTGAGCCCCCCATCTTGTTCCCAGAAATCCGGAATAACCCTCTCCTCGGCCTCGGAGCAGCTCTGGATTCACACCAGGTTCTGGCCATTGGCTTGGATGGGAGCAGGGGCAAGACCCTAGTTAGTTCTAAGGCTGCCTCTCGCATATATCAGCTATGGGCCCGTATGGGCCATGCCGCAGTGGGGATGGGGCATGAGTGCCAGGGGCTCCTCGCATTCCAAAGGCAGGTTCCATTTGCCTGCCCCAGCGGGGCTCACGCTGGTTACACTGTTTGCAGCACACCAGTGCCAGTGGGCTAACTGGGATCCCTGCTGTAACCCCCACCCCCACCCCCGGGTGTCCCTACAGCCTGGGGTCTTTGCGGGAGGCAGCCCTGGGCCCTATTCCCTGGTTCTGGGGCTTGTGGGGGGGGAGGAAGAAGAGGGTTCCTCCTGGCTGCTGGAGCTCTGGCTTGTGCCCCCCCACCCCGCAGTGTACACGTTCCCAGATTACGAGGAGTTGCCTTTGCTCTGCTGCTGGACCGGCTGGTCTCCATCGGGTACCCACACGAGATCCTGAAGTACCAGTATGACCCGACCTTCCCCACCAGGTGAGCGCTGCCCCCCAACCCCGAGCCGCTCTGGCTGTGTCCCCTAGACAGCCCCACCGACTGCTTGGGGCGAGGGCAGTGATGTCTTAAAGTGCCCCCTCTTCCCCAGTGCACCAGGCTCATGGTGTCTGAACACCCCCAATTCCAAGGGGTTTGGCTTACACCACTTAGTGGTTATTTGCCCCCTTGGATCTGAGAGTCAAGCTGCGGTCCCTGCTCCATGGGTATTGTCCTCTGGAGTGAATGGCCAGGGGCTGTGTTGCTCAGTGCCTGGGAGCTCCAGTCGGGAGGGTTCCATTGTTCTTCATGGGGAGGGCGAGATGGGGGAACCTCCATTGTTCCCAGGGGGCTTGGGTCCCATCCGTTGCCACCCTGCCTTGTCACTTACCCCCTTCCAAGCGGGGGGCTGTTGCTGCCATTCCAAGTTGGCACCCCTGTGCCCTGATGGAAACAGCTGCACTAAGCGCAAGACATGATGGGTTGGAACCGGGAGGCCCGATTGGTCCCAGGTGTAAACCCAGTGACGGAAGATGCCATTTTGGTGGTGTCGTTCAGCCAAGGGTCTGAGTGGTTTCCTGAGGCCTGTGGAGTCAGACAAGCCACCGGGTGAGGAGGGACGAACAAGGGGGAGCTGGCCTTCCCACCCCTGCCCCCCCGCCTGGTCACAGTGCTTCAGAGCCCAAGGCTGTGCCCGTGGTGCCCATCACCCTGCGCTTCAAACGCAGCTCTGCTGCTGGGCTGAATTCCCCTGCATGGGGGATTGGCGCTGGGAGGTGAGAGCAGCTCTCAGAGCTGGCTGCCCTCTGAACGGGACTCCCCCCACCCCTGGACTCTCCTCTCCCCGCTGCAGGGGCCTGGTGTTTGATGCTCGGTACGGGAACCTGCTGAAGGTTGACTCCCATGGGAACCTGCTGGTCTGTGCCCACGGCTTCTGCTTCCTCAAGGGGTAGGTGCCTTCGCTGCTCCCCCTGCCAGCCCAGCAGGCTGTCTGCTGCGGGCACTGGGGTGGAGTGGGAGCCCCGGGAGACGCTGGAGCAATCCTCCACCATCCGGAGTTCTTCCCCTGCTGCGTCCAGGGGCTCCCGAGCGCAGATACGTGGCAGTGTTGCTCTCCTGTGTGCCCCTGTCCCATCGGGACTCCGGGCTCCTCTGACCTCCTCGCCCCTTGAGTCCGGTGGAAGCCAGCAGACTGGTGGGCCCTGATCCTGCTGAGGGCGGAGTGCCCACCAGGCATGGTCACTCGTGGGGTGGCAAGGGCTTTCGGTCCCAGGGCATGGCCAGTGCAGACTCAGGCCCTGCGTATCCTCCACTGCCACCCACCAACTCCCTCCCCATGACCCCTGTGCTGTCCAGAGGCATCTGCCTTGCAACGGCCCCTATTAGATTTCCTCCTATTGTGGACACTTGATCCCCGGGCTGAATGGTCCTGACGCGCTGGGCCAGACCCCTGCTGGATAAGAGCTATTCCTGGCCGGCTGCTCGGTCCTGCCACCCTCTCTGCCCGCAGGTGCTGCAGGGACTGGCTGGCGGGCGGGGGAGGGCACTGAGGGACAATCCAGCACTCAGCTGCATGTCTAGGAGCTGGAGAAGACCGGGGTGCTGTCAAGACAGCAGCATTCGGTGGCTCCTCCCCGCCCAGGAGCCGCATGACGGAGGGTGCTGGGCACAGACAGAGGGGGCTGTGGGCTCCCAGCCTGCACTGCCCAGGGTCTGCTTCTGGGTGCCTGGCCTGGCTGCACAGCGGGGCCCTACGAGCGCCAGGAATCAGGGATGGGGTTGGGAACCAAATGCACCTGTTGCCCCCGAGTGGTTTGTTTGTTCCTTGCCTTTGTCTCCATCGCTGCTGCGTCAGGGGGTGGGGGGGTGGATTTCCTTGCGTTTCGCTGTACAGCAGGGGTGGTGGTATTGAGGTGGCCCTGGAGCTGGCTCCCTGGTTTGCTGCTTTGGGGGAGAGGAGAAAGGGCCTTGCAGGGATCAGTCCCCAAATTGCCCTTGAGTCACGGAGTGGGGCTTGCCCCTGACTCTGGCACTATCTGACTCAGCTACTGTGGGCTGCAACTGATCACGTCCCTGACAAACCCACCTGCTCTGGCCTCTCCAGAGGTGCTAGGCCTACCCACATGTCCTTCTCCTTGCAGGGCAGCTAGAGGGGGACCCCCCTCCATAGATAGAAGCCTGCTGTACCAAACTTAGTGAAGGTATTTCTGGGGCCCCCATTGCCTTGGCCTCTGAATGTCCCCCAGTCTTTAATGGATTTGTCCTCACCCAGCTCTGGGAGGTGGGGCAGGGATGTTCTCCCCATTGGACAGAGGGGAAAACTGAGGCACAGAGCACCCAAGTGACTTTGCCTAGTCTCCCAGGCCAGCCCCTAACCAGTCCTGGGATTGCTGCCGTGCTCTGATCCTGGGCACAGCGATGGGCTGTCAGGCTGCAAATAGCTCCCGGGAGGGGGGGAACGAGGCTGGGGCGGAGGGATGTCTCCGGGCTGCTGTCATGGTTCTAAATATGGCATGCCAACACCAGCCTGCTGCTAGCCCACCACTTCATCTTTATAAACACGGCGTTGTCCAGCATCCTGTTCCAGCTGCGCTCTCCGCCGCCCCAACCTGGCACTCGTCCTGGAGGAGCTGCCCCTGAACTGCAGGGGGAGGTGGGGCAGGTGGGGGTTACTCTCCAAGGGCCCCAGTCCACCCTTGCTTCCCTGCCCCAGAACTCCTCTTGCACTGAAGAAGGGAGATCTGAGGGGGCTGGCTCTGCCCTGCCCTTGGTCACAGCTCTTTGCCTGTCACCTGGCACGGCCATCTCCGCTTCCGCAGGGAGATGGCTGCCCCGGGCGGCTGCACCAGCAGCTCCCTTGTGGCTGCGTTGGGAAGCACTGGGGCAGATTGGGGGACAGCCGCATGCTCCCAGACGGGGGGCTGTGGGGGCTGCAGCAGCTGGGCACAATGGGACCAGCAGTTCCGTCGCTTGCCAGGCAGGGGATATATTTAGCCAGCGTGTTTTCTTTCCACCTAGGCACTGGGCCAGGGCTATTGTTACCTTCCATCCCTGTGGCCTGAGTGACTGGGCCACCGGCTTTGCAGCTCCCCGTGGCCGCTGCGGGGGCAGTGGAAACATGCAGGAGATTTAGGGAAACACGTAGGAATGTGGTGTATCCCCACCACCACCCTGGCCCTCCAGGGAGACATTCCAGGGAAGGGCATGGGGAAGGTCGTCCCCTTCCTGGAAAGGGAGGAAGGCCTCATGCCGAGGGACTCACGTGGTGCTGGGTTTGTCTGGAAAACTCCCGAGGTCTGGGCAGTGGCAGCTCGGGATAAAAGACCCAGCCAGGGAGCATCATCTCAGGGGCCTGTTTGAGCCCTGCTGGCCGTGGGGCTAGATCTCTGGATGGGGGCAGAAGTGCTGGTACCCCATGGGGCAGGAAGCAGGACGAGAACTGGACCAGATGCGAGTAGGATTGGGGGTGGGGTGGGGGGGGGGGAGGTCCTTTGGTGGGAAAGTGACCAGCATATGCCCTGCATTGTAGTGTATAAATAGCGCGGCCCAGCGTGCCCTGCTGACCATCCTGGGGCATCCCGTTGGCTGGTGGGGGCATGGTGTCAGTGACCATGGGGCTGGGGGGGCATGCTGTCAGTGCCGATTGGGGCGCAGGGGCGTGTCCCATTTTCATGCTTTATAACCTAGTTTTTGTTCTCTTTGCTGCGCAGCAGCAGCCAATCAGTGCTCTCGGCCTGTGGCCGCGGGGCTCCTTGCGGGGAGCTGGGTGGGCATTGCAGGCTGGCCGGCTCCCTGTGCGGGTGCTGCACCTGCTGGGATATCGCACAGGGCCGTGCAGACAAGCGCGTGGCTTAGGGGGATGCAGCTGGCTCTTCGCGGTGCTCAGCGTGTACAGAACACATCGGCTCCAGCCACCCAGGCGCTGGCCTACACAGGGCAGGAGCCCTGGACTTAGGGCGCCAGCTTGTGGTAACACTGGGCATTGCAGGCTGGAAGCGAGCGAGAACTCCAGGGTCTGTCTGTGTCCAGTAGCCTCCCTGGGAAAATCCCCTTAGGATTCATCACAGCTGAGCCCTGCCTCTGCTCTACGGCATCTGCCTCCTCTGGCAGCTCTGCCCTGACCCTGCACCTGGCCCTCACTCAGCCAGCGCTTCGCCCCCCAGCCCCTCACACGGGGACAATATGAAGCGATTTCACATTCTCAACACGCTCTTCAACTTCACAGGTACGCAAAGCTACAGCTTCCCCCCATGTGCAGGGGGCAGCCCTGCTGTAAAATTCACCCCCCATTTCCCCTGGGGCCCCCCTCACTCACCCAGCTCCTTGGCTAGCCCTCCAGGCTCCTCGCCTCTCTCTGATACCTATCTGTCCTCCATCACCACAGAATCTGAGTATCTCAACCTAATGCGTTTACCCCCCGTGTGCCAGGGCCGTGCAGGTGACAGCTGGGATTGGAGCCCCAGAGAGGCTAAGTGACTGGCCCAGGGGCGTCTGTAGCAGAGCAGGGCTTGAACCCATGTCCCAGACTAGTGGCTGTACGCCTGGGCCACACCCACAGGGCCCCTCTCCCGGAGCCTGTTCTCTCTTAGCCAGCCGCCTTGCTGACCTGCCCTCCCTTTCCCTTGGCAGAGGCCTATCTCTACGCCTGCCTGGTGGATTTCTTCACCAACTGCTCCAGATACGTCAAGTGAGAGCCCCTGCCTTGCAGCACGCGGAGGGTTTGGGGTGTGTGGGGGCGCGTCCTGCTGATCCATGCCCCCAGAAGCCCGGCTGCGTCCTGCCATCTCCGCAGCAGGCTGGGGAAGCTCCAGACGCTCTGCCAAAGAGCGCGGCTGGCTGCGTTGGGCTCTGAGCAGAGCTTTCCTTGGGGCTTGGGAGGGGATCCCCAGGGCCAGGGAGGCTGGCAGGTTTGGGAGGTTCAATGTCCCTGCTGATAGCCATAGCGAGAGCCCTGGAGCCTGGTGATAGCAGATGCTGGGTGGCCAGCAGGCAAGCTGCCACGGCACCCTGCTGCCCACCCCCCGCCCGACAGCCAGCCCAATCTCCTCCCACTGAGACTCCGGCCCGCCTGAGTGCCTGTGTCTGAGCCGAGCCCCGCAAACTCCCGACCCACGGGGGCTGCTGTGGGAAGTGCCCAGCTGCTCTGGGGCCTGGCAGGGGCACACACGAGCCCTGGGTTTCCCTCTCCTGGATGTGATGGGGAAGAAGCATTTTGCTCGCAGGGGAACTGTCTATCTGGGGGGCCTGGGACTCATGGGAACTGCAGTTCCTGCAATTCACACCTTCCCTGGTGTGTCTAGGAGCGCCTTGGCTGCCATCCCAGCTACACCTCCCCCTGCCCCACTCAAAGCCCCCCAACCAGTGCCCCCCCTTTCCCCACTGACCATTTTCTCTTCTCCCTTTCCCAGCTGTGACATGGGCTACAAACATGGCAACCTCTTCATGTCCTTTCGCAGCATCTTCCAGGACGCGCGCGATGCCATGGACCATGTACATCTCTCGGTCGGTAGCTGCATGGAACCCCACGGTGGGCTGGGAGGCCGGGTCTGCATTGGGAAGCTTGCACAGGAGTGAGTTTAAAATCCCAGCATAAACCCACTGAAACAGGTTCCAAGCAGGCTTAACCAATGTAACATGGCAAGTTACTGCCGTGGGCTATACCCGCTCGCTCCCGTCTGTAGCTGGGGGGGTGCGTGGGTGACAAGAGGTTTGATCTTGGTGACACCAGGACATGATCTCCAGTCTGGACCCGGCCCTGGGCAGCATGGGGCTCGCCGGTGTTTGTGCACGGGCTGCTGGAGCCCACGTGAGGGTGGGGGCTCCTGATTGGCTCTGTGTGCCCACTGACGTACAGGGAGACGGGTGCCTGCATGGGAAGCTGACGCCCAGCCCAGGAAAGCTGGCAGCTCAGCTGTGTAATCCCACCCGTAATGGACAGGCTGGGCCCCGGGCTGCACAGGCCCCCCCAGCAGCACCCTCCCCAGGACGCTCTGCTCCGCCTGCTCCCTGTGCAGATGGGACCGGCTCGAGGGGGATCCCAGGGGCTTTGCCAGGGGAGGTGATTCCCTGATGGGACCAGCTCAGCCAGGGGGAGGTGCCCATCTGGCTCACCTGGCTGGGCTGCTACCTCTGGGCCATGGGCTCCAGCTGCGGGTTTGGGCATAGCCCAGCTCAGCCCATTGCCCTGAGCGGCAAGTGTGGAGCCTGGCCCAGATGAGCAAGGTGAGTTACAGCATTGGAAGCAGTGCTTTATTTGTGCCAGTCCGGAGCCCTGGCCCCTCTGGGCCTGGCAGTCCGGAGCCCCGGCCCCTCTTTCGTTACAAATGAAGCACTGACTGGACAGGACAATCGGGGTGATCAGATGCCGGCTGGCAGCACATGGCTGCCCCAGTGAGGGGGTGCCGGGTGCTGTCGTCTCTCACGTGAAGCTGTTTTTCTCCTGAGGGCACGGGCCCATGCCCTACAATGGGGGCTGGTTCTGTCCTGCAGCATGGGGCACTGGCAGCTGGCACGGTGCCCTCAAGGGGATTTTTGTACAGCACTGTCCGTGCATGGCTGGGCAGTGCCCCGGGCTGCGGAGGGTGGGTCTAACACCCCCAGGGCCTCAGGGCCCACGCTGCAGCACAGCATGTGATGGGCTGTGATGTGGCCCGGCCAGGCATGCGTTGGGGATAACGGGTGCAGGGGAGAGCGAAGTTGGAATTCGGGCCTCGGTCCGTTTCCTGGTATAAGAAGAGTCCCCCACACCATGTGGGCAGGGGAAGGGGGCAAGCACCCTACAGGGGCAGATGGCAGCAATTGTGACCCTCCCCCTCTCCGCGCACTTGCCCAGGGCTGCCTGAAGGAGAAGACGCTGGAGAACCTGAAGAAGTTGGTGGTGAAAGATGTGAGTGTCGCGTCCCCCACTTGGAACGGCTGCTCCCTACCACGGGACTGGAGGCATCACACCTGTGTCCTGCCGGGACGACACGGCCCCCATGCATCCTTCCTGGGTGTCCCCTCCCCTGGGCTCTATGGCTGGCATGGTTCCCGAACCTGTCCTGCTCCCCCAGCCTCCTGGGACCAGACTGGCTCCTTCCCCTCCCGCACTGAGATCTCTCTCGAGCTCCCTTCCTGCAGTGTGTGTGGGGGGTGGGGGAATTGAGCAAAACCATCCCCCCACTGTGTGAGCGGGGGCACCCCCAGCTGGATAACCCCCACCCCCAGCTGCTGCATTACCCAGTGGTGAGCAAGCCGGGCCAGGAACCCTGCTCCTCCAGCTCTGTGGACACAGGCCTCGCCCACCAGAACTCCCCCAGCTAGCGCTGGGCCTAGGACCCAGCCCCAGGGGGGCACCGTTGCCCCCTCACCCACGCCCACAGAGCCAGCCCCTTGCATGGAGCCTGTCTCATTCTGTGCAGCCCCTGCTGCTGAGCTGCATGAAGGAAGCGGGGAAGGTTTTCCTGGCCACCAACAGCGGTTACAACTACACGGATGTGAGTACCTAGCCCCCCCTGGGAGCTGGCGTGGCCGGTGCTCTCAGCCTGAGCCAAAGCCCTGTTTGCCCTGACCTCCCTGCCCCACCTGTGGGTCTGCTGGTGGGGGCCGGTCGAGCACCCAAGCTGAAATACATGCATGGGGCGGGGGGAGAGCGCCTGAAAAGGGGGTTTCCCTGGGGGTGTGTTGGGGGGTTGCATCGTCTCCCTTGTCAGACAGCATCAGGGCTTGCCTGCAACGAACAGAAAGGGGACGGGGCCCTGTGGTTGTCTCTGGGTCGCTAGTTCCCAGCCAATGCAGCCTGGTTTCACCATAGGAGGGTGCTCTGGGGCCAGGCCTGGCCTGGTCAAATTAAGAGCCATGCCGCTTTAAAAATCAGAAAGTGACTCCCAGCAGCTGTGTCTGCCTCAGAGTCAGAGTGGAAGGGACAAGCCAGACCCCCTCCAAACCACGACCAGCATTAGCCCAAAGCGTTTCAGTCCTCAGGAGACCCAGCTGTTGAGAGGCACCGGCAGAGAACAGGAGGGACAGAGGGGCCCTGTGTGTGAGAGATGCTCAATCAGCAAACGACCTGCACCCCATGCTGCGCAGGAGTGAGCTCGACTTGAGCTCTGGGGGCCAGTAAGTGGGGCATATCCAGGGCCCCCTGTGTGGGTCTGGTGCCAGGCTGGGCAGCCTTTGTGTGATCACAGCACTTGCTGCGCAGCTCCCCGCTCCCTGGAGCCTGTCTCCTTGGGAGGGGCCAGGCCCCCGCCAGCCAGCCTGGCTTTCAGTGCATGAATTCGGAGTGGCGTTCATCCACTGCCCCTAAGCAGAGCGTCTTGTGCCAGCGCAGCAGATGCCAACTCCACGCTTGTGTCTTTGGCAGGCGATAATGATGTACCTGTTCACCTTTGACCCGGGAGACAAGGTGAGTCTGGACGAACCCCAAGGGGGAACTGTGGGGGAGAGGTGCTGGCTCCTGGGCTGTGGCTCTTGAGGCAGACTGGGAGATCTGGCCATTACCGTGGGATCTGACCGCTGCTCCTGGGCACTGGTTGCCAGGCTGGGATCGGCTGCAGGAAAACTGAGTGCTGGCAATGCAGGGCGGGAAGGCTGTCTCTGACCTAGTGGGCCCAGACCTGGGAGCAGCCTGAGCTGCGACGGTGAAGGGTGCGTCCGCCCAGCCCCTGATCTGGTGTCTCCCTGCAGGCCCAGCGCCCGTGGCACTCCTACTTCAACCTGATTGTCGTGGACACGCGCAAGCTGCCCTTCTTCACTGAGGGGACCATCCTGCGGCAGGTCAACATGGTAGGGCCCCTGCTGCAGCGGCTTCCCCGGAAAGCCAGCCAGGGCCTGCTGGCAGTGCAAGACTGGAGCAGAGCGTGGGTCCGGTTACCCCACAATCCTGGCTCTGCTCCAGAGGCAAAGAGACTGCCCTACCGAGCGCTGCAGGAAGTGGGCGGCACCTGCCTGACCTCTGCAAGGGATCAGTTTCTGTGCCCTGAAGCATGAGATTAGCCGGCATAGCTGCAAATGTTAGCCACGCCCATGGATTAGCCAGCCAGGCACTGGAGCTGGAATTCCACGTGCTGGCGGGTTGGGCTGGGACTGTCCAGCAGTCGGTGCGTTGGATGGGTTTGAAATGGCTTGTGCTCCGTTGTGAGCACTTCCAGCCCTCGTCTCATTGCCGTTCCTGCACTAGCTGGCTTCTGCATTGCGTGGGGTGCAGCAAAGGCCTCTGTCTCCATCCTGGCCCCTCCAACCTCTCCCTGAGGGCTGCTTTCTCCGTCCCTTCCGCCCAGCAGCCATTGTCTGAGTCAGTGGATCCCATGCAGCACGCTCCTCACCCGCTCCCTGGTGAGGCCCTGACCCTCCCTCATCGGGGGACCCCTGGGCCTGCCGAGTGGGCCCCTTGTGCTCAAGACTCCAGCCCCCTGTGCATGGCTCCTCACTGTCTGCCCAGTGTAACAGCCTGCCTTTACTTCCAGGACACGGGGAAACTGCGGATTGGGACCTACACCAGACCCCTCTAGCACTGCACTGTCTATTCTGGAGGTAATGCTCAGTGCCCCCACCTGCCCCCTGGCCTCTAGCTGCTCTGCCGGCCTCCAGGAATCCTGCTGGGACCCTCCCCCAGCACATGGTTTCCTGGGGGCAGAGTGCGCCCTCAGGCTACGGGCGCTGACCTCTGGACCTCTAGCCCCAGGTTCCTCGGCCATGGTGTGCGACCTCCTGGGGGTGAAGGGTAAGGACATCCTCTCCATCGGGGACCTCATCTTTGGGGACATCCTCAAGTCCAGGAAGAGGCAGGGCTGGCGCACCTTCCTGGTGGTGCCCGAGCTGGCCCGAGAGCTGCATGTGTGGATGGAGAAGAGCGGTGAGGAATGCCCTGGCCTGGGCGCTGGGTGGGAGAGCGTGGGACAGGGGTGGTGTGCCCAGGGCTGGATGCAGGGGGGCATTAGATCCAAGCCTGGTTCTGTTCCCCACCCCCACTGATGGGGAACCTCTTCCCCCTGCCTCCCTGGCCTGCATACCCCCCTTGAGCAGGTACAGACTAACAGCGAAGTGCCAGGGACCTGCGAAGAATCTCTCTGAAGCTTCATGCCATGGGCCAGCCCAGCAAAGGGCTGAGCTGGGGTTGATCCTGTCACCGTGGGCTCCCAGGGGTGCTGCATCCAGCTGTGGGTCTGGCACTGGGCCAGCTGTCCTTGGCCTGTGCTGAGTTGTTTGAGGGGGGCCGTGCTGTGCTGATCCAAAGCTGTGCTGAGCTTCATGCAGCTGGAGAAAGGATCCGCATCTGACCCCCAGGCGGACCAGGGCCATGGGGACCCAGGACTGACAGAGGATGTCACTCCCAGCCAAGGCCCCCTGCCCCTCCCCCACACTTCTGCTTGCAGAGATCTTGGAGGTGCTGCGGAGCCGGGATGTGCAGCTGGCAGAGCTGCACCAGTAAGTGGGAGGAGAGAAGCCGAGCTCTAGCTGGATGGGGGGAGGGATTTCTCAGTGGTTTGAGCATTGGCCTGCTAAACCCAGGGTTGTGAGTTCAACCCTTGAGGGAGCCATTTAGGGATCTGGGGCAAAAATGGGGGATTGGTCCTGCTTTGAGCAGGGGGTTGGACTAGATGACCTCTGAGGTCCCTTCCAACCCTGATACTCTGGGATTCATGGTGGAGCCTGACTGCCCCCGGGGGTGCAGAGAGGTGGGGGAAGGTCACTTGGTGCTTGGCTGGGGGCTCAGACCCACAGTTTGGTTCCTCCCTGCCCCAGAGCTGCAGGGAACATGTCAGCTTCTCTCTCCGCAACCGGAACAGGGAAACCTGTGGCTGCCTGACTGAATAACCAAGGGGCAGGGCAGCAGCAGCACCCACTGTGGCGGAGCCTGTGCCGGCAGCTGATCACACCCCTGGGTGTCGGGCAGCGTAGGGAAAGCAGACTTGGAGAGGGAGCACTGGTAGGTTGTAAGCTCCCTGGGGCCGGGCCCTGCGTTCTGGGTTCATACAGCACCTCGCACGGGGAATGAGAAATACTGATCAAAACCAGGATTGGGAGCCAGGACTCCTGGGTTCTATCCCCAGCTCTGGGAGGGGAGTGGGGTCTAGTGGGTTAGAGCAGGACTCCTGGGTTCTACTCTCAGATCTGCCACTGATTCACTGTGTACCCCCTTCCTCTCTCTGTGCCTCATTTTCCCTATCTGTGCATCAGGGATAGTGATTCCCTGTTGGCCTATGTCACTGTGTCCACAAAGTGCTTGGACCACCTTCGGCAATGAGCTAGCACTGCCCTGGAGTGCCCTGGCTGGATCATTTTAAAGTGGCTCCTGCCCCCTTGTCCATCATCTATTGTTTGTGCGATGCTAGTGCCGGGGAACCCCAGGCATGGAGTAGGGCCCCACTGTGCCAGGCTCTGCGCAGACACTGATCAGCTGTTGCTCTCTAGCCAGTGAGTCAGAGAGCAGCAAGCCTGGCATGGTGCCAGCTTTGGAACGAGAGAGAAGCAGCCGCATCTCACCTTCCTATGAAACAGCAAAGGCGAGCGTCCACCAGCCAGCGGTGCGGGAAGGCACCGGACGCTCTGTGGGCCAACTTCCGGCTGGAGTGAGTCCAGAGTGAGCCTGGAGTGACTCAGCAGCAGGCTGAGGCCTCTCTCTGTGCCTGCGCTGTTCTCTGCATTGCTGGTGCCAGAGAGTCACCATCTCCACGGCTGAATTTGCTGGGCCCATTGTGTACGTGAGGTTTTGTTGCTAGTGAAGCCAGCTGGAGAGGGAGGGTGTGAATTCTAGACTGGCGTGGAAGCGAATACTGCAGGGAAGGTTGCAAAATGGTTGGGGTTAGACCCCACCCCATTAGTACACGCTCACCCATTCCTCTTGGGCTAGCTGTCTCCAGCCGGAGCTGGTTCCTCTACTCCAGGGGCAGCCCCACTTCTTTCAGCCAACTCTGACCTGACTTAGGCCGGGTCTCCACTACAGAGATAGGTCGGCGGAAGGCAGCTTACACGACAACGTCGCTCCCGCTGATGTAAGTCACCCATTACACCAAGCTAATAATGCCACCTCCGTGACAGGCTTGGCGCTTAGGTAGCTTTAGTAAGGGCAACACATTGTCAGTGTAGACACTGCATTAATCATAGAATCCTAGAATATCAGGGATGGAAAGGACCTCAGGAGGTCATCTAGTCCAACCCCCTGCTCAAAGTAGGACCAATCCTCAACTAAATCATCCCAGCCAGGGCTTTGTCAAGCCTGACATTAAAAACTTCTAAAGAAGGAGATTCCACCACCTCCCTAGGTAACCCATTCCAGTGCTTCACCACCCTCCTAGTGAAAAAGTTTTTCCTAATATCCAACCTAAGCCTCCCCCACTGCAACTTAAGATGATTACTCCTCGTTCTGTCATCTGCTACCACTGAGAACAGTCTAGATCCATCCTCTTTGGAACCCCCTTTCAGGTAGTTGAAAGCAGCTATCAAATCCCCCCTCATTCTTCTCTTCTGCAGACTAAACAATCCCAGTTCCCTCAGCCTCTCCTCATAAGTCATGTGCTCCAGTCCCCTCATCATTTTTGTTGCCCTCCGCTGGACACTTTCCAATTTTTTCACATCCTTCTTGTAGTGTGGGGCCCAAAACTGGACACAGTACTCCAGATGAGGCCTCACCAATGTCGAATAGAGGGGAATGATCATGTCCCTCAATCTGCTGGCAATGCCCCTACTTATACACCCCAAAATGCCATTGGCCTTCTTGGCAACAAGGGCACACTGTTGACTCATATCCAGCATCTCGTCCACCGTAACCCCTAGGTCCTTCTCTGCAGAACTGCTGCCGAGCCATTCGGTCCCTAGTCTGTAGCGGTGCATGGGATTCTTCCGTCCTAAGTGCAGGACTCTGCACTTGTCCTTGTTGAACCTCATCAGATTTCTTTTGGCCCAATCCTCCAATTTGTCTAGGTCCCTCTGTATCCTAACCCTACCCTCCAGTGTATCTACCTCTCCTCCCAGTTTAGTGTCATCTGCAAACTTACTGAGGGTGCAATCCACGCCATCCTCCAGATCATTAATGAAGATACTGAACAAAACCGGCCCCAGGACTGACCCTTGGAGCACTCCGCTTGATGCCTGCTGCCAACTAGACATGGAGCCATTGATCACTACCCATTGAACCCGATGATCTAACCAGCTTTCTATCCACCTTATAGTCCATTAATCAAGCCCATACTTCTTTAACTTGCTGGCAAGAATACTGTGGGAGACCGTGTCAAAAGCTTTGCTAAAGTCAAGGAATAACATGTCCACTGCTTTCCCTTCATCCACAGAGCCAGTTATCTCATCATAGAAGGCAATTAGGTTAGTCAGGCATGACTTGCCTGACTGTTCCTGATCACTTTCCTCTCCTCTAAGTGCTTCAGAAGCGATTCCTTGAGGACCTGCTCCATGATTTTTCCAGGGACGGAGGTGAGGCTGACTGGCCTGTAGTTCCTAGGATCCTCCTGCTTCCCTTTTTTAAAGATGGGCACTACATTAGCCTTTTTCCAGTCGTCCGGGACGTCCCCCGTTCGCCATGAGTTTTCAAAGATAATGGCCAATGGCTCTGCAATCACATCCGCCAACTCCTTTAGCACTCTCGGATGCAGCGCATCCGGCCCCATGGACTTGTGGTCGTCCAGCTTTTCTAAATAGTGCCGAACCACTTCTTTCTTCACAGGGGGCTGGTCACCTCCTCCCCGTGCTGTGCTGCCCAGTGCAGTAGTCTGGGAGCTGACCTTGTTCGTGAAGACAGAGGCAAAAAAAGCATTGAGTACATTAGCTTTTCCCACATCCTCTGTCACTAGGTGGCCTCCCCCATTCAGTAAGGGGCCTACACTTTCCCTGATCTTCTTCTTGTTGCTAACATACCTGTAGAAACCCTTCTTCTTACTCTTCACATCCCTTGCTAGCTGCAACTCCAAGTGTGATTTGGCCTTCGTGATTTCACCGCCAACCAGCTGAGTGGCGGCAAACCGCTGCTGAGCAGCGGGGAACAGCAGAGCAGCAAACAGCAGGAGTTTGCCTGGGATCTGTGTTGGTGAGTATCTGGGTATCTGAGTGTGCGTTTGTTGAGAGGATCGGAGTGTTTGTGTGAGGGCAGCTTGAAAGTTTGAGCGAGTGCTTGATTGGTTGGCTGAAAAGGGCGGGAGTTGGGAGTGTTTTGTTTCAGGTGAGCCTGGCTGTTTAAAAAAGCCGGCGCTCCGCGGACCAGCTGAGCGGCGGGGAACAGCAGAGCAGCAAACAGCAGGAGTTCGCCTGGGGAGAGCCCACTGAGGCTTACACCCTGACAGCTTCTCTGAGTAATTACTGCATCTCCTGAGGAAGCTCGTAGTAGGACGGTAATATGGATGGGGGGTGTTCAGCTGTTGTGACCTGCACTGGATGTGCCATGTTTGTCTTTCTTCCACAGGACAGAAGCGACTTTGTCTGTACAAAATGCAAACTGGTTTCCATATTGGAAGAGAAGGTTCAAGGTCCGGAGCAACAGGTATCGACCCTGCACTGCATAAGAGAAACTGAAGATTTCCTGGACAGACATCAGGATAGGCTTCTACAGGCACAAGGTTCTGAAGATTCAGAGCAGGCTGCGCAGCGGGGACAGGAGGCCAGTGAAGAAATTTGGCATCATGTGACCTCCAGAAGAAGAAGGGGGAACGTCCATGTACCAGCAACGCAGATACAGGTAAGTAACCGCTTTCATGTTCTCTCCACAGGTACCATTGCGGGGAGTGGCCCAGATGATACGTCTTGGGGAAGGGAACAGAAGGAGACTCTGCCAGTTGAAAGACATGAGATGCACTGTCCTGAGGTTGGGGGTTCCACGACCAACGCTCCCAAGAGAAGGAGGCGGGTGGTGGTGGTCGGGGACTCTCTCCTCAGGGGGACTGAGTCATCTATCTGCCGCCCTGACCGGGAAAACAGAGAAGTCTGCTGCTTGCCAGGGGCTAAGATTCACGATGTGACGGAGAGCCTGCCGAGACTCATCAAGCCCTCGGATTGCTACCCCTTCCTGCTTCTCCACGTGGGCACCAATGATACTGCCAAGAATGACCTTGAGCGGATCACTGCAGACTACGTGGCTCTGGGAAGGGAGGATAAAGGAGTATGAGGCGCAAGTGGTGTTCTCGTCCATCCTCCCCGTGGAAGGAAAAGGCCTGGGTAGAGACCGTCGAATGGTGGAAGTCAATGAATGGCTACGCAGGTGGTGTCGGAGAGAAGGCTTTGGATTCTTCGACCATGGGATGGGGTTCCAAGAAGGAGGAGTGCTAGGCAGAGACGGGCTCCACCTAACGAAGAGAGGGAAGAGCATCTTCGCGAGCAGGCTGGCTAACCTAGTGAGGAGGGCTTTAAACTGGGTTCACTGGGGGAGGGAGACCAAAGCCCTGAGGTAGGTGGGGAAGTGGGATACCGGGAGGAAGCACGAGCAGGAACGTGTGAGAGAGGAGGGCTCCTGCCTCATACTGAGAATGAGGGGTGATCAGCGGGTTATCTCAAGTGCCTATATACAAATGCACAAAGCCTGGGAAACAAGCAGGGAGAACTGGAGGTCCTGGCAAAGTCAAGGAATTATGATGTGATTGGAATAACAGAGACTTGGTGGGATAACTCGCATGACTGGAGTACTGTCATGGATGGGTATAAACTGTTCAGGAAGGACAGGGAGGCCAGAAAAGGTGGGGGAGTTGCACTGTATTTAAAAGAGCAGTATGACTGCTCAGAGCTCAAGTATGAAACTGCAGAAAAACCTGAGAGTCTCTGGATTAAGTTTAGAAGTGTGAGCAACAAGGGTGATGTCGTGGTGGGAGTCTGCTATAGACCACCGGACCAGGGGGATGAGGTGGACGAGGCTTTCTTCTGGCAACTCGCAGAAGCTACTAGATCACACGCCCTGGTTCTCATGGGCGACTTCAATCATCCTGATATCTGCTGGGAGAGCAATACAGCGGTGCACAGGCAATCCAGGAAGTTTTTGGAAAATGTAGGGGACAATTTCCTGGTGCAAGTGCTGGAGGAACCAACTAGGGGCAGAGCTCTTCTTGACCTGCTGCTCACAAACTGGGAAGAATTAGTAGGGGAAGCAAAAGTGGATGGGAATCTGGGAGGCAGTGACCATGAGATGGTCGAGTTCAGGATCCTGACACAAGGAAGAAAGGAAAGCAGCAGAATACGGACCCTGGACTTCAGAAAAGCAGACTTTGACTCCCTCTGGGAACTGATGGGCAGGATCCCCTGGGAGAATAACATGAGGGGGAAAGGAGTCCAAGAGAGCTGGCTGTATTTTAAAGAATCCTTATTGTGGTTACAGGGACAAACCATCCCGATGTGTAGAAAGAATAGTAAATATGGCAGGTGACCAGCTTGGCTTAACAGTGAAATCCTTGCTGATCTTAAACACAAAAAAGAGGCTTACAAGAAGTGGAAGATTGGACAAATGACCAGGGATGAGTATAAAAATATTGCTCGGGCATGTAGGAGTGAAATCAGGAAGGCTAAATCACACCTGGCGTTGCAGCTAGCGAGAGATGTTAAGAGTAACAAGAAGGGTTTCTTCAGATATGTTGGCAACAAGAAGAAAGTCAAGGAAAGTGTGGGCCCCTTACTGAATGAGGGAGGCAACCTAGTGACAGAAGATGTGGAAAAAGCTAATGTACTCAATGCTTTTTTCATCTCTGTCTTCACGAACAAGGTCAGCTCCCAGACTACTGCACTGGGCAGGACAGCATGGGAAGGAGGTGGCCAGCCCCCTGTGGAGAAAGAAGTGGTTCGGGACTATTTAGGAAAGCTGGATGTGCACAAGTCCATGGGGCCAGATGCGCTGCATCCGAGAGTGCTAAAGGAATTGGCAGATGTGATTGCAGAGCCATTGGCCATTATCTTTGAAAACTCATGGCGATCAAGGGAAGTCCCGGAAGACTGGAAAAAGGCTAATGTAGTGCCAATCTTTAAAAAAGGGAAGCAGGAGGATCCTGGGAACTACAGTCCAGTCAGCCTCACCTCAGTCCCCAGAAAAATCATGGAGCAGGTCCTCAAGGAATCAATTCTGAAGCACTTAGAGGAGAGGAAAGTGATCAGGAACAGTCAGCATGGATTCACCAAGGGCAAGTCATGCCTGACTAATCTAATTGCCTTATATGATGAGATCACTGGCTCTGTGGATGAGGGGAAAGTGGTGGACGTGTTGTTCCTTGACTTTAGCAAAGCTTTTGACATGGTCTCCCAGAGTATTCTTGTCAGCAAGTTAAAGAAGTATGAGCTGGATGGATGCACTACAAGGTGGGTAGAAAGTTGGCTAGATTGTCGGGCTCAACGGGTAGTGATCAATGGCTCCATGTCTAGTTGGCAGCCGGTATCTAGCTGAGTGCCCCAAGGGTCGGTCTTGGGGCCGGTTTTGTTCAATATCTTCATTAATGATCTGGAGGACGGTGTGGATTGCACCCTCAGCAAGTTTGCGGATGACACTAGGAGGAGTGGTAGATACGCTGGAGGGTAGGGATAGGATACAGAGGGCCCTAGACAAATTGGAGCATTGGGCCAAAAGAAATCTGATGAGGTTCAACAAGGACAAGTGCAGAGTCCTGCACTTAGGACGGAAGAATCCTATGCACCGCTACAGACTAGGGACCGAATGGCTCGGCAGCAGTTCTGCAGAGAAGGACCTAGGGGAGACAGTGGACGAGATGCTGGATATGAGTCAACAGTGTGCCCTTGTTGCCAAGAAGGCCAATGGCATTTTGGGGTGTATAAGTAGGGGCATTGCCAGCAGATCGAGGGACGTAATCGTTCTCCTCTATTCGACATTGGTGAGGCCTCATCGGGAGTACTGTGTCCAGTTTTGGGCCCCACACTACAAGAAGGATGTGGAAAAATTGAGAGAGTCCAGTGAAGGGCAACAAAAATGATGAGGGGTCTGGAACACATGACTTATGAGGAGAGGCTGAGGGAACTGGGATTGTTCAGTCTACGGAAGAGAAGAATGAGGGGGGATTTGATAGCTGCTTTTAACTAACTGAAAGGTGGATTCAAAGAGGATGGATCTAGACTATTCTCAGTGATAGCAGATGACAGGACAAGGAGTAATGGTCTCAAGTTGCCGTGGGGGAGATTTAGGTTTGATATTTTTTCACTAGGAGGGTGGTGAAACACTGGAATGCGTTACCTAGGGAGATGGTGGAATCTCCTTCCTTAGAAGTTTTTAAGGTCAGGCTTGACAAAGCCCTGGCTAGGATGATTTAGTTGGGGATTGGTCCTGCTCTGGGCAGGGGGTTGGACTAGATGACCTCCAGAGGTCCCTTCCAACTCTGATATTCTATGATTCTATGATTTCACTCCTGCATGTCTGAGCAATATTTTTATACTCCTCCCTGGTCATTTGTCCTTTCTTCCACTTCTTGTAAGCTTCTTTTTTGTGTTTAAGATCAGCAAGGATTTCACTGTTAAGCCAAGCTGGTCACCTGCCATATTTACTATTCTTTCTACACATCGGGATGGTTTATTCCTGTAACCTCAATAAGGATTCTTTAAAATGCAGCCATTATTGACATTGCCTGTTGGCTGTCAGCCCCATGCCAGGCTCACCCCCTGCCCTTGGGTGGGGCTGATAGCTTGGGGTAGGGGGGCTCCAGCAGTGAGACTGGCACAGGCTGACAGCTCAGGTTGTAAGCCCCCCACACTGCCCCACTTGTCAGTGCAAGCACTCTCTGCCAGGAGTGCACATCCTCACCAGAAGAGGACAGTGTGGTCGTGAAAAACCTCAGTAATTACTGCACTGGCTGTAGGTCGACTTAATTTTGTAGTATAGACAAGGCCGTAACCTGGCGGAAGTAGAAAGAGAATCTGCCTTTGGCTCTGCCCCCAAGGGTCTTGTGGCTGAGGAAAGTGTTAGGAAATCTGTTTTTTGAGCTGGATGTGAATGGGAAACCCCGTAAGCACAACCCCTCCACCCCCATGTGAAGAGCAATGGTCACCAAGCCAGCTAGCCCCCAGTGGTCCCAAGAATCTGCAACGCCCTGTGTAGGCAGCCTGGCGGGCACCTTCCCAGCAGTGACCTGTGCCCGTTCCATGCTGCTCCCCTTCCATAGAGATGCAGCTGCAAGCTACACCGTGTGGCTCTGTGAGGTGCGGGGCACACTCAAAGGGGTGTGGCTGAGCAAAAGCCTGCCTAGGTGTATTCTCCAGCTGGGGGCTGGCAGAAAGGGATTGGGAATGCTCAGCATTCTGGATGTTTGGAATTGCACGAGGCCTCTCCAGGGAACGTCCCCATTTTCGGAGGGCCTGAGCACTTGAGGCACGAGAGGGAGGGGGAGTGAGGTGGCTTTAAGCCCCTTTGGAGCTCCCTGAGTTCTGGGGCCATGCACTGTAAGCTGGAGAAGCTCTGGGGCTGCTCTACCATACACACTGGGATGCAGAGAATACCCATAATGCCGTGCACTCCTGCCTCAGCCCCTTGTGCCAGGAGCTGCTGTCCAGCTGCTCTCTGCCAGCCAGGCAGGCCCCTGCAATGGGGCTATTTCCTGGGGACCCTTTCTCCCTCTCCTAAGGCCTCCAACTGTTGCTGGAGTGTCCCTGAGGGTTAGGCCTCTGGTCTGGGAGAGGCTCTGGCTGTGCCAGGCCTTCTCTCTGATGCCTGCTCGTTGCTGTCACACTGGGCCAATGTGCTGAGTGGGTGCTGCCTGCAGGGTCTGTCGGGGGCCTGATGCTTTCCCTTGTTCCGACTTCTCTCCAGAGCCTTGGAAACCAACAACCCCTTGTTAGCACTGAGCGAGGGCTGCGCCGTGACCCATCCCAGAGTCGGGTAGGGCCTTAGTCCTGCCCCTCGTGTCAGTTACACCCAGACTGGGTAGGGTGGGATGCCCTCCTGGGAGGAGGGGGCTCAGGGGCATCTGACACGCACTTGGCAGAATCAGCCCGGGTCTGTGATGTTAACTGGGCCCCATTGCGGGCATGTAGCAATGGCCCCTTCTGGCTCTTGTTCAGTCAAGCTGAGCACTGTGCGGGGAGCGGCTGGGATTGCCCCCTCCAGCAACACTCACCCTGGTGCTGTGCTGTGCTCTCCTCAGGCCCTTGGAGAGCGGCAGCAGCGAGCGCCTGGACATCAGCTCCATCAGGCACCAGACCCAGGTACCAGTGCTCTTGGCTCAGGGAGGGGCTCTGGGGCCCTGCCACTTGTTTTAAGAGCTGTGGGAGTGAGAGAGCAGAAACATGCTTCCTGTTCCCTCCATGCCTCTGGCAACAGGGGGCAGGAAGGTGAGAGGGGAAGCCTGTCAGCTGGTGCTCCTGGCTCATCGTGCTCCACCACCGGGCAGGGAGCAGCAGCCCACCCCAGCCCCCAGGGCCTGGCCACAGAATGATCCCTGCTTCCTCACGTCTAGTCATAGCTGCTGTTGCGGTGGGCGGGCGGGCGTGTGCGTGGCAAGCCTGGTGCTGGGGCTCCTGAGTTCACCTCCTGATCCCTTTCCCATATCAGAAAGGCTTGTGTGCCTTCTCCTGCTGTTTGCTGGTGCTGTGGCTCCCCCCTGCTTGTTCTGCAGAAGCAGATGCCCAAATCCTCTGTTGCCAGAGCTGATCTCTGCACGGATGGGCAAAAGGAATGAACACAGTAGGTGCCAGGTTGGTGCCAAAGGGGCAGCAAATTCTGAGCCTCCTGTGCCAGACAGAAGAGCGACTCTCTGCTGTGGTGATGTTTGAGCTTCCAGGCCAGGAAGGGCTGGCACTGGAGAAAGCAGGCAGAGCCTGACTCAGTAGGATCTGGGGATCCCTGGCAGGGATCCCATAGGACTTTGTTGGGCCTTGTGGTACACAGCCCTGAGCGTTGGCCAGTCCCCCGGAGCTTGCACCTGTGCCTGTTGTGATGTTTGTTGCGGTGTCTGTCCTGTATCTGACTCTCCATTTAAAAAAGGGTCCTACACTGACAGGCCCCCGTGTCTTCCCTGGGGAGCCAGGGCAGGGCTGGGCCTCAGGCCATGCTGACTCACATACTGTCTCCTGCAGAAAGTCACTCATGAGATGGACATGTGCTATGGGAAGATGGGCAGCCTCTTCCGCTGTGGTTCCCGCCAGACACTCTTCGCCAACCAGCTGATGCGCTATGCAGACCTCTATGCCACTTCCTTCATCAACTTCCTCTACTACCCCTTCAGCTACCTGTTCCGTGCAACGCCCGTGCTGGTCGCGCTTGACCAGGGCTAATCCAGGGCAAGAAGATGGGCTGGGTCCACAGGGAGCCTGGAACTCCTGGGTTAGAGAGGGAGATGATGGCCAGGACTCAGCCCTGGGTCAGTCTGGCTGGCCTGTCCTGGGAGCTTGGCCATTGTCCGGAAGGAAACTCAACAGGGCCATCCAATGGGATCAGGTTCACCCGAGGCCAGGATGCAGCTGGCCCTGCTGAGGGCAAGAAAGGCCTTGTGGTTCAGGCACTGGGCTGGGAGCCCGGAGAGCTGGGCTCTATTCCCAGCCCTGCCAGGGACTCTCTGGGCCTCAGTTTCCCCAACAGGCATGCTGCTACTTACCCCTCTTGTGATGCTTCATTAATATGTGGGAGGTGCTTTTGAAGCCCTCGATGGAAGGAGATGTATAAAGGCAGGGAGGTGGCTCTTCTGGTGCCTCTAGATATGCGGGGAGAGGCCACTGCGTCTTCTGGGCACTGGGTCCATCCAGTCGCTGCTTCCCTAGATCTGCCCTGGTACAGCTCACAAGGTGGGGCCCCAACCCAGGGAAGTGTAGAGCTGTAGGAAAAGCTCAGGCTCACTCCTGGGAAACAAAGTTCAGGGCCCAAAATCTGTGGGCAAACACTCTCCCTGCTTCCACAGATGCCGCATGAATCGACTGTAGAGCACTTGCGCCTGGAGCGCAGGGAGTCGGGCTTGTTGACGGGGCATCGGCTGCACTAGCCCAGCTTCCATGGCCATCAGGTGGGTGGCTGCGCTGTTGACCTTGTGCTCTCTCACCTCCGACCTTTCCACCTTCTACGTTCATTGCACCTGGCTTCTCTCTCCTCTCGCCCTCTGGGCTGATCTGCTTCACTCCCCCAGCTGCCCCCTCCCTCTCCCTACCACTAAGGGGCATCAGCCTCTGTACTGGGCTCCTGCTGCCCCTCACTGCCCACCTTGTCTGCCCAGCCGCCCTGCATCCAGCCCATGGGCTACTCCTTGACCGTGTCCTAGCCAACAAGCAGCCCCTACCATGTCACCAGCACCCTGCAGCTGGGGCTGCTCTAGCCTTTTCCAAAGGCCTCCCACCATTGCAGCTCCACAGATGGTAGCCGCCGTTGGGAGTGGGCACAGGCCTCCTCCCCCTGCCCAGAGTGGATAAAGCTTGTGCTAGTCTACACCAGCACTGCTGCTAGCACTGGCGGGAGTGCAATGGGGGTGGATTTCCCGCTGGCTAAAGCAGCCCTCTCTGCCCTTCCACCTGACCTCTGAGGATTGTGGTAGCCCTTGTGGGGCAGGTGCTGTGTATTTCTCCTCTCCCGGACGGAGCTTAGCATACCTCAGCCGGGCTGTGAAGAGTAGATATGTCTAGCAAAACTAATGCAGCAGCTCCCAAAAAGCACAGATTGTGTACCAGACTCCGTTTTTAGCAGGCGCAGGCGCTAAATGGGCTGGGCCAGCACTGAACTCAGTACAGCCCCAGAGCGGGACCTGCTCTCTCAGCTGATCAGATGCATTTGGACCTCGGACCTCACCGAGTTGGGCTTTTGCACAGCACTTGGCCGGTAACGATGCCTGCAACCGTTCTGCCCAGGTAGGCTACTGCTGGGCCTGTTCTCCAGCAACAGGTACTGCAGGACAGTGAGGCCAAGGGAGGCTTCTTCCCCAAGGCAGCTGTCAGTGAGCAAACAAGTCATTGAGCCAAGTTAGACCCTTGCACGCTCCCAGCTTTCAGGAAAAGCAACCAAGGGTGAGCCCAAGCGCTCTCTCTGGGAGCGTGCTGTGTGTGTCTCCTGGCACAACCGCCCCCCGGTTCAGGCTGGCACAGCAACCAGAGACAGGGCTGTGCCCTAGCTACATCCGCTGCTGGGCTTCCTTAAAGCCATTGTGCCAGCCAGCTTGCTGCCATCCCACTCAGACATGTCCTGGGAGCTGGGCTCCTTTGAGCATGCCAGGGGCTTCAAAGTGCCTTAATCCCTCTCCTGGTGCGGAAAAGCAGCCAGACCAGGAAATATCCTGTTTTCATGCAAATATCGCTCCTAATTAAAACCCAAGGGATGGTGCACTGAAGCCAGCCTGTTCCTAACTCCAACTCCAACCTGCCCTCGCAAGCCAAGATGTGTTGGGGGTTCAGGTCATGTGATGGGAGCCAGGGGAGTTGCAAAGGCTGTGAGGCGCCTGAGAACACCCCCTACCACACACCCCTGCCTCCACCTTTGCAGAAGTTCTGCTCCACAGCCAGTAAAGTGAGATCCAGGGGGCCGCAGAGCAGGAGGAAATCAACCAAGCACTTGCCTGCAGTACTCAGTCAGGCCACTGGATGGTTTTGAATTAGACAGGAAGCTACAACTGTCTTTTGGTTCTTTAGTGTCCGTCACTGTAGTATTCCAGCAAAGCTTTGAGCTGAACACCGCAGGGCTCAGTGACCCCAGCCTTGTATTGCCTCCCTGATCTCCTTTTCCACTGGGTGCATCATACACACAAATCAAATCAGGTTAGCCAGATGCTGCTGGGTCAGCTTATCCAGGCCCACGCTCATGGCTTGGGGGAGATGTCGCAACCCAGCTCAGATTTGCTGTCTTTTGTCCTTTAAATGTTTAGTAACTCAGAAAACTTGAAGCTCTCCCACCAGAGCTGAGGGGAAAATACAACAGGTTGCCCTGGACCCAGTGTGGCTGTGGGCTAAAGCCCTGCAGCAGGCCTGGGATCCCACAAGACCTGCTGCCATAATAGCGGGAGTGGGTAAAATGTACTTTGTTGTGGGTGGGGAAAAAAAACAGTCTGTAGAAATTTGCAGGAAAACACTAAATATCTCGTCAGTTTGTCATAAATAAAATTTCAGCAATGTAAAGCCACTTTCTCTGTAAAAAATAAAGGTTTTAATACTTAAATTTAAGTGAGGGCTAGAAAGATTTGACATTATAACCAGACAAAATATTTTTTACATGGTTTAAACAAGATTTGTTTAGTGGTAAAAATGTCTGAATTCCATTTTTATATAATAAATTTCTCTCTCTCTTTTTTCCCTGAAGTTGCATGGGGGAATCTGTCTCTTGTGGGAGCAAAGGCTTTTTGCGGGTGGGAGAGGGATAAAAATGCAAGAAACAATGCAGGAATGGGTATTGCGGGGCAGGACAGGAGTGGCCTTAAATATATAGTCCTGTGCTGATACCTACTACATGAGAGGGGGTTTTAGAGCAGCAGTGACATGGACACAGCTTTCAGGTGGTGCCAACCATCTTTTCCCCACCTACCATCTCTCATTCCAGAACCTCAGAGGCATTTTTCAGGACACTGACGAGGCTGAGGATGACGACGATGACTGAGCCGGGCCACAGGCTGATTGCTGACTGGACAGCAGCTGCCAAACCTAGAACAAAGCATTTTTCTGAGGCATCAAAATCCTGTGAAACGGGAGGGTGTTCTGAAACTGTCCCTGCCTAGGAGGCCCCTTTGGAATCCAGCAGTTATTTGCATTTTCCTCCAGGGATTTATTCAGTGGAGACAGTTCATGGCCAGACATCTCCTCAACTGCCCCCTGAGGCAGGAAAGCTTGCAGCAGCCAGGGAAGGGTAAGAGGCCACTGCTGGTGCACAAGAAGTCTGGGGTACCCTAGTTTCTCTGTCCAGTCCCGACTCTGATTTCTCCTTTGCTAAGTTGACTCATGTAGCAGTTGTTGCTTTGTGCGAGTGTACTACAGCGGTGGGATTCCTGTAGTCAGATACCCACCCCTTACAAGCCAGGAGTGACCCTGACCAATTCCACTGCCGTTACATGGGATGTTTTGGAAAAGAAGGCTCCCCATTCTCTGGGGATTGTGGCTGAACCTGGATTCTGGGGCTTGGAGCAGGCACTGCTGATCTGTGCCCTCTGCCTCCACTCCCCAACCATCCCCCCAGGTAGTGTGAACTCTCATTCAGTGTACACTGGATTTATTTTGAGCTGGAATCCCAGCTCCTTCAGGGAAAAGAAAAGGAGTACTTGTGACACCCTAGAGACTAACAAATTTATTTGAGCATAAGCTTTCATGAGCTACAGCTCACTTCATCGGATGCATGCAGGAAACACTTTGCAGCCCCACTGCATTTATATCAGCAGGGATGCTTGATAGTGCCCAACCCCCTCCCACAAACTGAGTACCGTTAAGTTTCCTAGCCTGAGAACACTGGGCTTGTCTGTCTCACTGCAGTCTCTGTTTTTAAAGGCTTGTGCTATACAAATGAAGGCTTATGAATGAAGGTTGCCCTAGGTCTGTTCAGGGAAGAAGGAATCCAAGTTGTCCCAGTAAGACTCAAACCTGACTGAAGTTTAAAGTCACAAGCTCCATACTTTTTCCCTTTGGTGCTAAACGATGGCTCTACTGGAAATGCAGGTGTACCCTAGCACTGCAGCCTTCCAGAGCAGGGCAGAGAAAGTTCCTGATCATAAATTTAAATCAAGTCAGCTACCAGACTATCCCATAAAGTGAATAGGCATCCAGATCACAGCAGCATCCAAGTATACATACCATCTATCCCTGAAATAGTGCTGAGAGGGCCCTACCTATCATAGGTCAAAGGGGATGGAGAATAGTTTTGTGTGTGTGTGCGCACGCGCATGCATTCTCCTTTGGGTCCCAATTCTCCTTTGTGTCTCCTTTAGGCTGTGGGCAGAGCTGCTCCTGCATTGCCTTTCGTGGCTCAAAGCACACAGGCAGCTCTTTGAGAATGGAGGAGTTTGACGAGGTGGGAGAATTTTTAAGGCTACTGTATACATTTTTTAAAATTTAGTTTATTCATAAAGACACTACAAAATAAGACCAGCGGCTACTGTCTTCGGGGGGAGAGGGTCTGATATATGTCCCCCAACGCAGTGTGGAGACTGGGACCAGGCACAACCCCCTCTCGGTATTGAGCATTCAAGATGCTTTAGAAATACTTAGTCACTGAAGAGAGGTGGTCACTGAAATACTGCACTGCTATGGTAGTGGGAAGTCCTGCAGCCAAACCAGCTGCTCTAAATTAATCCTGAGAGTTTTCCTGCACCATTTTAAGAGGCACAAGGCTATTGGAGGTGCAACATTAGTTGTGCTGAGAAGCCCTGCCCATGTGGTGGGATTACAGGCCAGGGCCCCTTTGCAAGGTCTTTGCTTTGCTCTGGTGTCCCCTCTTGGCTCATCATACTGCAGGGCTGCTATTCTAAGGCCTGCAGTATGTGGCAGGGAAAAAAGCTTCTATTTAATGCTATTTAATGGCTCAAAGTATTCAGCATTAGTTTATTCATCACAGTACCACCACCTAGGTCTTACATAGTGCTCTTCCATGCATTGATCTCACAGCACTTTACAAAGGAGGTTGGTATTATTATCCCCCATTTTACATATGGGGAATCTGAGGCACAGACAGATGTTCAAGGTCACCCAGCAGGCCAGCAGTAGAGCCAAAAACAGCTCCCTTGTGTCCCAGGCCAGTGTGCAATGTGCTAGGTTATACTGTGTCACAGGGTATGTACATCATTAAGAGTAGTAACACTGTAGAAAGGCAATGACACATTTCCCCCAGTATATTTACAGCCTTCCCTTTAGTCAGGCAGAGGAAGCCACAACAGAAGCTCTGGCCATGAAGCTTGGATAACACTGTGGGTGCCACCAGCCTGTGCTTGGGGCCCCTTTTGATGCAGTGGAAATGCTTTGGATATTCTTGCTGCAGCATTTCTCTTCTGAGCACTACAAGCCCTAAAGCTCCAGGTCCTCCTCTTCCAGCAGGGCCTCATTTTTACGAAACACGAACTGGCTCACATCCTCCATGGCCATTATTTCATCAAGGGAAGACACTACAGTGTCATGTTCCTTCAGCATCTCTGGGTAGCGGGATATGGCATGCTCTATCCGCAGAGAACGCCGCACTGGGGTTAAGAATTTCCAGTCTTGCATATCAGACAGTCCCTTTATTCTGCAAAGAGAAGAGAAAAAGCCCCTTAGCTGAAGCTTGGCTGGTTGAAGAGTCCCATTGCCCTAGTCTGGTCTCCCACACGTAGACCCTAGACAAAGACACAGCACTATAAAGCAGAAGAGGTTTGGGGAGCTACTAGATTCCTACCATCCAGGCTGGGATTACCCCTACCCACAATGAAAGGCCCACGCCCATCTGAAAGGCTACAACATGGATCCCTTCACTGAGGCTTCCTTCAGATCGGTCTCCCCCTTAAAAAAATCACTAATCAGGGGTATCACAGCTCTGCAGGGCTCACTGTGATGATGGCCACTCTGCCCACCCCTGTCCGCCATCCTGTTAAGGTCTTCACCACATTTTGCTGACCTGGAAACAAGAACTCAGGGCTGATGTAGTTGCAGCTATAATCAAGACACTGCAGGATCAAAGCCCCAGGGAGCCTTGCCCTGCAAAGCTCAGGAGCAAGACAGGAAGCCAAAAACTGCCTCATGACCCCACACAATGATGGGAGAAGCATGGCCGATCTCTTGGCTAGTGACATGCTGGCTGATAGCAACAGGCAGAAAGGTCTGATCACTGGACATGAGGAACAGCATACAACAGTAGGGATAAGAGCAGCTTGAACTGCAGGTTACAGGTTCTTACCTGGGCACTGGGACAACTTGTAACTTGACCAAGGAGACTGGCTTGCTAGTCAAGAACCTTAAACTGGATTGTGGAGTTGCCACAGCCTGCTCTCTCAAGCTAGGGCAAGGAGTTCTGGGCCCCTGAAGCCCTGGCTGTTCAGCTGTATCCTCCACTATGAGAGAGCTGACTTCAGCAGAAGGGTCTGCAGGGACCCCTGGAGAGGAAGAAAAAGGGCATGTGTCACTCTTCCTTCCCCACGCTGAACTCTGGTGTACAGATGTGGGGACCTGCATGCAAGACCCTCTAAACTTATTTTTACCAGCTTAGGTTAAAAACTTTCCCAAGGCACAAATTCCACCTTGTCCTTGAACAGCATGCTGCCACCACCAAGTGATTTAGACAAAGAATGAGGGAAAGGATCACTTGGAGTTCCTGTTCCCTCAAAATATCCCCCCAAGCCCTTACAACCCCTTTCCTGGGGAGGCTTGAGACTAATATCCTAACTTATTGGTTACAATGTGAACACAGACCCAAATCCCTGGATCTTTGGACACTGAAAAAAAATCAATCAGTTCTTAAAAGAAGAATTTTATTTAAAAAAAGAAGAAAAGGTAAAAATCCCCTCTGTAAAATCAGGTTGGAAGATAACTTTACAGGGTAACAAAAGATGCACAAAACACAGAGGAACCCCCTCTAGCCTTAGTTTCAAAGTTACAGCAAAACAGGGATAAACCTCCCTCCAGCAAAGGGAAAATTCACAAGTTGAGAAAACAAAGATAAACTAATATGCCTTGCCTTGCTTACTTACAATTTCTGTAATATGATAGACTGGTTCAAAACGGTTTGGAAGACATGGATTGATGTCCGGTCCCGCTTAGTCCCAAGAGCGAACGAACACAGAAACAAAGAACCCAAAACAAAGCCTCCCCCCACCCAGATTTGAAAGTATCTTTTGTCCCCATTCGTTCCTTTGGTCAGGTGCCAACCAGGTTATTTGAACTTCTTAACCTCTTACAGGTAAGGAGGAATTTTAGGCTACTCTTATGGTTATGACAGCATTTCAATTCCAAGTTTTGTGGCCCCAGTTTGGCTTAAAGAGGGAAGGAAGGAAGCTGCAAGCTCGAGTAGGGTTACAGTAATGCAACACTTCGGAAGAAGCCAGTTTTTAATCTGTTATAGCAAACAGTGACTTGCAAAAGAAAACTGGTCGTGGGTCATTCTCTGTGATGGAGTGAGGCACTGCTAAGGAAGGTTTTTTTGTTTTTAGAAATATTAGGAAGCTGATTTCTGAAAAATTCACCCTGGAAAAAAGGCACACGTTTAACAGGGAGGGAAATTAACCCCCAGATCTGCTTCCCAAGGGATGGGATAAAATTCATCAGCACATGAGTCTTTAAATCCAGATTGGAAATCTTTTTTTTTTCTTTTTCCCTACAGAGATATCTTGTAATGCAACCGCGAATTATTGGGCTTGACAGTGAAATCACAAGGTGATAATCTCTTGCCTGGATCACAATGGCCCTTTCTGGCCATAACATCTATACAATATGTATCTTCTCTAAACTGGAGAGCACTATGGATCTTTGGAGAAATTGATGTATTATAGCAAACATCAAGGAAGTGACAGCTGATTAGCTGAGAGGGGAAAGGGACTTTTATTCCAACGGTAACCTCTATTTAACCCAAACACCCTACAAACAAATGGGAGAAAAGAGTTCTCTATTAAGATTTAGCAACACTGCCCCATGAGTGGAAAGCTCTTAACACACCTCCAAGACTTCCAGAAAAAACAGGTTTGGTGGTCTCGATACTAAGATAACAAACAAGCATGAAAAATATTTAAAAACCTGAGGCCTTCTTTATCTCAAAGCAGCAAAAAGACAGACCTCTATTTATTTTTCTTTGGCTAGTCACCTTTACAGAGCATTTTCGGTTAGTGACTCATTCAGTTAGGAACATTAAGCACATTCATGTCCCTCAGAAGGATGAGCAGATTAGAGAGTGGATGCCGAGATACCAGATATACTACTGGGGATGGCTGTTTGATTAGAAGACCAGCAGAGGCTTGAGGGTGGGGTGGGACAAGAGGTATTGTCTTTTCTTAACTTCTTGATAATGGTCATCACTGCTTCTCTCCCCATTGCATGTGCACTGAGAAACCTGCACTTCATCTCTTAACGATCGCAGGAAACTAAGGGTACAAGACCAGGATTCCCAGGCATACCTTTCTGCTGCCCATAGGTGGAGAAAAGCTGAAATCTTTGCTGTCCTGCTCTGTAACACATGATCTTGCATCCTTTACCCTTCCACATAGGCCCTATTCCAGCCCCATATGCAAGGACATGTTGCATGGTCAAGCTTAAGGGAGCATTGTATTCAATAGACTCCATTGTTACTTTCTATCCCCTTGCATATAGCATGACCTACCATAGGCACTGACTTTTATTGTTCCCAGTGGGTGCTCCACCTCCACTTCACCCTAGAGCCCCGCCCTACTCCACCCCCTCCCTCGAGGCCCCACCCTCGCTCCAACTCTTCCTGTCCCGGCTCCACTCTCTCCAGGCCCCGCCCTCATTCCACCTCTTCCTGCCTCCCCTCCCCCCTCCCAAGGCCCCATGTCAGCTGCCGAACGGTTGAAGGGCAGCCCAGCTGTGGCTAGCAGGTGTTGACCACCCCCACTATTTTTTCCCGTGGATGCTTAAGGCCTGGAGCACCCACAAAGTCAGTGCCTGTGCCTGAGTCTCTCCTCATTTGTAGCAGTGTAAATCAGGAGCAATCCCAATGAAATCAGTGGAGTTACACTGGTATAAAATTAATGAATCATAGTTGGTTCACCAGCCTGGGAAGCAGTCTAATGAGTGGCTCTGTGGTTCACCAGCAGATATAAACCCAGTCTGACAAGGCAGAGAAGGCATGTCAGACTGGCAGTGTCAGCAGGAATCTGAAACACATTTCTTGAGTTGAAGAGGGTATTAAGCAGGGGTGAGTCTAGCTGGCATAGTTTAGGGTTGGGAAAGGCATTGTAGTATAAACAAGACCTGCATTAACCATGTTTTTGGGCAGTTAATTTACATTTTTTTCTTGAGGAAGAGCTGTTAGTGAGGGGGCATAATTGGAGGGCACCCATGAGAGGGGAATGATCTGCCACTTTAGCTACCAGCTCTGCCCTCCTCCTGGCCCCACCATACCCCCGGTAAGGCGGGAAGGGCCAAGGGAAGAAAGGGGCATGGTAACTGATGGGCTGCGAGGAGCACATCCACCAGCTGGAGGCAGCAAGAGGAATAGCAGGGAGCCCCAGACTTTGTATCTACTTTAGGGAGCTAGTGTAAAGGAAGGGGCTCTGCACAGCCCTCTGCAGTACAGGAGTACTGTTGATGTGTGGAATGGCCCATTCAGTGGGGTGCGCTCAGATGAATTACGATGGTCCAAAGAGATGAATAGTCTAACGCAATAGCTCTGGGTGGTGTGAAATGACAGATTTATCTCAATGGGAGTTCCCCTGTATCTCAGTTTCAGTTGTGGAATACCATTGTTCAAGGTAATCTCACTATGCATCTCAGTTTTAGAGCAACTGGAATATTAAAATTTTCTTAGGGGGGTGGGGGGGGGAAGGAGAGACAGTATCTGAGGAACGCCTGACCCAAATTATTCCAAACTTGCACCGTTGCCCCTGTTGTGGTATACCAATATCCTAGACAATCTCATTGTGCATGTGGACTTTAGAGTACTTTGAAAAAGAAGCTAATAATGCAGGGGGAGGACATATATTGGGAACCTATTGACCAAATGACCTAAATTTGCACCATAAATTCTACCCCAAACCCTGAATAGCTTTTTAATTATTTCTTCCCCAAAACGGAAGTGGGTGGTGAAAATTATCCCGCGATTGATCCCAAAAGAGTAATATCAGGACCAGAGCCTTAGTTTGAAGCCCCAAGTATGTGTAAAAAAAAAGTTATTAGAAGTGTAAAATTTGAATGTTACATGATTATTTTAGTGGGACTGTATCTCACTTAAACAACCTTAAAAATCTTGACTACTAAACCAACCCTGTGGCTATTTTCAATGACAAGATTTTTTTGAGGCCCTCTTTTTCTTAATCAGTTTTCTCTTACCCTAACCCAGCACTCTGTTCTATATGAACTTGAAACGGTGGAAAGGGAGAAATTTTCACACCCAGATCCAGTCTTTCATCCCCACAAAGTCAGCAGTTACCCTGATTTCAGGGAATTAGGTTTGTAAAGAATAATTTCATTTTTAAAGTTGATCTGTAAGGGGCAATAACTGAGACTGTGCCTTCGTTTGATTTTTTTCAGATGTGTAAAGAAGGCATGAAGATTTGGGGGCCTAGGTGTTTTGTTGGTTAGTTTGCATGTTTGTTTTGGGGAGGGAAGATACATTTATGTTGCCTCCTTTTATATTAAAGACCCAGGTCCTGCCTAGCCTGGGGGACTCATGCTTTGGCTTTGTCTAGATTGGAGTTGGTGGTCCTCTTATAATTTGAGCTAATTGATTGCAAATGCTATTTATGTTGATAACTGAGGTTCTCCCCAATTTTTTTTTGGGGTGGGGCACAAAGTTTTGTGGTTTGCCTGAGACTGAGCCACCATGTCCTGATACTTAGCAAGCAATTGGCAATCTGACAGTAAATGCTAATAATTACAACAGGAGGACAAATGCTAGTCCAGACAAAGCCTATGATACCAAGAGAACTAGTGAAATGATATCATTCACAAGAGTCAAGAGACAGAAAATTGAGCAAAGGAGAGGAGAAGGGATTTTAAATCACATTTTGAAAAACTCTGTTTTGTCAGATTTTGTTAACACCTATTTAATTTCAGTGCCAAATGAGTATTTTAGATAAAGAATGAATAGGTGCAAGGGAGGATGAGAGAGACAAATTTGCCCCCATATTTTTACTATCCTGGGGGGGGGGGGCGGCGGGGGGCAGGACAGTTCCCCCACCCTTCCTCCCCTAAATAGTACCCCTGAGGACAGACACTTCCCCACCTAGGTAGAGCAGAGCAGCTTGGCATTGGCAGAAATTGGGGAAGGCAGTGCAGTGACTCTGCATGTCCCCCCACCCCTAAACTGCGCCCATGGTGGACTCCCCTCCCCCTCTCCTGACACTGCAGCGCCCCCACTCCAGCCAGGCTCCCTCTGCCTGAAACAGGGCTCATCTAGTGCTGCTTGCAGTTGGAGCTGGTTGGGAGCTGGAGCTTGCGCAGGAGATCTAGGTAGGAGGCAGGGCGACCCAGGTGAGCAGGGTCTCACCGCTGCTGATCAGGCTGGGCTTCTGCTGAGCAGAGGGAGCCCTGCACTCCCCCCTCGTCCACCCCTAACCCTGGCTGGAGCAGTAGAGCAGCTCCCTGAGGCTGCTGGAGGAGGGGCCCCACCCCCACACCGAGGGCTGAAGTAGGGCTGGGTCAGCCTCTGCAGCAGCAAGCCCAGGAGCTACAAAAGTTGAACAGCTCATAGGTGATTAACGCAGCTGTCTACTAACTGGTTGGTGGGGGCAGGGCTGCCTAGGAGTTACTGATACCTGGCTGGGGCTGCAGCTCTATATGACCTACATTTTCAAGACTTAACAAGCTAGCCTGGCTTTCAGAGGAGCTGAGCATCTGCAATCTCCAGGCAAGGCGGGGGGTGCTTGAGGGGTTGCTCAGCACCTAGGAAAATCAGAGCACTTTGATGCCCAAATTTAGACACCCAAGTCAGAACGCTGTGACCTTATTTTCCTCCACTCCTAAGGAAACATCATCCCTCTTCAGAGGGCCTTTTCCCATTCATGCGTTCTTCCAGTTTCACCCAGCTAACCATTTGCTCAGTCTTTTCAAGGCTTAAGTTTCATTTAGTATGTGTTACCTTGGGATGCGTTGTCTGTATTTTTCAAAAACTCAACAACAACTTCTCTCAGCTCCTGGATTGGCTGCAAGAAAAAAAATTGAGAACTTTAAGGTCAGAGCATACTTGACTCAGGAAAATGTGGGCACCCGAACCAAGACTTTGGGTCCCAAAGACTGTAGTGTGTTCGGAACTCACTATTCCATTAAATCATAACCCATCTCCCCGCACCAGGCAGCCAAACTTAGGTGAATCAATGATAAAGAGAAGGGGAAATATTTGTAAGCAGACTGAAGTCTGTTCTTGAACAAGCAAGCAGAGGATTGCTAGATGCTGTCAGCAAGAAGAGAAACATTCCACCCCCTCCACACTTTGGTCTGTGTCGTTACAGTTCTGGTGTCCACAGTATGTTCCTGTCCTCTGGGAAAGTCTGTCACACACCTCAATGTCAGACTTTCTAAAACAAAGATTAACTGCCACCATCCCATGCTCCTGAGAGGGCAACAAGCCAGAGGCTGCAGTGACACCAGGTGGAAACAGGCTAGGCTTGAGTAGATGGAAGATAACAAGAAATAGTACAAGTGCATAAGAGACCTACATACTATGGCTGCAAATTGTCAGCTGTGCAGTCTGCCCATAGCTCCTCCCACAGCCCCTCCCACCAAACTATGCTGCCTTCATCAAGCCACGGCGACTTCCAAACTCTGGTTGAACGGAAAACTTAACATTGCCCTCCTTCCTACACTGTGATGGGGAGCAGGTGTCTCAGTAACTCCTGTATGTTTGGAGAAAGGAACATGATTATACAGTTGACCAACTATCCTCACCTAAAATTAGGGCTAGAGTGTAGCCATTTCAGTGTGTCTATTGTTAGGCAAGACTTAAAATTCAGTTAGCAGTAAGACAGAAACCTACGTAACTAACAAGCAGAAACACCGGAAGCCCAAGAACACTGACAACTGTAAACACTTAATAAATGTATATGGTCAAATGTTCGCCCAGTAACTTGGCTCTTAGAACAGAACAAACCCTCTATTCACAGCCCTCCGGACATATGTAAACACTCACCCCCACCCCACCCCTTCGCCTTAAGGTAGTTATGAATAAGTGATATAATCAAAACAGTTTGATACGTATGTTCTGTTCCTGTCACTGTCATGTTAAGTGCATTCTTTGTCTCTGAAACAATGTTTGTCTCTGTAAGAACAAAATAAATGCAAATGAAGTGATAAAAGAAAGGTATATAATTGGTCACTGCAACCCCACACCTTGGAAGGTGTTTATCAGTCTTCCTGGTACCATAAATAAACCCCTTTCAGTATTGTCTGTGCCTGCCTGATTCTTGGGGAAAAGAATCTTTTTGCCTAACACTATTCACCCCCATATAAGCAGCTTTAAGAGACATTCAACTAATATGTTTACCCACAAACACCCTCTAATCAGATCTGGCTATTGATCTCTGGAAAATTTGTTTAGCTTATTGGAGACGATGGGTCACCATCGCTGCTTTCCCCAGCCTCCTGAGACAGGAAATATCTGAATGAGGTTTGCTGATGTCAAGGCCACCAGAACTAGCTGGGACATTTGCAAATTCAGAGGAAGTTCTGATGAGAAGTTTGTGGAGCAATCACTCACCGCAGCACCAGCACAAACCGCTGCTTTATACAACCCAGTCATGTCAATGGTGCCATTACGAGCCAGCAGCTTTGCCTTGCATATCCAGAACTTTGCAAACTTCTCTGCCTCTGGAACACTGGACAGTGTGGTGAAGAGCTCCTCTGAAGGAAAACCCTACAAATCATATCAGGAAGAAAGGTGCAGGTTAGAAGGGAGGAAAGCCACTGACAAGGTTAACGGTTAACATCCCTCAAGGAGAGGAAGGATGGTCTTATATTTGAGGCACCTGACTGGGACTCAGTTAAATACCCAGTTCTGACATATATTTACTGTGGTGACACTGGGCAAATCATAGAATCATAGACTATCAGGGTTGGAAGGGACCTCAGGAGGTCATCTAGTCCAACCCCCTGCTCAAAGCAGGACCAATCCCCAACTAAATCATCCCAGCCAGGGCTTTGTCAAGCCTGACCTTAAAAATATCTAAGGAAGGAGATTCCACCACCTCCCTAGGTAACGCATTCACTTTCTCTGTGCCTCAGTTGCTCATCAGCAAAATGAGGATAATGTTGTGACAGGCCTATTGGTGGTTCACAGCTGTGTGTCAACAACTCATTAGGCCTGACATACTCACTACACCTAATACACTGGTCAGGATATATACCCCAAAGGTGTCATGTAATAGGTCATTGAAAAACTAACAACTTATTAACCATTAATATTCTTGAAAGCTATATGTATGATCAACCCACAAAGGATTATACAGATGTGCTGGAATTATGATTAAAATGTATTTAAGACAGACAGATATGGGGGAGTTGATAAACAGGTATTTTCCAGACAAAGGAATGCAGTTCCGCCTGCTTGAATGTGTCTGCTATGTAAATTGAGCAAGTTGTGACCAAAGACAAAGAAAAGCCTATCTGCATGCCAGGCAATCAAAGCCATCGGCAGAGCACGTGGAGGAAAAAGTGATCACTTAATCTCACCGCGGGATGGAGACTGCGCCCCCAGGAAACCTTCCTGCCTCTTGAAATTTGAGTGAGTGAGAGAGAGAGAGAGAGAGAGAGACAGACACTCTTTTCAAAGGTTTACTGGACTATAGAGAAAAGGGCAGAGAACCCCTAAGTTATCCTTCACCTGAGAAGACAAGGAAAACCAGCACCTTGGATTCTGTGGGGATTCTGACTAAGAGCTAGTCAACCACTGCTGGAAAAAAAAGATCATTCAAGGAGTCCTCACCAAAGACTGTAGCTTGTTAAGTTAGGTCTTAGGTCATTAGAAAGCATATTTTTACATTTGTTTGTAATCCTTTCTATCTTTATTCCTTACACCTGGTATCACTTAATCCTATGTCCTTTTGTTAAATGAACTTGTTTTACTTTTACTATAAACCAGTTCAGTGCTGTGATTGAAATGTCTGTCAAATCCCAGTTAAATTAATGAGTTGTAGTGTATTGTCTCTTTAAAAGAAGCAACAAATTTAACTTCTGCAAGTGCTCCAGGAGAGGGCTGGACACTGCAGAGAGACAGCTTTGGGGAAATTTGGGACTGGGAGAATGTTGGTCACTGGACGGTGGAAGCCAGGATGTGACCTGCACGATTGTGTGCACGCTGTTTGTGTCAGAGCTGTCAGCCACAGCAGCATAACATTTAAGGTATCCAGGGTTGTGGGGCAGGCAGTGACACAATCCCTTCCTGGTCTGGGTTGAACCCCAAAGTGTCACAGATGTATCACAGGGGTGTTGCGATGATACATTTAATTTCTGAGGAGCTGATACTGTGGTGATGGGGGACCATATAAATACCCATACAGATCATGTACAGTCACGTGGCATTTCCAGCAATGAAATTCAACAACAGTAAGGTTCTTCAAAAATGTACAGATTTAGACACAAGTTAAGGTATGATGCTGGACTTGGAAGTTTCTGGGACCAAATGCACTGTGAGCAGCAAGAAAAAATTTGTGACAAGAAATTTTAAATCATGGGTAACGCTCAAGGTATCAATTATTTTGTCATCTATTAATGATATAAAATTCCCATTTTAGCACAGATTTCAGTGCTGCTTTGCTATGTAACTGAAATCTCCACAGTCCACAGGATCTCAATTATATCTCTTACTGCAGTGGGCTATGGAATCCTTCAAGGAAAGCTGAGCAACAGATTTTCATCCTATCACATTAATATTTAATTGGTAGGAAAGAAATTGGGTCAGTATGGACACTGCAATTTTGCCTTAGATCTGTACTGGGAGTTTGCTCCAACCCAGATGGCTGCACCTAATTTAGGCATCAAAGAGCAAATTGCAATGGTCCTCATCTTGACTAGAGACACTGCAGAATGGGGCTGATTGATAAGAACTATAAGAACGGCCAGACTGATGGTCCGTCTAGCCCAGTATCCTATCTTTCGACAGTGGTCAATGCCAGATGCTTCAGAGGAAATGAACAGAACAGGGCAACTATCAAAGTGATTCATCCCATTATCCAGTGGCAGCATCTGGCAGGCCAGATCCAAGCAGTAAGGCCACTGAGCAAAAAGAATGCTGCATGCTGGGGCCTGCAGTCTTCACAAACTATGCCCCTGTATTACAAGTTAGGGTTGCCTCAAGCTACCTCTGCAAAACTTCATATGCTATCTCTGCCTAACAGTCTCCCAAAACACATTAAGAGTAGCAGGTTGTTAAAGCCACTCCTGCTCTGTCCTCACCTTCTCAGTGAGTTCCAGACACTCTGCCAACATGCTGTTGATCTTGTCCGACACGTAGAGCTGCTTTCTCTTCTCCTCCTCCTCCTCCTCCATGCCATCCCAGAAGGACAGGTTCATCATCGTCTTGGTTGGCTTTTTAGCAGGCAGTGTCATGGGTGGACGTTTATACGATTTCCCTTTGGATGCCAGCCACTGCTCCAGTTGCTTCCTATCAAAGGGCAAATAGATCATTAGACCATCAACATCGGATCACCAGTTCTCATTTACCAACGCTATCCCCTGGGCTACAGCTCTGATTTTTGTCTTAGTCATATGTTGCTCATAAAGAGCTAATAGATATGACATATATTCCAAGATCTATTGAAAGAGCTGGGCAAGGCTAGAAAAGAACCCTCCTTTTTAAAATTAAAGTGTCAGTTGCACCTCTTCTTTCCTACTCAGTAAGATGGTGACATCACTGGTGTTTCCAGTCAGATCATCCCTACAGTGCTTGATTGATTTATAAACAAATTACTACATTCTGAATACAGCCTTCTAATGATTCAGCATTAAACCAAAGCCATAAGCTTCAACACTTGTCCTATGCTATGGGAAATTTCAGAGAACCCTCCTTGCTGCATCTGAATTTACAATCCTTTTCTATCCAAAGTGAATCATTAGCACAATCTCATTGCATTCTCAGGCCCACTGCAAAGCGAAACTGACCCTATTCTAGCAAGTTTCACTTTACTGCTTTTGCTGGGGGTAAGTAGAGTGGTGGGGTAAGATATGCACAGGAGAAAGGGAATTGCAGAAAGGGTATCATGCTGTTGCTATTGTTGCTGCTCAAGGAAGAGCTCCAAGTTTAGCAGAGACCTGCTTACCAGGTTGATATGAAAGAAGCTACCCAGTGAGTTCCAGAGACAACACTCTGATGGGAGGAGAAAGGAGCCCAGAGTGCCTCCCTTCCCTTCTCCTAGGGGTTACCCTTGAATTTCAGCAGGATCCTGTCTCCATTCTTGATCAACCTTTAGTTAATCAGGTACATTTTTGAAGCTCAGACTAGAAGATATGATGACCTGGCAGATTTAGGCCCTAGTAATGGGCAGCTCTAAGCAAACCCATCCAGTTTAAAATTATTATATTCAGGGCCAAATGTTTGCCTTAAAGCAACTCCATAATTCATAGGATCTTTCAGGTACTTTCAAATACATTAGAAGGTTTAGATTCTGTGCTTTCCAATGAGCCCAGACAGCAGCTTGAAATGAGCACGAGAGAGAGGAATTCAATAGGCAGCAAGGTTGTAGGGATTTTCTGGAGGTGAGGAGCGGTGATTTTAGTAAGAGAATGGGCCCATCATCCAAAATGATTGCTTTTCAAAGTAGTCTGTTTGCATAGTCTGCAGGACAGAGGGAAAAGAGTAAGGTTCTTTACGTTTCAAATGTTCTGGTCAGAAACAGGCCAGAGCTTGATTGTAACCTGGATGCTAAGGTAGATTCGTGGCTTAGAAATCTCATCTATTTCTCATTCATGTGTTTTTTCAGTCTCTGGAGCAGGGATCAGCAACCTTTGGCACACGGCCCACCACAGTAAGCCCCCATGGCGAGCTGGGCTGGTTTGTTTACCTGGCGTGTCCGCAGATTCGGCCGATCGCAGCTCCCACTGGCTGCGGTTCGCCAGTCCAGGCCAATGGGGGCTGTGGGAAGTGGCACGGGCCAAGGGATGTGCTGGCCGCCCTTCCCACAGCCCCCATTGGCCTGGAGCGGCAAACCGCGGCCAGTGGGAGCTGTGATCAGCCGAACCTGCAGACGCACCAGGTAAACAAACCAGCCCAGCCTGCCAGGGGGCTTACCCTGGTGGGCCGCGTGCCAAAAGTTGCAGATCCCTGCTCTGGACATTAATACCAGTCAGAATGTAAAACACCTCAGTAGCCCCAAACCATTAAAAAGGACAGACTACTACCAACAGAACTTGCAGGTCAATTTAAGAAGATATTCCATCTCTTTTCAGGTTGACATAATCCTGAATAGATCTGGTAAACTATTTTTGAAGGAATAGAACACCTACTGAAATGTTACAGATATCTTGGGGCAGATTAGCAGCATGTCTACCTGGCACTAGGTAATAAACATTTCACATCCCCAGACCGGATCTGTCCATATCCCAGACAATAGGATTTACCCTAGCCTGCTTTCAGCAGACCACCTCAAACAATGCACTGACTACAATTCAAAGAGCTGCATTTCCCGCATATGTTTTAGATATTGCTTGTTGCATGGGAAATACTGAGCCCTTATCTCTTATTCACAGTGTTGTTTAGAAGGGTACTGACAGAATACTGCAGTTTAATACATATCCAAATTGTGGACGAAATCTGGTGGGAAGCATCCATCTGAGAGGTGGAAAAACACTGGGATCCTGGTAAACAAATGAACCTCGAGCATCTCATTCTGCCTCAGGATGGCTGTATCTAATTTAGCAATAAGTAAGCTTTCTCTTGAAGAGAAACTTCCTTCAAGAGGTATCAGTAGCTGAATTAGACACAGTTACTGCACCAGTGGGGTGGGGGAGAAGGTAGAGGCCCAGCCAGGGCATTTGACCCCCTCTTGGAGAGGGAGGCAGCAGAAAGGTAAAGCAGAGCCCTTACCACCATGAGGCAGGAGCTCATCTCCTTTGGGTTGACTCTGAAGAGGCATTACCTCCTGTCTCTCCATGAAGACAACTTGGCTTGGTGAAGGAGTGAGGAAACAGATTAGCTGCCATGTTCAGGGTTACAGGCAGGAGAGAAATGAGGAGAGAACCAGAAAGGAAGTTACTTACTTGCGATTCTCAGCAGCTGGGGTCTTGGGATCCTGATTACCCGGAACCTCTCTTCCCCTTAACAGCTCTCGCTTGGGTGTTTCTCTCATATTCCTAAGCCTGCCAACACTGGCTTGGTCTCTGGACATGCATGTGCTTGCAGTACAATTTCTGGGGAGAGTGCTTTTGGATTTTGTATTACAAGTCTGAGAAGCTTTCTTCAAGTCTTTAATGCACTGCTTCCCTTTTGTTGCATTCATTTGCCAGTTGGCTGTGCCACTTGTTTTTGAATTGGGTCTTTCTGACATGGGTTTTGATTTTGCTTTCAGTTCCATCACAGAGGGCCTCTTGGAAACATGAGAATTTATGGGACACCTTGTCAGTTTCAAATCTTGTCCAGCTCTAGCCTGTTGTTTGGACCTTCCAACTTCCAGAGCACCAGGAGTTTTACATGTTCTTGAGTGCTTCACATATTGCTTTTGTGTGGGCTGTCTTCCAAGACCGAGCCTTCCAACTGCCTGTAATTTCACTGTGTTTTGCCTCACAAAACTGGGACGTAGACACTGTTTTTCTGCACCTGATTTCTTGGATAGCCAAGTTCTAGAAACAGTAAATATCTGGGAAGGAGGCACTGACCCCAGGGCTTTGCTGCTTGGTCTTTGAGGACACATGATTTTACAGCCAGGTGGAGATTTTGCTAGTTTATTCTGAATTAGTTCCTTACTGGTCCAACAGGCAGTAACTCGGTCTTTCAGACCCACATTGTTCCTTGGAGCTATGCCCAAGGTATGTCTGTGAACCAAACCTATTTTCCTCTCTGGCTTGTTTAAACCAGTCCTAGATTGTACTTTGATGTCCAGCCCAGACTCTGTCCTGTTCTCAGAAGATTCTAGAGTGGTTTTACTAGGAAGGTTTACTTTATCACAGTCTACCATTTTTTGCAAATTCTCAGTTACTGAGTGGTGCTCCCCACACTGGGGATCTTTTCCAGTCTGGGTCAACATTACAGCCCTTTGATCTGTGACTGTCCCCGGATTTTCAGATTTCCCAGTCTCCTGTATTTGATTTAACTGATGACAGGTAGAAGATGATGCCATTCTGTTCAGTTGCACACAATGGCTTTTGTTTGGCAGAAGGTTGGCAGGTGGCCCTGTACTCTTTCCCAGAAGGTTGGGAGGTACAGTCTTTGGCCTCTGGGACCCAGGGGCATTTGAGGACCTGTGCTGAAGAGCATGACCTGCACTTCTTGTATTTTTGACAGCAGGTGCATGATCCTTCGGTATGTGTTTGGACACTTTTGAGAACACATCCTTCTTGGGCTGGACAACCTGAGGAGAGAGAGGATAAACATTAGTCTTAAAAATAAGAGAAATGAATAGAATCCACCCCCAGATTCAAAATTAGATCAGGAGTTCATACTTCATATACATTTGAGAGATAGTTCTTTCTTGTTTGCAATCCTTGGGCCCTCTTTCCACACCCATTCTCTATCGCACAGAGGCCCTGTGGTAGCTGTTTACATGAAAGAGTAATGGACACAGCTGTCCTGAAGTTTTCAATATCAGAGGCCACATGCATAGACCTCTCCATAAGGTGCATCCTGAGAGGAGACTCAACTTTTGAGTGCACTTAGAGAAGTCTGTGATGTGCCCATCTTCTAAGCAAATGAGGCACTAAGTGCATCCATCATTAAAAGGCACAAGAGCCTTGCAAACAGGGTAGTTTTTAAAGCTTGGGAATGTATGCATTGTACTCAGTGTTGGAGTACTATCCCAATACATACATGTGCCAGTCCAACAGGGACTGCTGACCAAAAGCCTCCAGCTCAAGTGCACTAGGCATGCACATACCAACAGTGGAATATGTATGTTGACAATCACCCAAAGGAGAACAAAAATCATTTAAAAATAGCCATTTAAGGTGGTTTAGTTTTGTTTGGATGTAATCCACACTTTCAGTTCTGAACTTCTGTGCAGCGTTGCTACCCTGGTAGACAGCTGGTGTTTCACCCCAGAGATAACTCTATCTTAGCAGTGGCTGAAACAACAAGCATATTGGCATGTTTCCAGAAGGAAAGAGCTATAACGATGATATTTTAAAGTCTGAATTTAATGCTTAGTGACTAGAGGTCTTCAGCATTTTTAATATATTTAGTAAGAAAAGATTTGTATTTAATTGCCTCTTATGCCAAGCTAGCTAGCACTCCATTGACACTAATCTCTTTAGGGCAAGGAATCCATTTTATTGTGTCAGGTTTCAGAGTGGGTAGCCGTGTTAGTCTGTATCAGCAAAAACAACGGGAGTCCTTGCGGCACCTTACAGACTAACAAATTTATTTGGGCATAAGCTTTCGTGGGCTAAAACCCACTTCATCAGATGCAGGGAGTGAAAAATACAGTAAGCTGTATATATATTACAGCACATGAAAAGATGGGAGTTTCCGTACCAAGTTGGGGTGTGTGTGTGTGGAGGGGTCAGTGCTAATGTGGCCAATTCAATCAAGGTGGAAGGGACCTATTCTAAACAGTTGACAAGGGGTGAATATCAACAGAGGGAAAATTACTTTTTGTAGTGACCCAGCCACTCCTAGTCTTTATTCAGGCCTAACTTGTTGGTGTCTAGTTTGCAAATTAATTCCAGTTCTGCAGTTTCTCATTGAAGTCTGTTTTTGAAGGGTTTTTGTTGAAAAATCACCACTTTTAAGTCTGTTATTGAGTGTCCAGGGAGATTGAAGTGCTCTCCTACTGAGTTTTGAATGTTACAATTCTTGATGTCTGATTTGTGTCCATTTATTATTTTCCATAGAGACTGTGCAGTTTGGCCAATGTACATGGCAGAGGGGCACTGCTGGCATATCAGAATCACAGAATATCAGGGTTGGAAGGGACCTCAGGAGGTCACCTAGTCCAACCCCCTGCTCAAAGCAGGACCAATCCCCAACTAAAGCATCCCAGCCAGGGCTTTGTCAAGCCTGACCTTAAAAACCTCTAAGGAAGGAGATTCCACCACCTCCCTAGGTAACCCATTCCAGTGTTTCACCACCCTCCTAGTGAAAAAGTTTCTCCTAATATCCAACCTAAACCTCCCCCACTGCAACTTGAGACCATTACTCCTTGTTCTGTCATCAGCTACCACTGAGAACAGTCTAGATCCATCCTCTTTGGAACCCCCTTTCAGGTAGTTGAAAGCAGCTATCAAATCCCCCCTCACTCTTCTCTTCTGCAGACTAAACAATCCCAGTTCCCTCAGCCTCTCCTCATAAGTCATGTGTTCCAGTCCCCTAATCATTTTTGTTGCCCTCCGCTGGACACTTTCCAATTTTTCCACATCCTTGTTGTAGTGTGGGGCCCAAAACTGGACACAGTACTCCAGATGAGGCCTCACCAATGTCGAATAGAGGGGAACGATCACGTCCCTCGATCTGCTGGCAATTCCCCTACTTATACATCCCAAAATGCCACTGGCCTTCTTGGCAACAAGGGCACACTGTTGACTCTCATCCAGCTTCTCGTCCACTGTAACCCCTAGGTCCTTTTCTGCAGAACTGCTGCCAAGCCATTCGGTCCCTAGTCTGTAGCGGTGCATGGGATTCTTCCGTTCTAAGTGCAGGATTGTGCGCTTGTCCTTGTTGAACCTCATCAGATTTCTTTTGGCCTAATTCTCTAATTTGTCTAGGGCCCTCTGTATCCTACCCCTACCCTCCAATGTATCTAACTCTCGTCCCAGTTTAGTGTCATCTGCAAACTTGCTGAGGGTGCAATCCACACCATCCTGATATGTGCCACCATATGATGGCATATATCACATTGCGAGATGTGCAGGTGAACGAGCCCCTGATGGTGTGGCTCTTATTGTGTGTTTCTACAGAGCCCCTAACCATGTCTGGGCTGATTCCAACATAGAATACAAAACTAGAGTGTCATAAGAGAAAGGTCTTTTCTACTTACAGGCCCTGATTTAGAAAGTGGTGGTAACTGTGGATTTGGCTGATTGGTCCGGTCCTTTAAATAGGGTCTATAGAAATCAAACAAAATATCAATGTACCAAACAGGGTGTTGGATGAAGGATTAAACATTAGGCAACAATTCAAAAGCAGTTTTAGTGTTAGTAGTTTCTGAGAAGCTTTTTAATAGCAGAGATCAGTTAGTCAACTCTGTGACACTGGCAGACCAGGTGCCAGCTCAAGCCAGAGCCCCAGGTCAATTCACTTATGTATTAGTATAGATCAAAGTGATTGTTAAATGTATGTGTGACACTCTGTACCCTAAAGTAACACGCTGGCAACCCCATATTTACCATGGTGATAGGATTATGATATGTTTTGTACAAAGCACTTCTTGTAAGGTATCATTTTAAAAGTCTTAATCTGTTGAACATTAATATCCTGTGGAATTGTATATGCTATCATTGTATGTGGAGTTATGGAGTTTTGCTATGTGTGTGTTACTGCAAACTGTTGTGAAGTTGGAAACACTCACATCCAGCCTTTCAGGTACAACAATGGAGGAACCAGGTGCGTTAATGGCCCATTAAAGGGAATACATACTCACAAGGACTGTCCCAGGAACCATATACAATGGAGACTTCTCAGAGAGAGCACCTATTGAGACTGCTTGCCTCACATCATAGCAAAGGATCTTTCCAGCAAGCTGGAAGAAGCTATAAAATGGGGAAGTGACATCATCGTTTGTCCTCACTCCCCTCACAACTCAACACCTGGAAACATATCTGGAGAACAAAGACTGAACTGGGGAGGCAGTCCGAGGATGAAAAGAGAACTCCCACCCCCTGTGTATGAAGGAACTATACCATTAGGGTGAGACACTGCTTGATTTAAATCATGTCTAGTTTATAGAACTCAAATTGTGATTTTACTTTTATTTCTTGGGTAACCAATTTTGATCTGTATGCTTATTACTTATCACTTAAAATCTATCTTTCTGTAGTTAATAAATCTGTTTTGTATTTTACCTAAAACAATGTGTTTTGGCATAAAGTGCCTGGGAAATCTGCTCAGGAACAAGAGCTGGTGCATGTCCTCTCCACACTAAAGGAATGGTGGACTGGGTTATAAACTTACACTGGTCAGGCTTCTGTCCAGGGCAAGACGGTACAGTTCTGGGGTCCTAGACTGGGGAGCTGTGTGGAATTGGCTGGAGCCTCTTTATTGTTGGTTCATGTGTGGTTGGCAAAAGCATTCATGTATCACAGCTTGGTGCGTCCCTGCCTATGGATTTTTTTTTTTAATTGAAGTGAAGATATATTTACCATTGAAATAAACTGGCATTTGAGGCTAGGGCATAGGCAGTTGTGAGCCAGATCTAATGCTGCAGCAGCCAGCATGAATGCTGGATACAAACCCCAGGAAAGGCACAGCACTAACATGTCCAGGGCAGTTCTCCCTACTTCTCATGAGGCTTGAAACAGCCAAGCACCCACGTGGGGTGCAGAAGGTGAGAACCACAGCAGCCATGTTAGGCCTGGAGGGTTATTCCATCTCCAGGTCCTGCATAGGGAGTTGCTGTTAGTTTCTCACCCACGGTACCAGCTCCGGCACATGCGGGTCATAAGACCATTTAGGAAAGATGCACTTGTACAGATTCAGCAGCACTGTGTCCTGGGATTTCAGCGGCCCATCAAAATGACACTTCATGTGACCATGAGTCCCTAGCGGCTCTGTGATTTGTCCTTTGTGGCCCCACTTGGTCCTCAGCTCCACCGGCTTAAACCACAGCACATCCTCTCTCTTAAAGTACAGACATCTTGCTGAAGATTTTGAAAGGGTGACCACTGAGCTCCAGCTGCTTGATGATGTGTTAAGTGCAGTACCTGGAGAGGTTTGCAGTTTGTAACAGCATCACAGTGTGAGAAGGAGCCCAGGTTGGTAAGCCAGAGGGCTCAGTGGTACCCCAGTTCCAGGTTGCACCCCGGGGAACCTGTCACAGTATGAGAGTGTATTTGGTGTTTAAACTTCATGAGAATGAATGGGACGTTTCTTGCATTGTTTTCACTTATCTGTATCCTGTAATAATGTGGTAGCAAACATTTACATTGTGTATATCCCTGTAACAAAATAACCCATCAAAGGACAAGGACACCTTGTGAAATGCAAATGAAGAACTTTAACAGAAAAGTACTAATTTCAAAGCAAGTGGTCATTGTGTGAGATGACCGAGGTCAAAGACCCAAAATGCATTCCTTGGTCATCAAAGGAAAAGCCCATGTGGGTACTAACACTGTCAGCTTGTTTTCTGTGAGAAGAAGCTATAAGTATGGATTCAAAGAAAGATCTTTCATCTCTGGATTGTTTGGACTCTTACAGGGAAGTGCACCAGACACAAAGCAGAAATCCCCAGAGACAATCAGAGTATCCTGAAAAGACTTTTGGGAAACTGACAGTTTATTATATCACTGCCACCATTTGGAATGACAAACTGTGACTTATCTGTCAATATATTTTACCTGCTTTAACCTCTCAATAATTCTTATTTCCCTTTCTTAGCTAATAAAACTTAGTTTACTATAGAATTGACTACCAGCGCTGTCTTGAGTGTAAGATATAGAGCACCAGTTGATTTAGCGTAAGTGACTAGTCTCTTGCGACTAGAAGCAACCTAAATGTGATGTGATTTTTGGTGTAACCAACCATTTTATCACAAAGTCCAATTTTGTCTGGGTGGCAAGATACACTGGAGAGTCTAAGGCCTTGTCTACACTTGCAAGTTTTTGCACTAAAAAAGTCAGCTTTTTGCACTGAAACAAAGTGGCATCTACACTGACAAGTCATTTTTTGCACCCAAACTCCTCAGTTGCAGCACTGTAATAAAACCATCCCAATGATAGACATAAGGCCTTTTGCGCTGAGGCTTTAATGCTGTAGTGCCAGTGTGAACGCCTTGGCTGCTTTTATCACTGCAATTGGCCTCCGGAAGTGTCCCACAATGCCTGCAGTGACCACTCTGCTCATTGTTTTGAACTCAGCAGCCCTGCAGGCATGCATCCCTCCCCTTTCAAAGCTCCTTTCTGATGTTCTGACAGCCTGGGCTGCTGTGCTGCTCTGGGACATAAAGCAAATCATTATTGAGGAATGCTCCTGCTATCTCCCACAATAGGAACAGAGGCAGGCAGGGGTGCATATGTATGTGTGACAGTGAGAGAGACTGTGCTATGCAGGGGGGGGGAGGGGGGGCTGAGGTTGGGGTCTCCCCCTCCCCATGTCTCAGGACTGATTACTTCCAGTGGCTGTCTGAATTTATGAGACAGCATGCCAACACTCTCCCGCAACGCACGATGTCTGTCTTCTCCCCCTACACACACTTGCTGTCACACACTGTCCCCCCCCCACGTCAGTTGAAAAGCAGCTGGCAATGGAATTGAGAAACCTACATCATGTGAGGCTGTACCTGCCCCGTGAGGCATTGCAAATCCTTCCCAAAGCACCCTGCGGCCAGTTGCATAGTGGAATAGCTACCACAGCTGCTCCAGCAACACAAGGAGCTAGTGTGGACATGCAACAGCACTTTTAATTGAAGTGCTTTAAAAATGGTATAACTTTTGGCATAAAAACTTACCAATGTAGACATACCGTAAGGCAGGGGTGGGGAACCTCCAGCCCCCTACTTAATTTCATCTGGCCTGCGGCAATTTCATCTGGCACTGGCTGGAAGCCCTGAGCCTCGGTGCCCCCTCCATGGGGCTGGAACTGCAAGCGCTGGCTCGCTCCACTGTGTGGGGAAGCTAGGATGCCAGGCCTGCCGGTCAGCTATCTCTGCAGCCCTTTCTAGGCACAGGGGTGATCAGGGAAGCTCCAAGTCCATGTGCGCCTATCCCTGCCTGCACCATACAGAGCCGCCTGGCCACATCAGGAGTGGCACAGGGCTAAGGCAGGGAGAGGAGCCCGCTGCGCTGCCACCTGAGGTAAACGGCACCTGGCCAGAGCCCACACCCCTCACCCCCTCCTGCACCCCAACCCCCGGCCCCAGCCCTGAGCCCCCTCCTGCACCCCAATCCACTCCCAGAGAACGTACACCCACCCCAAACCCCCTGTCCAAGGTCAAAACTCCCTCCCCCACCCTAACTCACTCGCAGAGCCTGCACGTCCACTCTGAACTCCCTGCCCCAGCCATGAGCCCCCTCCTGCACCCCAACCCCTTGCCCCAGCCCTGAGCCCCCTCCCACACCCCAATCCCCTCCCAGAGCCTGCACCCCAACCCCCTACCCTAGCCCGCTCCCTGAACCCCTCATTTCTGGCCCCACCCCAGAGCCTAGTGGAAGCCCTGACGGCCCCCCCCCTACTCCCCCGACAGGGCTGTGTGGGCCCCATGACTGATTTTTCTGTCGGTCAGTGGCCCCCAACAGAAAAAAGGTGCCCCACCCCTGCCCTAAGGGGATTGTCTGTGACTCCATAATAAGACTCGTATAGTGATCCAGGAGTTCACATTTATTACTGGCTTGGTGAAATCTAATTATAGAACACACCACCAGCTTGGGGTGTCCGCCCTAAGAGAGGGACTCAGGGTCAGGAGCCACTCCAGACAGCATGACAAACTGTAGTGCAATATTAATAAAGATTACCAACTCAACAGGAATTTCTAGAGAGATTAATTTTTGCTCAGATACCACTTGGATGGTGGGATACAAGGGCCTAGATAGAGAATATATATCTGATCATAACTGTGCACTGACTAAGTGACTGAAAGATGATGGATTTTCTCCCTTCCCTACTAAGCTGTATTTCTGATCTTTAGAAACCGCCAAGCCATGCAGCCCTCGAGGCCCTCCACTACCACAGGCAACATATGGATTCAATTTTGGGCCATTATTTGAAAGGCAGGGAGTAGTTTTCTAACCCTGGCTCCCAGCCCTTATTCCTCATCACCCCACAAACATGTATGAATTTTTTTATTTTTATTTATTTATTTATTTTACAAAAAGGACTCACTTTTGCCATAGTACTAGTACCTGTCAACTGAATATTATGCCAGAATTAAAGAGTCAAGATGAGAAAGTCTCTAATGCCTCTCCTCTACCACCTCACACTATCTGAGCTATTTGCTTCCTCTCCTTGGGAGCATGACTTTAAAAATATTAGCACCAAATCTCCCCATATCACCTTCAAATTCCCCTGCTCTATTCTCTCCAGGTCACCGTTATTAGGTTCTGCTCCCCTATATTTTTACTACCTCTCTAATGTTGGCATCAGGCACAAAATGCAGTCATTGTGCAATTTACAAACCTCAATTAAAGACAGACAAAGCATTTACACAGAATATAGTTGAAAGTCAACTAGAAATCTAGTCTTTTTTTTTAAAAGGTGAATTAACAACAATTTCAGGTTCTACACCTGCTCCCTCCCACACGACTCCATCTGCCAATTGTGGCTTTACAACCTCATTTTTAAAAAGTGAAACGTTTTTCTGAGAGAGACCCCCACAGAAACAAGGGAAACTGACCAAGGCCGCTGTCCTCCAACAGGATTTCCTTAAGCATAAGAGTCTGTCCTCAGAAATCCTACTCCAGGATTGAGCCCTAACTCACAACGAATAAGATTTTTTTGTCAAATACACAGGGTGATTAATTTTTCAGTTACAGTAATCTAAGGTCTAACTATAGTCAACATATTCGGACGAGCGTAATTTGAGTCAACTATATCCCTTTAATTGGGCAAAAAGACTCAAAAAATACATGAAGAGGCTATAACTAAGAAGAGATGATTCTGTTTTGTGACAGCAACTCTGTGGGGCCCACAACTTGAGAACCGGGGTACTAAAATATGTTCCTCTTTGTAATTATAGGGGGCAGCTAAGCACAGGGAAACAGGAATTCTCAGCTAATCATTAACTGAGAATTCTGAAGTTAAATATTAGCAAGCAAGACAGGATTCAATTAAAAATTTGTTCAAACTCACTTTGTATTTGGACATTTCAGCTTTCCTTTAGCTGCTAAATACTCCTGAAGCTTGTTCTGCCGCTCTTCTGCAACGAGATCACAGTAAAGTATAATATACATTTTAAAAAAAATCATAGGACTTAATATTTCTAACATATTAATGAGAGTGGCTGATTTGTTTTAATTCACATTTAAATTATTTTACCCTAAAACATCTCTTGGGCTCCCTTCTCTGCTGACTGCACTAGGTGACACTATTCCTAGAAATATGTCACGAAATGGATGTACCATAAAACTAGTTTACATTTGTGGTGTTAATATTCAAGCTAACATCTGAAAGTAAGACTTGAGTTCTATAAGACATAACAAAACAAGGTCTCATCTTTCACATGAAAGTTTGTTTTGTTTGGGGTGATTTTGGGAGTACAGGGCAGGATGGTGCTGTGCTGAATTGTTCAAAGGTTAAACTAAAAAGGAGAACTGAGGCTATGTCTACACTACGGACCTTACAGAGGCAAAGGGCTCCTGTGTAGCAGCTCTATGACAGTGGGAGAGAGCTCTCCTGCCGGCATAATTAAACCACCTCCAATGAGTAGCAGTAGCTATGCCGGCAGGAGACACTCTCCCTCCAACATAGCGCTGTCCACCCTGACGCTTTGGTTGGTGAAACTTATGTCAGTGAGCGGGGTGGTTTTTTCACACCCCTGACCGACAAAATTTTGCCAACAAAAGTGCTAGTGTAGACAAAGCCTAACATGACGTTTGCTGCCATCACATAGTTCACTCTGTTTGTCTGTTATACCCCTTGCCCCACCTGGTGTCTGTCCTATCTATTTAGATTGTAAGCTTTTGGGGGCAGAAATCATCTACTACTGTTTGTACAGCGCCTAGCACAATGGGGTTGGCCCTTAGGCACTAGCATAACAAACATGTTAACTAAAATGAGTTAACAGATGCTTTCCCCCACCCCCAAAGTGAGTGTGACATTCCTCTCTGGTATTATCTGGACCAGTGATCTGCTAGGTTACTCCAATCTTTGACTCTGGGAGCCAGCCTTACCCTGCTCTGCTGTGAGAACCCCCATTCCTAGGCTGTTCTTGCACAGCCTCTGGCATGTAAGCTGCTCCTTGGATTGTGCAACTGAATGACACTAGCCAATATCTCCGGTCCCAGACACAACCCTAGGAAACCTCTGTCTTGCAGTGTCCAGGTATGCCCGCTGGACGCTGCAAGCTTATATAAGTTTGTCAGTTTAACAAAGATATTGATATGTTATTAGGCTTGTTAGCCCAAAGGGAGTCTGACACGCTTCAAACCAAACGCACTGCTTCTGGTAGAACAAACAAATTTATTAACTACGAAAGATCGGTTTTAAGTGATTATAAGTCAAAGCATTACAAGTCGGATTTGGCCAAATGAAATAAAAGCAGAACGCGTTCTAAGCTGATTTTAACACTTCCAGCATCCTTACAATCTTAGGGCATGGCTACACTTGCAGATGCAGAGTGCTGTGAGTTAAACCCGCCCTCAGAGACTGCAGCAGGGAAAGTGCTGCAGTGTGTTCACACTGTCAACTGCAAGTGCACTGGCGTGGCCACATTTGTGGCATTTGCAGCGGCATGGGAGTGGTGCATTATGGGCAGCTATCCCACAGAGCAGCTCTTCCCATTCTGGCGCTGTGGCTTGTGGGAAGGGGGCGGGGCATTCTGGGTCCTGTCCCAAAGCCCCGTGATGCATCGCTTCACATCCCAGCAATCCCTGTGATTCCATCCACACTTGGTGCCATCTTTCAACATTTTTTGTACTGCGCGCGCTGTCTTCCCTTTCGGTCTGCAGGAATGGAGCCCGAACTGCTGAGGAATATGCTGATGGGTCTCGCCAGCATGTCACGAATTGCAGTCGAGTTAATCCTTAAGCTACAAACTGACAGTGAGGAGTCTGACGATGTCGACTCGCATAATGCATACAACATGAAATTGCTTGTGGCATTCACGGACATGCTCACCACAGTGGAACGCCGCTTTTGGGCTCGGGAAACAAGCACTGTGTGGTGGGATCACATCGTCAGGCAAGTCTGGGATGATGAGCAGTGGCTGCAGAACTTTCAGATGAGAAAAGCCACTTTCATGGGACTGTGTGCTGAGCTCACCCCCACCCTGCGGCGCAAGGACACGAGATCGAGAGCTGCCCTGCCAGTGGAGAACTGGGTGACTATTGAAATCTGGCAACTCCAGACAGCTACTGATCGGTCACTAACCAGTTTGGAGTGGGAAAGTCAACTGTTGGAATCGTGTTGATGCAAGTTTGCAGGGCCGTTATTCGCATCCTGCTCAGAAAAACCGTGACTCTGGGTAACATGCATGACATTGTGCCCAGTTTTGCACAAATGGGTTTCCCTAACTGCTGAGGGGTGATAGATGGGACGCACATTCCAATTCTGGCACCAGCCCACCTAGCATATAAATCAGAAGGGATGTTTCTCTATGGTTCTTCAGGTGCTTGTGGACCACTGTGGGCGTTTCATTGACATTAACGCAGGCTGGCCTGGAAAGGTGCATGACGCATGCATCTTTCGGAACACTGGCCTGTTTAGGAAGCTGAAAGCCAGGACTTTCTTCCCAGACCAGAAGATCACCGTAGGGGAAGTCGAAATGCCCATTGTGATCCTTGGAGACCCCACTTACTCTTTAATGCCGTGGCTCATGAAACCCTACACAGAGAGCCTTGACAGCAGCAAGGAGTGGTTCACCAACAGGCTGAGTCGGTGCAGAATGGCTGTGGAGTGTGCTTTTGGCCATTTAAAGGGCCGCCGGTGCTGTCTGTATGGGAAGCTGGACCTGGCCGCTGACATCATCCCCGCAGTTACATCTGCATGCTGTACCATCCATAACATTTGTGAATGGAAGGGTGAAAGATTCACTCGGGCATGGACCTCGGAGGTTCAACACCTGGAGGCTGAATTTGAACAGCCAGAGACCAGGGCTATTAGAGGGGCCCAGCGCAGGGCTGCAAGGATTAGCGATGCGTTGAGGGAGCAATTTGAGGCTGAAAGCCACCAGTAATGTCTGGTGCCCTGCACGGGAGTGAAGTGCAGCAGTTCCAATGTTAGTAGGAATCTGTGTTTGCTACGTATGATGCACTGACTTGCAGTGCCTGTTGCTTTCCTGGGCTATGGTATCTTTTACTTAATGCAGTAATAAAGAATGTTTTCAAAGCCAAAAAATTCATTTATTGAAAAGAAACACAACTGCTTGGAAAACAGAAACGGAATGACACATCTGTGCTGTGTGGCACGAGGGAAGGGAGTGGGGTGGGGAACAGGACAATCATGGATTTGTGTATGTCCTGTTATCATACTCAGCCTTCGTGTCTGGAGTGCTATGCAATGAGTGCTGCACTTCAGACTGGCTAAAATGCATGGCGATGGGGGTTCAGTGCAGTGGGTAAGGGTCGTAGTTTGCAGCGCTGGGTGGTGAAGCTACAGGTGTTGGAGGCAGCTGGTGGCGATAAGAACCCGGATGTTGGAAAAAGTGGGTTGGCGGTGACATGGGGGCACAAGGGAAAGTTTTGGGAGAAGGGCTGCGGGGGGCGCAAGCATGGAAGTTCTCCGCCTGCAGTGCTATGAGTGCCTGTATCAAGTCTGCTTGGCGCTCCATGATGCTTAGCAGCCGCTCCGTGCTTTGGTGCGAGCTATCTGCATTCTGCTGGTGGACCCTCCTTTCACTCTCCTCCCACTCCTGCACTTTTCGATTTTCATTAAGGACTGCTGCATGACTTCATGCAGCATGTCCTCTTTGCTTCTTCACGGATGCTTTCTGACTTTTTGGAGTCTTTCGGTCGTTGATAACAAGGATGACTGGGATCTCAAGGTTGCATCTGTAAAGCCAAAATGCAACACTTAACGTAGGCAGCATTGTTCACACCAGACAGAGCAATGATTCGGACGTACTTAAAGACAAGTACAGTGTACACAATAGAAGAAATTGCCCGTCCCAAAGCGAGCGCACATAACCCACAGGAGTCCCAAAATGGTGAGTAAGCACAGGGGCAAGGGGGACTGATTGTTTTACGGCCGTACTGTCCTCTGGGGTTCTGTGCCTTGGGGAGAACCAACAACTGCAGGAGGACCTTATACTGAACACTATCCCCACATTTTCCACAGGATGAGTTCATCCTGCAAGATATCTCGCTGCTGAGGGTGACCTGGGAAGCAAGGGAGGGTCTTCTACTACAATGCGGCTTCCGCTCTGGCCCATATACAACTTGCCTGTGTGCAGCAATAGTCCCCCCAGCCCATCACGGCACAGTGGTGCGGACATGTTAGCCTTACTGGGACAAGGAGCACAGTAGCTCTGCCAAGGAACCTGCGCAAGCGGATTGCCCAGCTTCTGCATGAGACCTTTGAAGAGATCACTGAGGCCAATTACCACGCTGTGAGAGAGCACATCAATGCCCTATTCCGCATCAAGGCGTGCATGCAGCCCTACCCTCCTAGCCCCAAGAGCCCGCACCAAACAACTTCCTTCCCAAAATAAAAGCTGCTTACCGGGAACCTCCTCTGCTGTTTGTTCTTCCCCAAGCACCGTCCGCTGCAACTGGCTACCTTCCTCCTGGCTTGAAAACAGCTCCTGGCTGCATGCATCTAGGGATGCCAGGCTGTCCCTCTCTTTCTCAGCACCCTTGCTCCCGCTTTCCTCCTCCTGCCTTGTTGAACTGGGCTCTGAAGTGTACATGGTGGTCTTCAGAGTGGAGGTGGGGTCGCCCTCAAGTATTGCGTCCATCTCTTTGTAGAAACGGCAGGTCACGGGGGCAGCACCAGAGTGGCAGTTTGCCTCCTGCGCTTTGTGGTTGGCATTCCGCAGCTCCCTCACTTTAACCCTGCACTGCAGTGTGTCCCGCTCATGGCTCCTTTCCATCATGTCCCTTGATATCTGCCAGAAGGTACTGTAATTCCTACAGCTGGAGTGCAGCTGGGACCTGACAGCTTCCTCCCCTCAAACACTGAGGAGGTCCAGCACCTCGCCATCGCTCCATACTGGGGATCGCCTAGCAGGTGGAGGCATGGTCACCTGGAAAGATTCACCAAGAGCACTTCATGCCTGGCTAAGCAAACAGGAAGGGGATTTTCAAAATTCCCAGAGAATTTAAAGGGCGGGTCTGACAGTTGGTCACCTGAGGGCAGGGCAGTAGAGTTCAAAGGGATGACCAGAGTGGCTAGAACAGGCATTGTGGGACACTACTGGAGGCCGATCTGAGCGCACTAATAGACCAGGGCATCCACAGTGGTGCCGCAATGCTCCAGCTGGGGCCCAGCAAGCGTTCTGCTTCTCATAGAGGTGGATTATCAGGAGCGCTCCAGCCGCGGAGTCCGGGCGCTCTACGTGCCTTGCCAGTGTGAACACATCAGGGGTTAGGGTACCCTGGGCTGCTTTAATGCACTCTACTTGCAAGTGTAGCCAAGCTCTCAGATCAGGGACGGGCAAACTTTTTGGCCTGAGGGACACATCGGGTTTCCAAAATTGTATGGAGGGCCAGTTAGGGGCAGCTGTGTCTCCCCAAACAGCCAGGCGTGGCCCGGCCCCCACCTCCTATCCGAACCCCCAGCTTCTCGTCCCCCGACAGCTCCCTGGGACTCCTGCGTCATCCAACTCCCCCTGCTCCCTGTCCCCCCCCACCCCTGACTGCCCCCTGCCGCCCCATCCAACCCCCCCGCTCCTTCCTGACTGCCCTCCCGGACCCCTGCCCCATCCAACCCCCCTGTTCCCCGCCCTCTGACCGCCCAGACCCCTATCCACACCCCCGCCCTTGACCACCACCCCCCCCCCCGGCTCCCTTACTGTGCTGCCTGGAGCACCGGGTCAGGCCGTGGCTCTGCAACTGCACTTCCCGGCAACCCAGAGCGCAAGGCTGAGGGGAACGGAGAACAGTGGGGGAGGGCCCGGGGGTTAGCCTCCAGGGCCAGGAGCTTAGGGGGCCGGGAAGGAGGGTCCCGCAGGCCAGATGTGGCCCACGGGCCGTAGTTTGCCCACCTCTGCCTTAGATGCTTCTCACCATAGGCTGGCTGGTTGCCCTTCAGCCAGGCTCTCCCCTTTGATCAGTGCTTTAGTCACTTTGTGTGGTGTCTGTAGATGTAGGTGGAAGAGAGAGGAAGCATGGCAAACATCTCTCCCTTTTATCATGTTCTTTCTTCCCTCTTGGCTTTGCCCCCACTCTTCAGAGTCAGGTGAGCATTACCTCATCACAGTCCCAAACTGACCAAAAGAAGGGGGTGTGTGACTCACTTGAGAGTCCAACAGATCCTTTGTTGCTGCAAAGGACACTGGCCTAGGGCTCCTGTGAGGCTGGACTGGGTTTGTCCCATACATGCCCTGATGAGGTGTGAACTGCCTCTTTGCTCTTGGAGAGTTTTTGCCTGGGCTTATTTTAAGCCATGAAGACACAATTTCAGCCTCCTAACTATATACATGAAATTATAACCTATAACATTACTATAACATTGCTGTAACAACAATTATGGTAACATCACTATAACAATGCTCAGTGCATCATGAGCCTTCTGAAGACACCCGACATGACACACTTTGCACTAGATACCACACAATCATTTTACAAGGATGAACATGGGGGTGCTGGGTGTTCCCCCCGAGGTACAGAGCATCACAGTGAGTCTTGCCTAAAATTTCTTCTCCCTCAGTTATTTAATTTTCATCTTCTTAAGTCATAAGTCACTAGTTCTCTACTCATCCAGAGTCCTCTACTAAAAATGGGCTAGACAAGACCGGATGTCTAATATTAAAAAGACAACCAGAAAAAATATAAAACTCCTAACCTTTATTTATGCAAACTAACCAAAAAGAGCACAATTTTCTCTTCTTTGTAGGCTAACGCTTAATTTCAAACTCTTTAGACAAACCTCAGTGATGTTAGGCAACAGTTAAAATTCAGTTAGTCATGAGACAGAAACCCACGTAACTAACAAGCAGAAACATCGGAAGCCCAAGGACACTGACAACTGTAAACACTTGATAAACTTATATGGTCAAATGTCCGCCTGGTAACTCAGCTCTTAGAACAGAACAAACCCTCCCTTCACAGCCCTCCGGATATCTGTAAACACTTACCCCCACCCCTTTGCCTTAAAGTAGTCATGAATAATTAATGCAATCAAAACAGTTTGATGCGTATGTTCTGTTCCTGTCACTGTGATGTTAAGTGTGTTCTCTGTCTCTGAAACAATGTTTGCCTCTGTAAGAACAAAATAAATGCAAATGAAGTGATAAAAAAAAGGTATATAATTGGTCACTGTAACCCCACAGCTTTGAAGCTGTTTACCAGTCTTCCTGGTACCATGAATAAATCCTCCTTCCATAGGCGCCAACTCCATGGGTGCTCCAGAGCTGTAATTATACTTATAATTACACTCCTCTCCGCACAGAAGAAATGAAAGGCTTACTGAAAAATCTCCCTGATTTAAAGCCCAAAGATCCAAATTTTTGAAAAAAATAAGTCAGATGGTTACCACCTATACATTACATCCCAGGGATCTTCATATCCTAACTAAGGCTAAATGCCTCGACCTTTAATGGGTCAAGAGCCTCTCAGAAGAGCACCGGAATGGCACTTGGGCCTCTGTCAAATTTAAATCAGAAAATGATATGATTCATGCCCGCACTGATTTTAAGGAAGCCATCCAAAACACCTTGGGGAACAGAGCCAGTAATTGGGGACTAATAGTGAGATGCGTACAAGACAAGGATGAACCTGCTGCTCAATATTGTGTGCGAAAATGGGAAATGTATTCAAGTAATGCAGGCATTGCCAATCCAAAGAAAACTGATCAGGTGTTTCTAAAAATGCTAAAGGAAGGTTTTAACTCCCACCTGCAAATAGCCCTTAACTTGGGAGTGAATCCAGGCTCTGATTATGAATCCATCTATATGTAGGCCTCTGAATGTGAAGCCAGACAAGCTAAAGATATAAAAAGCCAGGCTACTCAGACATTCATTGCCAATTTTCAGGCCTTCAATCACCTTCATTTCAATTTGGGTGAATTCAATATCCTGGACCTAGAGTAAGAACATGAGTCACAGCTGAGTCAAGAGCAGTCACACCCCCACCAATGGGCAGTACAGAAGGCTCAGGCAGCTGGAATATGGAGCCTTTTATTTAGCACTCAATGTAACCAGGTGCTGTGTACAACCACTGCATTTGTGGTAACAGCAAAAAATAATGTAACCTGTTATAACTGTGGGTGTCTCGGACATACCCAAAAGAACTGCAGGTGCAAGGCCCAAAAGCCTAGTAGGGACAGAATCATGGCCAGTTGATTCCCTATAGTACCTCACTGCCCTTTCAATCTGGTCCTGGTCCCGACCCCACCGCCCCCCCTACCTTGCAGTGTTTTGTATGTGGGGAGACCGGACATTGGGCAGCTGGATGCCCAAGCCGAGTAGCCTCGGGCAACCAGCCCCAAGTGATATCTCAACCAGCTGCCAACCCTAACCCAGCTGAATCCCTGCAGTACCTCACTAGTGTAGACCAGCCCAAAGATGTCTGTCATTGAAGTATATAGCTATTTCCATTTCATTATTTGCATTACCATAGTGCCTAGGAACCCCCAGTATACTGTTGTGCCAAATGCTGTGCAAATAGAACTAAAAGATAATCCCTGACCGAAAGAGTTTACAACCTACTATAAGACTAGAGACTACAGACAGACAGATGGGGCAAAACATAAGGAAACAGAGACACCCTTAATTTGAGTCCCATAAAATAAAGAGGCAACATCATTCTGGAGAGAATGCCCTAGTGCAGCAGTTTGGGTGCCTGACTGTGAATATAGGGGAAGGTATTAGTCCAGTACGGCACACACAAATGTGTTTATTGACCAAAAAACATAAAAGAAAAAAAGAAAAAACAACAGTTCAGTGTTCAGGCGTTTGGCATAAAGGGAATTCAAGGTGGAAACAGAATGAGGCATTAGACTAGAGCAGTGGTTCATTAGACTAGTACCAGGTGTACCCATGGGGATACATTGAGGTCTTCTAGGGAGTACATCAACTCATCTAGATATTAGCCTAGTTTTACAACAGGCTACATAAAAAACACTAGCAAAGTCAGTACAAATTAGGGATGTAAGTAGCATGTAAAAACAGTAACCATGTAACCGATTAAAATTCTATCGGTTACATGATTAAATGTTTACCTGGGGAACTAGGGGTCCCAGTCACTGGCCCCCCGCCCAGGGTCCCGCAGCCCAGAGACCCCAAGCACGCAGGGATGCCAGGCAGCAGCAGGTCCGGCAGCCCAGAGGGACCCTGGGCACCTGCGGCCAGCAGCCCCAAGCTACCTGGCCAGAGTTTAACCATTAACAGAAACCAATAAGCATCAAGCTTATCAGTTAACCTCTTACATCCCGAGTACAAACTAAAATTTCATATCGACAAGGAAATATTTATATCGCTCTATATACCAGACACTGAGATGTAAGTACAATATTTATATTTATATGCCAGTTGGTTTTATACTTCTATGCTACAGTGAGAGAGTCAGCAAGCGTTCAGAAACAGCGGGACTGTGACACCTGTACGTTTTTGGGCGGGATTTTGGAAACAAGCCGTTTCCAAGGGAGCGAAGGGGGGACGCAAGACAAGCGGGGCACAGCAACATGCTGCAGCGGCTCCTATACACGCCACGAGAAGCACGGCTGCCCCACCCGCCCCTGACCCGCCGCCGCCGCTCCCGCCCGGCAGCGCCCCGGGCCCGCACGCAGCCCGGCCTCTCCCAGAAGCTGGGGGCGGGCGCCCCACAGCCCGGCGACCAGAGACGGGGCCGCCCGCGCCGCGCAGGCCCCTGAGGGAGGAGGCGCCCCTCCCTGCCGCGCCCCCGCACCTCAGCCCGGAGCCCTTCCTCCCCCTCAGCCCCAGCCCCAGCCCCAGCCGGGGGGCACCAGGGCTCCCACCCCGCACTCACCCTGGGCGGCCGTGGCCCTCGTCCGCCCCATGGCGCCCCCGAGCTCTCCGCCGCAGCCCGGCAAGGCGCCCCTGCCTGCCCCGCCCTTCCCACGGCAGACTGTTCCTTCGCGCTCATTGGCCAGCGCCGCGTTCGAAGCGGCCAATAGGAGAGAAGACGAGCTTGAGGCCGTCCGCGGCGCCGGCGATTAGTTTGCGAGGCGCGGCGAGCGGGACCGCGGGATGTCAATCATGGGGTGCGCGCTCCGTTCCCGCCTCTTTTCTGAGGGGGCGGGGAGAAAGGCATCTGCCCGGCTGAAGTGGGGCGGGGCTGGCTGTGGGACGGCAGGCCAGGCTTGGGATCAGGGCGCTCGGCGCTGTACACTGCACCCAAGGCACTGTCTCACTGCTGCGGGTGCCAACTTTCTGATGAGGACTAACAGATATATTTAGTCTTTAAAGTGCTACCAGACTCCTCATTGTTTTTGTGGATACAGACTAACGGATACCCCTCTGATACTTGGCAACTTTCTAATGGTACAAAACCAAACCATTGGTTAGGGGTGGAATAGCTCAGTGGTTTGAGCATTGGCATGATAAACCCAGGGTTGTGCGTTCAATCCTTGAGGGGACCATTTAGGGATCTGGGGAAAAAATTGGGGATTGGTCCTGCTTTGAGCAGGGGTTGGACTAGATGACCTCCTGAGGTCCCTTCCAACCCTGAGATTCTAGGATTCCATAACACTCCTGCCCTGCCGCTGCTTGCTCCATCCTCCCTCATTTGCTCTCCCCCCACCCTCACTCACTTTCACAGGGCTGGGGTGCGGGAGGGGGTGTGGGCTCTGGATGGGGGTGGGGCTGGGGATGAGGAGTTTGAGGTGTAGGGGGGGCTCTGGGGTGGGGCAGAGGGTTGGGGTGTGGGAGGGGGAGGGCTCCATTTGGGGGTGCAGGCTCTGGGGTGGGGCCAGGGATCATAGAAGATTAGGGTTGGAAGAGACCTCAGGAGGTCAGCTAGTCCAACCCCCTGCTCAAAGCAGGACCAACACCAACTAAATCATCCCAGCCAGGGCTTTGTCAAGCCTGACCTTTAAAACCTCTAAGGATGGACCTTCCACCACCTCCAGTGCTTCACACACTCCTAGTGAAATAGTGTTTCCTAATATCCAACCTAGACCTCCCCCACTGCAACTTGAGACTATTGCTTCTTGTTCTATCATCTGCCACCACTGAGAAGAGCTGAGCTCCAACCTCTTTGGAACCCCCTTCAGCGAGTTGAAGACTCCTATCACTCTTCTCTTCTGCAGATTAAACAAACCCAGTTCCCTCAGCCTCTTCTCATAAGTTATGAGCCACAGCTCCTTGATCATTTTTGTTGTCCTCCATTGAACTCTCTCCAATTTGTCCACATCCTTTCTGTAGTAGGGGCCCCAAAACTGGACGCAATACTCCAGATCTGGCCTCACCAGTTCCAAATAGAGGGAAATAATCACTTCTCTTGGGGACACTGGGGCATGGCCACTAGGTAAATCGAGGGGATGGAAGACCACGAGTGTCGATGAAGCCCCCTCGCACTAGGCCCAAGTGTCCTTGGTGCCCCCCCGCCTCCCCCTGAGCACTTGCGGCAGTTATGCTGAGGATCTGCAACAATATGTTGCAAAGTCAGACTGCCTGAAACTAAACAAGGCCAAACAAGGCAGATATGGAAGAACAATGCTGAATAAAGCAGTTTTATGTATGGTTTAACAGATGGTACAGAGAACAAGGGAACTAGCTGGGAACTGGATTGGCTGGCTATATGGATACTTAGGGCAGCTTGCTATTGGATAAGTATGCTGAAGAAAGGATGTATAAAAGCCTGTGTAACTTCCTGCTCTGTGTGCAGGATTTGAGATTCTATTCTCCCTGTACCTTTCTTTGCAGCTGCAAATAAACTTTTCTGCTTCTCCACCCCGTTGTGATGATTGGGTGACACACACCAGGCAACGAACCTTGCAGTTGTGTGCCTCTGGCACTGGGTGCCGGCAACAGCTTTTGGTGTCCCTGGGTGGGCAACGAGGCCGCTATTTAGCCTTGCCCGGACCCCTCCTGGAGGTCGAGGATTGTGGCGAGAACCGACAACAAGCGCGCACCGGTGAGTTCATCGGGGGCCTCGGAGGAGATGCGATTTGATCGACCCCGGAGGGCACAACGGTGCAACGCACTCATATAGTGGAGAAGCAGCTGTGGGAACCGGTCCCTTGGACATAGGGGAGGAGCAGCTGCGGGCGACGGTGAGGAACCGGTCCCTTGGATAAGGTAGGAACCTTTTGAAATCCGGATTGTATGCTCTGTTGGAACCTGGGGACGCCCAGAGTTACCCTGTAGGTATGGGACAGGGACAGAGCTCGGGGGTTAGGGCACAGTGTACACCCCTAGAATGCATTCTAGCAAACTGGAAGGTATTTGGTGCGGATCTGATGACTAAGAGTCAATTAAAACGATTCTGTACAGTTGACTGGCCTCAATATCAACTAGAGGACCGGGAGGGGTGGCCACCAGGAGGGTCAATTAATTACAACACGATCCTCCAGTTACTCCTGTTCTGTCAGAGAACAAGGAAATGGAATGAACATATGTATGCACATTTGTTTTTGGCTTTATGTACTCGACCAGATATTTTACAACAATGTAATCTGACTCCGGCTGGTTCGTTAACAGCTAATGTTAGTCCCCAGACCCCACCCCCACTGTAATGGCAGAGCCGGTGTCCCCTTCGGCCCCTACACCCACACCTTGTAAGTCCCCAATGGTTGGCCTATACCCCTTGATCACCGAAACTAAAGTTGCCCGGTGTGGATCGGACAGGCGTCCGGCTACGACTATGCAGGTCTATACTCATGCGCCCTTTAACCCTGTGAATTTGGCTGCTTTCAAAGCACAAGCAGGAGAGTTTTCCACCAACCCAAGCAGGTTTATTTCAGTTTTTGAGGGATGTCTTAGCAGCCACAAGCCGGACTGGGATGATTGTAACATCCTCCTGCGAACCCTATTGTCTGAGGTTGAAAGACAACAGGTTGTGTTCAAGGCAAGGGAGGAGGCGCAGAAACGGTACAACCAGGATCATATTAATGTCCCTGACCCGGATGCACAAGTGCCCCAAGCAGACCCCAGGTGGGATCCAAATGATCCTGGGGATATGACCCGCCTTACCTCCTATAAGGAGTTGCTTTTGCATGGACTCCGTCACTCGGCTGTCCGACATAATAATTGGGCAAAGCCAGATGAAGTAATGCAGGATTTAAAAGAAAGCCCAGGGGCCTTTCTACAGCGTATTCGGGACACGATTCGACAGAACACTAATGCAGACCCCGATGATCAGGCAACTGAATCAATCATTAAGGGAATTTTTATGAGCAGAGCAGCCCCTGATATTAAGAGAAAGTTACAAAAAAGGAGGATTTAATGGGCATGACCATGGCACAAATCTTAGAGACTGCAAACCGAGCTTATAGTCTGAGAGAGACAGAGAATGAGAGAAAGCAAGTGAGACTGATGGTAACAGCGGTACAGGCCGGCACTAAGGGAAGTGGCCGGGGAGGAAGGGGCCGTGGACAAGGACGTCCGGGCTCGCAGGAGAGACAACTGGGTCGCAACCAGTGTGCCTTGTGTCGACAAGAGGGACACTGGAAAAATGAGTGCCCAAAGAGGAAAGAAAAGGGGGGTGCGTCTATGATGGTGATGGCGGAGCAGGAATAGGGGTGTCAGGGGAGACGGACCACCCTACCCCCGGAATCCCGAGTAAAGATGCGGGTGGGAAGCTCAGAAATAGATTTTTTAGTGGACTCTGGAGCGGCACAAACTGCCGTAAATCGACCCCTTCAGCTGCCAGTAGCAGATTCCCTTACCGTGGTGGGAGCCACAGGCAGAGACACCAAGTGCCCAGTGTAAGCCCAGCGGAATGCGCTTTGGGAAACAGGACTATATCCCACAAGCTGGTATACCTCCCTGAGTGTCCAACACCTCTGCTGGGACGGGATCTGCTTTGTCGCCTCGGTGCCACCCTGCATTTTACTGAGGATGAAATAACCCTTACCTTACCCCCTGAGAATGCATGGATCATGACCCTTGCAGTTGAGCCCTCAGCTATGCAAGCCCCAGAATGGAGCCCGTGGGAAGACCAGGTGTACCCCCTCGTGTGGGCATCAGGGATCCCAGGAAAGGCCACCCACCAGACCCCCATTACTATTCAGCTCATACCAGGGAAAGGCCCAGTGCAAGTAAAACAGTATCCAATCAAGAGGGAAGCCAGAGAAGGTTTACAGGAAACTATAGATCGATTCCTGATGTATGGTATTCTCCGGGAATGTCAGTCAGCCTGGAACACTCCCATTCTACCCGTACGGAAGCCTGATGGCACGTATCGTCTGGTACAGGACCTAAGGGCAGTCAATGAATGGGTTCAGACTCTGCACCCTCTTGTCCCTAACCCGTATACTTTATTGGCTTCTATGGGGGGACAGTATACCCATTTTTCAGTCCTTGATCTGAAAGATGCTTTCTTTACCATCCCAGTTGCTACCCCGTCACAGGAGATCTTCTTCTTCGAGTGGGAGGACCGAAATAGGGTTAAAAAGCAACTTTGCTGGACAGTGTTGGCCCAGGGATTTAAAAACTCCCCCACCCTCTTTGGCCAGGCTCTGGCCAGGGACCTAGAGGAGTGGGATAATGAGGAGGCCCTCCTTCTGCAGTATGTAGATGATTTGTTAATTGCCACTGTGGGCCTAACCCCCTGCCTTAAAGCCACCGTGAGCCTCCTGAATTTTATTGGACTCCAGGGATATCGGGTAGCACGGAGTAAGGCTCAAATCGCCCTCCCAGAGGTACGGTACCTCGGGTTCCACATACGGCAAGGGGAGCATCAGCTTTCAAACGAAAGGAAGGAAGCTATATGCCAAGTTCCTACCCCAAGTAATCGTAAGCGGCTCAGGGCATTTCTGGGTATGGCAGGCTTTTGCAGGATGTGGATCCCAGAGTTTGGACTATGGGCTAAACCCCTGTATAACTGTGTAAAAGGAGCAGATCATGACCCCTTCTATTGGACCCCAGAGGCTGACAGGGCATTTAAAATCTTGAAAAGGAAGTTGATGGAAGCCCCGGCTCTGGGCCTGCCGGATCTCTCTAAGCCGTTTCAGTTGTATGTACATGAACGAAAGGGGGTGGCCCTAGGAGTGCTCACACAGCTGTTAGGAGCATGGAGACGTCCCGTGGCTTATTTTTCTAAGCAACTGGATCAGGTTGCAAAGGGTTGGCCGGCATGTTTATGGGCGGTCGCAGCTACTGCCCTAGTGCTTGAGGAAGCCAAGAAGCTAACATTGGAAGGGGTTATAAAAATCTATACTCCCCATATGGTCCGAGCCTTATTGGATGCAAAGGGAGGGCTCTGGCTCACCCAGGCTCGGATTGCTCGGTATCAGGCTAAGCTGTTAGAGAACTCTGAAGTCACCTTACAGCCTTGCCCCTCCCTTAACCCAGCCACCTTCTTGCCAGAAACAGAGGAACAGAAACATGACTGTTTAGAGATCACAGATGCCCAGTACTCCAGCCGTCCGGATTTAAAGGATGTACCCCTCCCAAATGCAGATTATGAGTGGTACACTGATGGTAGCAGTACTGTAATAGATGGGCAAAGGAGGGCAGGTTATGCTGTTGTGACCCTCCATGACACTGTGGAAGCTGAAGGTTTGCCCGCTGGGACCTCTGCCCAGCTTGCCAAACTAATAGCCCTCACCCGTGCACTTGAACTGTCAAAAGGAAAATGGGTCAACATTTTTACTGATTCAAAGTATGCTTTTGGGGTGCTACATGCTCATGCTGGCCTAGGGAAGCAAAGGGGAATGCTGACAGCCCAAGGCTCCCCAGTCAAGTACGGGCCCCAAATCCTCCGGCTCCTAGAAGCCGTACAACTTCCCTCGGAAGTGGCGGTGGTACACTGTAAAGCCCATCAAAGGGAAGATCAAGATGTGGCCAGAGGTAACGCCCGGGCAGATAGAGAGGCTAAGCATGCTGCCACCCTGCCATCCCCTCAGACTGAGAACACCCATATGCATGCCCTTATCCCATCAGTAGGGGAGCTTCCAACCCCTCAGTACTCTGGGGAGGAGAATCAGCTAACTGACAAACTCGGTCTCCGGGAAAAGGAGGGATGGCTCCATTCCCCGGAAGGGAAGGTCCTCCTACCGAAGGGCCTGATCCGGCCGGTGCTGCAGAAACTACATCAAACCACTCATGCTGGCAGGGAAGCACTTATCCAACTAATGGGAAAATACTTTATCACATCCAGACTCCGACCCCTGGCTGCCCAGGTACAAGCGGACTGCTTAGTCTGCCAAAAGAATAACCCCCGACTGGGACATCCTGTGCCACCAGCTGCCCTAGAACCCACTCCGGGCCCCGGACGGGTGTGGCAAATAGACTTTACCGAGTTTCCCCGGACCCAAGTGTTCTAATATCTCCTTGTCATAGTGGATCGGTTCAGCAGATGGCCAGAAGCCTTCCCGTGCCATAATTGCACTGCCAGAACAGTGGCCCTCAAGTTTGTTAAGGAGATCATTCCTCGCTTTGGACTCCCCCAGTGGATGGAATCTGACAACGGGACACACTTCATGTCAAAAATCATTCAAAGCATCTCACATGCCTTACAGATCCCCTGGAAACTCCATACGCCCTGGAGACCGCAAGCCAGTGCTGTAGTGGAGCGTACCAATCAGATCCTTAAACGGCATCTCTCAAAAGTGTGCCAAGAAGCCTCACTGCGATGGCCTGATGCTTTGCCCCTTGTCCTACTCCGTATCCGCGTTCTCCCAAAGGGTAGATTAGGGCTTAGTCCCTTTGAAATTATGTTTGGAAGGGCATGGCCTATGAATGGCACCCCGGTTCTGTCAGGGGAATGGGAGTTGGGTAATGGTTTTTTGTCTCAGTATATGTGTTCCCTGTCTGCTGTTCTCTTGTCTCTTCACAGGTATACCAAGGATTCCCAGCCTCTCCCCTTGGACTCTCCCGTCCACTCCTTACAGCCCGGCGACTCCATGCTTGTTCGTACCTGGAAAGACGAGCCTCTCCAGGAGAAGTGGAAAGGACCCTATACCGTCCTGCTGATCTCCCATACAGCGGCAAAGATCGAGGGACACAAGAACTGGATCCATCACTCTCATCTAAAGGCAGTACCCGCTCCCTCATCAGCAGAACAGTGGACCGTCCAACCTGCTGACTCTTCATCTAGTAACAATCTCGGGCTAAAGCTACTGTTTAAGAGACACAAATAGCGGGCACCTTAACGCTAAAATGGGCCCACCCAAGTACTGGAGACCCTGGGTTGGGAAGACTCTGGTAATAATTAATTGGGTAACATTTTTATTCTCTGTATTGTTATTTCCAAACTGTGCATATCGGGAGCATAACTCATTTCGCTTGCACACCATGTTGCTACTTTAACAAACCAGACTAATTGCTGGGTATGTGCTCCAACTCCACTGTCCCCCAAAATGGGAATGCTCCTTGACATGCTGCCCCTGACCCTAGCAGAATTAGCTGCCACCAAAGAGCAGGAAAGAATGGACTCGCCGTTCTGGAACAAGACCTCTTTACAGCCAGCCACCTATCAGGACCAAGAGTATTCAGTTGCAGTACTCACTGAGGGAGTGTTATGTTGTACCCGAAACCAATCTGATCACTTTGGGCGTCCTGTGGGAAAAAGCTCCTGTGTTATTACACAGTGGGCTGATGGGTATTGGATAAAGACCAAGAGGGGAGGTCAGCAGTGTGGGTGTAATGATTCCTCCCCTTTTAGGGAAACTCTTACAAATACTCTTACCACAAAAGAGGGGTTTGGAAATATAACTTGCCGTCCAGTTAATATCTCCAATGTAGCAAGCCAATGGTGGGTTTATAGTGGTCCCTATGGCAAGTGTAACTTAAACGGCACAATCAGAAACACTCCCACTTGTACCCAATCAGGAGAATGGGATGCCCCCTTAGGGGCATATAAACTGTTTGGAAAAGCAGCCAAAGCAGCCTTAAATATCCCAGGAATCCCCTTAAAAAACAGTCCTTACTGGGCCCTACAGGGTCACTATTTTGTATGTGGCCAAAAGGCTTATAAGGTGCTGCCAGCCAACTTGCCAGGTAGCTGTTATATAGCTCATGAAGTTCCTCATCTGTCAATAACTGCCACACTGCCCAAAGGAAAGATTAGAAATGTCTGAGATACCTCTGTTGAGTCACGAGAAAAGACCCTGCGGCGACTGACTACGGCATTGGAGGGCAATATAAAAAATCCCCTCACAACCAAGAAGCTTGTAGGGTGCTCTGTACTGGGAATAGCGCCACTGTTTACCGGGCCAGCCATGGCATGCATAGGCCGCTATACTGTAAGGCTGCAAATGGTACTTAAAAAAGTTGCCTTAAAGTTAAAGGACTCAGTTAGTAATTTAGGGTCAGTAGTAAAAACATTAAATAAAGAGGTACAGCAGCTCAGGACCTTTTCCCTCCAAAACAGGCTGGCTTTGAACTATCTCTTGGCATCCCAAGAAGGGGTTTGTGCCCTCCTCGGGCCCCAGTGTTGTATATATGTGTAAGCAGTGTCAGGATGAGCTCCACCCTGACATCTGGTGGTGAGGTGTGGCAAGTTGTGGAAAAGAACTTCAGGAGCCGATTTCATTTGCATAGGCACACCCACCCCGCCTAGAATGAGGCCATAGCTGCCCAAATGGTCACTTTGGCTGCTGTGGGATCCCCAGTGTCTCTGTTATTGGGGCAGGAAGAATAAATTGTTATTACCCTGATTATGGGAACTGTGCTTGGAACTGTACTTGGCCTTTTGTTATGATGGAGGGACTCACCATCAACTAAGTAGCACTCGCTAGGCAAGAGTCATGGGTTCCTAAACTCTGTGAATTGACAGAGGTTGGGGACAAGTATTAATACTTGGTGGTATGGGCTCCTTAGTGAGGGCCTTACATGCTAATTGCACTTCCTCCTCTCTCCACTGTGGAATATCAGAGCTAATTTTGATTTTATTAGGAGTCTAGTTACATGCTGCTGAGCTCACTTTGGGCTAATGGTGCACCAGCACTGAGGCTCCTCTACTACAAGGTGACTTCACCAAAGAGCCGAACTGACTAAGAGCTGAAATCACTGGGTGTTGTGTTAAGTAGTGCGGGAGCCTGAAGATATATTGTAGAGAAGTTTGTGGGATGGCTGGAGTGCCTTGGGGACAGGCTGGTGGAGCAGTTCATGGGACAGCGGGAGCTGCTGGTGGGATATGGAGCGGAGCAGTTCGTGGGATGGCGGGAGCTGCTTGTGGGCCGCGGAGCGGAGCTGAGCGAAGCAGTTCATGGGGCGGCTGGTGGAGCGGAGCGAAGGCCTATGGAGCTGTGGGGCGGTCAGCTTCAGATCATGTAAGGTGCCTTTTACCCCCGCCCCCATCTCCACCCAGGTTGGGAGGTAAAGCTCTGCAGATAAACTTTTGAACTCTGGGGCTGCCCTGACCAGAGACAGAGACTTTTGGGTCATTGGACTTTTGAGACTTTGGGTGATTTGGGGTTGCTGGACTCAAGAACCAAAGGGAAAGGGCATGCCCCAATTTGCTTGGGGTGGGTTTTTTTGCTCATGGGTTGTGTTATGAATCCTGTTGGTGGTGTTTCCCCAACGTAATGCCACATTGTTTCTCTCTGTTATTAGAAGGCTTTTTGCTACACTCAGACTAGGTGCTTGCGAGAGGGGAAGTATTGCCTCTGGGAGGCGCCCAGCGGTGGTGGTATATATTTGTCCCAGGTCACTGGGTGGGGGCTCGAGCCGGTTTGCATTGTGTTATTGGAATGGATCCCCTAGATATTGAACCCGGCCCTTGTTGCTGCCAACTCTGACAGGTGTTAGGATATAGATATTCAGGCCTGTCTGTAAAGGTCTGTACTTTAAGAATTTAGGGGTATTCTTATTACTTGGCTAGTTAGAGGTATAAAAGAAAGAATCAAAATCACTGTCTGCTGGTGTAAGGGCCTTCTCTTACTGTGACAGTTTGAGGCCCTGTGCTTAGGCTAAGGCCTTTGGCTAAGCAGCAGAGGCAGCCATAAGCCAGGAAGCGAACAGTCACATCCTCACATTCCAAACTAGTCACATTGAAAGAAGGTGCTATTGGGCTGTTAGGAATACAATCCTGTCCTGATAATTCCTATCACCTCCAGAGAAAGGGAAGTGCCTAGAAAATGTAAAAGGAAACTTAGTTTGATAGCATCCTGTCTGGGAAGACCTTACTTATCAATAGCTGGGATGTGAAATCCTCACTTCTGTATTGTTTTGTCATTATAGTTCCCACTTTGCTATTGTTTGTCTGTATAATCTCTGTCTGGTTCTGTGATTGTTTCTGTCTGCTGTATAATTAATTTTGCTAGGTGTAATCTAATTATTGTGGTGGGATATAATTGGTTAGCTAATCATGTTACAATATGTTAGGATTGGTTAGTTAAATTTCAGTAGAATGATTGGTTAAGGTATAGCTAAGAATATTACTATATAAATTAGGGGCAAACAGGAAGTAAGTTGGGATTCGAAAATAAGGAAAAAGGAACTTGTATTTAAGCTTGCTGGAAGTTCACCCCAATAAACATCGAATTGTTTGCACCTTCGGACTTCGGGTATTGTTGCTCTCTGTTCATGCGAGAAGGATCAGGGAAGTGGGAGAGTGAAGGAATAAGCTCTCTAACAACGGGCAGAAGGGTTACATATGTAAATAATAGCAGTTATAAAATTTATAAAAAAGTGGTACAGGCTGAGGCCCATGCCCGAGCCGGAGCACAGGTTGCCTATACTGCCCCCGAGAGCGATTGGTTGCAAACCTTGTTTTCAGGCTGGGGTTTGTCGTCTTGGCTTGGTGGTTTATTTAGCCTGTTATTAAAACTTTTTTTTCCTGTATTGCTTGTATTAATGGTATTATGCTGTGCAGTATCATGTGTCAGGGCCCTTTTGCAAAAGTTAATAAGTCATTCTCTTCAGGGCTATCACAAAGTGCTTATGCAAAGTCCTATTGTAAAGAAATAAGTAGCCCAAGTGAGAAAACTCAGAGCCAAGGCTGTTGAGTGTTCTCAAAGGAGGGAGTAGTTGTTGGGGACACTGGGGCATGGCCACTAGGTAACTCGAGGGGATGGAAGACCACGAGTGTCGATGAAGCCCCGTCGCACTAGGCCCAAGTGTCCTTGGCCCCCCCTGCCTGGAGGCACTCGCAGCAGTTATGCATACTAGGCCCAAGTGTCCTTGGCCCCCCCGCGCCTGGAGGCACTCACAGCAGTTATGCTGAGGATCTGCAACAATATGTTGCAAAGTCAGACTGCCTGAAATTACACAAGGCCAAACAAGGCAGATATGGAAGAACAATGCTGAATAAAGCAGCTTTATGTATGATTTAACAGATGGTACAGAGAACAAGGGAACTAGCTGGGAACTGGATTGGCTGGCTATATGGATACTTAGGGCAGCTTGCTATTGGATAAGTATGCTGAAGAAAGGATGTATAAAAGCCTGTGTAACTTCCTGCTCTGTGTGCAGGATTTGAGATTCTATTCTCCCTGTACCTTTCTTTGCAGCTGCAAATAAACTTTTCTGCTTCTCCACCCCGTTGTGATGATTGGGTGACGCACACCGGGCAACGAACCTTGCTGTTGTTCGCCTCTGGCACTGGGTGCCGGCAACACTTCCCTTGATCTGCTGGCAATGCTCCTACTAATGCAGCCCAATATGCCGTTAGCCTTTTGGCAACAAAGTCACACTGCTGATTCATATCCAGCTTCTCGTTCACTGTAATCCCCAGGTCCTTTTCTGAAGAACTGCTGCTTAGCCAGTTGGTCTACAGCCTGTAGTGGTGCATGGGATTCTTCTATCCTAAGTGGTGCATGGGATTCTTCTATCTATCTGTACTTGTCCTTGTTGAACCTCATTAGATTTCTTTTGACCCAGTCCTCCAGTTTGTCTAGGTCACTCTGGACCCTAACCCTACCCTCCAGCGTATCTACTTCTCCCCACAGTTTAGTGTCATCTGCGAACTTACTGAGGGTGCAATCCATCCCATCATCCAGATCATTAATAAAAATGTTGGGAAAAAACCGGCCCCAGGACCGACCCCTAGGGCACTCCGCTTGATTAGGGGTTACAGTGGATGAGAAGCTGGATATGAGTCAACAGTGTGCCCTTGTTGCCAAGAAGGCAAATGGCATTTTGGGATGTATATGTAGGGGCATTGCCAGCAGATCGAGGGACGTGATCGTTCCCCTCTATTTGACATTGGTGAGGCCTCATCTGGAGTACTGTGTCCAGTTTTGGGCCCCACACTACAAGAAGGATGTGGAAAAATTGGAAAGAGTCCAGCGGAGGGCAACAAAAATGATTAGGGGACTGGAACACATGACTTATGAGGAGAGGCTGAGGGAACTGGGATTGTTTAGTCTGCGGAAGAGAAGAGTGAGGGGGGATTTGATAGCTGCTTTCAACTACCTGAAAAGGGGTTCCAAAGAGGATGGCTCTAGACTGTTCTCAGTGGTAGCTGATGACAGAACAAGGAGTAATGGTCTCAAGTTGCAGTGGGGGAGGTTTAGGTTGGATATTAGGAGAAACTTTTTCACTAGGAGGGTGGTGAAACACTGGAATGCGTTACCTAGGGAGGTGGTGGAATCTCCTTCCTTAGATATTTTTAAGGTCAGGCTTGAAAAAGCCCTGGCTGGGATACTTTAGTTGGGGATTGGTCCTGCTTTGAGCAGGGGATTGGACTAGATGACCTCCTGAGGTCCCTTCCAACCCTGATATTCTATGATTCTATGACTCTATGATACTAGCTGCCAAATAGACATCAAGCCATTGATCACTACCCGTTGAGCCCAAAAATCTAGCCAGCTTTCTATCCACCTTATAGTCCATTCATCCAGTCCATAGGTCTTTAACTTGCCGGCAAGAATAGTGTGGAGACCGTATCAAAAGCTTTGCTAAAGTCAAGGTATGTCACGTCCACCAGTTTCCCCATTTCCACAGAGCCAGTTATTTCATCATAGAAGGCAATCAGGTTGGTCAGGCATGAGAAGAATAGACAGGCCTGTAACCAGAGCTGATCCAGAGAATAGAAGCGTGTGCTGTCTTCCAGGTGCTAAGATACGGGATGTAGACCTGAGGTTAAAAAGGATCCTAAAGGGAGTGGAAAAGAATCCCCTAATTATCCTTCATGTGGGAACAAATGATATGGCTAGATTCTTGCTGGAAAGTATTATGGGAGACTATGATAGGCTGGGGAAGATGCTTAAGGAAATCGAGGCTCAGGTGATCTTTAGTGGGATTCTGCCTCTTCCTAGAGAAGGGCAACAAAGGCGTGACAAGATTATGACTATCAACAGATGGCTCAGGCAGTGGTGCTGTAAGAAGGGCTTTGGGATGTATGGCCACTGGGAGGCATTCATGGACAGAGGACAGTTCTCTCGGGATGGACTTCATCTGAGTAGGGAAGGAAATAGACTTCTAGGATGGAGACTGGCACAAGTGATTAAGAGAGCTTTAAACTAGGAATCTGGGGGAGATGGTTGGGAGATGCCCAGGTAATCTCCATGCCGGATTTTAGCATTGAGGGGGAAGAAAACGAAGTAAGAAAGGATACAGCCGTGGGTAGGAGAATGGATATAAGGAGGAAGGGCATTTGTGGATACCAGTCTAATAGGTCATACTGGCTGTTCTATGACCGGTGGTACAGAATGTGAGCGAGGCCAAACAGCAAAAATTAAGATGTTTGTACATCAATGCGAGGAGCCTGGGTAACAAAATGGAGGAACTAGAGCTACTGGTGCAGGAAGTGAAATCAGATATTATAGGGAAAACAGAAACATGGTGGAATAGTAGTCATGACTGGACTATGGGTATTGAAGGGTATGTGCTGTTTGGGAAAGACAGAAATAAAGGTAAAGGTGGTGGAGTAGCATTGTATATCAATGATGAATCATAGAATCATAGAATCATAGAATATCAGGGTTGGAAGGGACCCCAGAAGGTCATCTAGTCCAACCCCCTGCTCAAAGCAGGACCAAGTCCCAGTTAAATCATCCCAGCCAGGGCTTTGTCAAGCCTGACCTTAAAAACCTCTAAGGAAGGAGATTCTACCACCTCCCTAGGTAACGCATTCCAGTGTTTCACCACCCTCTTAGTGAAAAAGTTTTTCCTAATATCCAATCTAAACCTCCCCCATTGCAACTTGAGACCATTACTCCTCGTTCTGTCATCTGCTACCATTGAGAACAGTCTAGAGCCATCCTCTTTGGAACCCCCTTTCAGGTAGTTGAAAGCAGCTATCAAATCCCCCCTCATTCTTCTCTTCTGCAGACTAAACAATCCCAGCTCCCTCAGCCTCTCCTCATAAGTCATGTGCTCTAGACCCCTAATCATTTTTGTTGCCCTTCGCTGGACTCTTTCCAATTTATCCACAGTGAGGTAGAGATGAGGTAGAGGTAGAATGTAAAGCAATACGAAGCGATGGAATGGATAAGACAGAGTCCGTCTGGGCAAAAATTACATTGGGGAAGAAAACTACTAGAGCTTCCCCTGGGATAGTGCTTGGGGTGTGCTATAGACCGCCGGGATCTAATTTGGATATGGATAGAGCCCTCTTTAATGTTTTTAATGAAGTAAATACTAATGGAAACTGCATGATCATGGAAGACTTTAACTTCCCAGATATAGACTGGAGGATGAGTGCTAGTAACAATAATAGGGCTCAGATTTTCCTAGATGCGATAGCTGATGGATTCCTTCATCAAGTAGTGGCTGAACCAACTAGAGGGGATGCCATTTTAGATTTGGTTTTGGTGAGTACTGAGGACCTCATAGAAGAAATGGTTGTAGGGGACAATCCTGGTTCAAGTGATCATGAGCTAATTCAGTTCAAACAGAACAGAAGGATCAACAAAAATAAATCTGCAACTAGAGTGTTTGATTTCAAAAGGGCTGACTTTCAAAAATTAAGGAAATTAGTAAGGGAAGTGGATTGGACTGAAGAACTTGTGGATCTAAAGGCAAAGGAGGCCTGGGATTACTTTAAGTCAAAGCTGCAGAAGCTATCAGAAGCCTGCATCCCAAGAAAGGGGAAAGAATTCATAGGCAGGAGTTGTAGACCAAGCTGAATGAGCAAGCATCTCAGAGAGGTGATTAAGAAAAAGCAGAAAGCATATAGGGAGTGGAAGATGGGAGGGATCAGCAAGCAAAGCTACCTTATTGAGGTCAGAACATGTAGGGACAAAGTGAGACAGGCTAAAAGTCAAGTAGAGTTGGACCTTGCAAAGTGAATTAAAACCAATAGTAAAAGGTTCTGTAGCCATATAAATAAGAAGAAAACAAAGAAAGAAGAAGTGGGACCGCTAAACACTGAGGATGGAGTGGAGGTTAAGGATAATCTAGGCATGGCCCAATATCTAAACAAATGCTTTGCCTCAGTCTTTAATAAGGCTAATGAGGATCTTAGGGATAATGGTAGCATGACAAATGGGAATGAGGATATGGAGGTAGATATTACCATATCTGAGGTAGAAGCAAAACTCAAACAGCTTAATGGGACTAAATCGGGGGGGCCCAGATAATCTTCATCCAAGAATATTAAAGGAATTGGCACATGAAATTGCAAGCCCATAAGCAAGAATTTTTAATGAATCTGTAAACTCAGGGGTTGTACCGTATGACTGGAGAATTGCTAACATAGTTCCTATTTTTAAGAAAGGAAAAAAATGTGATCCGGGTAACTACAGGCCTGTTAGTTTGACATCTGTAGTATGCAAGGTTTTGGAACAAATTTTGAAGGAGAAAGTAGTTAAGGACATTGAGGTCAATGGTAATTGGGTCAAAATACAACATGGTTTTACTAAAGGTAGATCATGCCAAACCAACCTGATCTCCTTCTTTGAGAAAGTAACAGATTTTTTAGACAAAGGAAATGCAGTGGATCTAATTTACCTAGATTTCAGTAAGGTGTTTGATACAGTGCCAGTTGGGGAATTATTAGTTAAATTGGAAAAGATGGGGATCAATATGAAAATTGAAAGCTGGATAAGGAAATGGTTAACAGGGAGACTACAGCGGGTCATACTGAAAGGTGAACTGTCAGGCTGGAGGGAGGTTACCAGTGGAGTTCCTCAGGGATCAGTTTTGGGACCAATCTTATTTAATCTTTTTATTACTGACCTTGGCACAAAAAGTGGGAGTGTGCTAATAAAGTTTGCGGATGATACAAAGCTGGGAGGTACTGCCAATTTAGAGAGAGACCGGGATATCATACAGGAAGCTCTGGATGACCTTGTAAACTGGAGTAATAGTAATAGGATGAAATTTAATAGTGAGAAGTGTAAAATCATGCATTTAGGGATTAATAACAAGAATTTTAGTTATAAGCTGGGGACGCATCAATTAGAAGTAACGGAGGAGGAGAAGGACCTTGGAGTATTGGTTGATCATAGGATGACTATGAGCTGCCAATGTGATATGGCCATGAAAAAAGCTAATGCGGTCTTGGGATGCATCAGGCGAGGTATTTCCAGTAGAGATAAGGAGGTTTTAGTACCGTTATACAAGACACTGTTGAGACCTCACCTGGAATACTGTGTGCAGTTCTGATCTCCCATGTTTAAGAAGGATAAATGCAAACTGGAACAGGTACAGAGAAGGGCTACTAGGATGATCCGAGGAATGGAAAACCTGTCTTACGAAAGGAGACTCAAGGAGCTTGGCTTGTTTAGCCTAACCAAAAGAAGGTTGAGGGGAGATATGATTGCTCTCTATAAATATATCAGAGGGATAAATACCGGAGAGGGAGAGGAATTATTTAAGCTCAGTACCAATGTGGACACAAGAACAAATGGATATAAACTGGTCATCGGGAAGTTTAGACTTGAAATTAGATGAAGGTTTCTAATCATCAGAGGAGTGAAGTTTTGGAATAGCCTTCCAAGGGAAGCAGTGGGGGCAAAAGACTTATCTGGCTTTAAGATTAAACTTGATAAATTTATGGAGGTATGATGGGATAACATGATTTTGGCAATTAATTGATCTTTAAATATTCATGGTAAATAGGCCCAATGGCCTGTAATGGGATGTTAGATGGGGTGGGATCTGAGTTACTACAGAGAATGCTTTGCTGGGTATCTGGCTGGTGAATCTTGCCCATATGCTCAGGGTTCAGCTGATTGCCATATTTGGGGTCGGGAAGGAATTTTCCTCCAGGACAGATTGGAAGAGGCCCTGGAGGTTTTTCGCCTTCCTCTGTAGCATGGGGCACGGGTCACTTGATGGAGGATTCACTGCTCCTTGAAGTCTTTAAACCACAATTTGAGGACTTCAATAGCTCAGACATAGGTCAGAGGTTTTTCGCAGGAGTGGGTGGGTGAAATTCTGTGGCCTGCGTTGTGCAGGAGGTCAGACTAGATGATCATAATGGTCCCTTCTGACCTTAATATCTATGAATCTATGACTTACCCTTGGTGAATCCATGTTAACTGTTCCTGATCACCTTCCTCTCCTCCAAGTGCTTCAGAAGGGTTTCTTTGAGGACCTACTCCATGATTTTTCCAGGCACTGAGGTGAGACTGACTGGTCTGTAGATCCCCAGGTTTTCCTTCTTCCCTTTTTTAAATATAGGCTCTATATTTTCCTTTTTCCAATAGTCTGGGACCTCCCCTGATTGCCACGAGCTTTCAAAGATAATGGCCAGTGGCTCTGCAATCACATCAGCCAATTCCCTTAGGACCCTCGAATGCACTACATCTGGACCCATGGACTTTTGCATGTCCAGCTTTTCTAAATAGTCCTGATCCTGTTCTTCCACCACTGAGGGCTGCTCACCTCCTCCCCATACTGTGTTGCCCAGGACAGCAGTGTGGGAGCTGACCTTGTCTGTGAAGACCGAGGCAAAAAAAAGCATTGAGTACTTCACGCTTTTTCCACATCATCTGTCACTAGGTTGCCTCCCTCATTCATGAGGGGTTTGAGGTGAGGGGTTTGGGGTGCAGGAGGGGGCTCTGTGGTGGGGCAGGGGGTTGGGGTGCAGTGGGATGAGGGCTGCGGGTGCAGGCTCTGGGGTGGGTTTGGTGTTTAGATGCTGCTTGTAATTATTAGAACTGGGAGCACTGGCTATTGGGAGTCTGAAAGCACAGGAAACAGGAAGGAGGGGGGGGAAGTTGAGGAGGCAGAGTGAGAACTACCGAGGGCGCAGCAGCAGCTTGGTAAAGAGGTTTCCACTTTTAAAATAAAGTCCTGTTGAAGTTTGTTAGTACCTTGCCTGATTGCTACAACATTTTGGCAACGAGGATGGATCTTCTGCCTCTGAATTCACCTGCACCCTTTCTGCAAAGCCCACGTGAGCCTCCAATTGCTTTTACTGCCTGGATGCATATGTTTGAGACTTATCTGCTTGCAATCAGTGCTACAGAGATTTCTGAAGTAAGAAAGTGTGCTCTGCTAATCCACTGCCTTGGAGCAGAAGGGCAGAGATATTTTATACTTTTCCCCCTGCAGATGATAAATATGAGTCTGCACTCACTGCATTAAAGAACGTTTTTGTGCCAAAAGTGAATGTAGTAGCTAATCGCTATAGATTTTGCCAGTGTGAGCAGAAAACAGAGGAGACTATAATGCAGTATATTGCTTCCCTGAGGAGTCTGATTGTAACTTGTGACTTTGGGAATATGGCAGATGAGATGATTAGAGACTAGCTCATTGAGAAAACAACCATGCTTTGTGTAAAAGAACTCTTACTTCTAGAACCACAAAACACTAGAAAAAGCAATAACCACTGCTACTCAGATTGAGTCAGCTACAGCTGAAGCCAAAATAATGAGCATGGATACAGGAGACACAGTCCAGGCTGTGACTCCTTTGCAGAAAAGTTCACTATCGCTGAAGACAAACAATTACAAGAGGAAAACTAATGGAAAACCACCGAATCAGCAAATTCAAAATACAGTAAAAGCATGTTTTCGCTGTGGATCCCCACGAGACCTTGCAAGCTACACAGGATGTCCAGCTAAAGTAACTCAGTGCAATCATTGCAAAAAGATTGGACATTTTGCTAAAGTATGTTGCAGCAGCCAGTTCAATCAACAGGTGTATGCAGTTACAATACCAGATGTTACTGTGCTGAGCGTGGACAAAATCACTATTGCACATATTCCAGAACAAATAAAGTGCACTGTAAATGTTTCCTCCATACCCTCAGACAAATCACACTCTATTCAGCTAATGTTGGACACTGGCTCAGCAGTATCTATACTACCTGATTCCATCTATTTGCATTACTTTAAAGATGTGCCTCTTACTTAACCCAAACTTCACTTGGTGTGCTATTTGAAAAACCATGTTCCAGTACATGGTTGCCTGCCAGCAATAGTTACTTTTGGTGATTGCTGTGTAACTGCAGAGTTCTACATTGTCCACAAAGGCCCTCCTATCCTTGGCAGAGATTTATTGGCTGCTTTAAATCTCAGGGTAGTTAATGGATGAATTGATCTTCTTCAGCAAAGCACTCTTGCAGTACATACACCAGTTTCAGCTGGGACCCAACACCAGGTTGAGGAGAAACTCTGCTGTGCTTATGGGTTTCTGCATAAAGTTAAAATGCGGAATAATGTGATGCCTGTACCACAGAAGTTACGGCGCTTACCATTTTCAGTCAGGGAAGCTGTTTCAGAGGAACTTAGAAAACTTGTTCAAAAGGACATTATTGAAGAGATTGACTCCTTGGAATGGGTTTCACCTATAGTAGTGATGCAGAAGAAGGGTGGAGGCATTCGCCTTTGTGTGGACTTAAGGGAGCCAAATAAAGCTATTGTGATTGACAGCCATCCTCTTCCTCACATAGAAGAAGTATTTGCAGAATTCCGTGGAGCAAAGATGTTTTCTACTCTTGATTTGCAGACCACATACTACCAGGTTATGTTGCATGAAGATAGCAGAGACCTCACAGCATTTATTACACGTGAGGGACTATTTTGTTTTAAATGTATTCCATACGGTCTCGCTCAAGTGCCTTCCGAAAAATGATGTCATTGATTCTGAAGGATCAACATGGAGTTCAGTGCTATCTGGATGATATTATTGTGTTTCGAAATACTTCTGAGGAGCATGACAATAACCTGCAGTCTGTACTAAACTGCCTCAGCAAAGCAGGCCTCAAGCTCAATAGGTCCAAATGCAAATTTAGACAAACTGAACTCTCCTTTCTGGGGCATACAATTTCACAGGCTGGACTAAAACCTGATCCAGATCATATCCTGGCAATTTCAAATGCTCCTCCTCCAATAGATTTGCAAACCTTACGTTCTTTCTTGGGTCTTACCTCCTGGTATGCAAAATTCATTCCAAATTATGCTTCTGTCATTGAACCGTTACGAGAATTACTACGGAGAAGTTCAACCTTAGTGTGGACAATGGATGCACAAGCTAGTTTCGAAACGGTGAAAAACTTGATTATACATAGTCCAGTACTTGCACTATTCATTCCTGCATTGCCCACAATTGTAACTACTGATGTTTCTGATTATGGACTTGGGGCTGTCCTCACTTCTAGGACACTTGTCATAAATATAAAGGGAAGGGTAACCACCTTTCTGTATACAGTGCTATAAAATCCCTCCTGGCCAGAGGCAACATCCTGTTACCTGTAAAGGGTTAAGAAGCTCAGCTAACCTGGCTGGCACCTGACCCAAAGGACCAATAAGGGGACAAGATACTTTCAAATCTTGGGTGGGGGGAAGGCTTTTGTTTGTGCTCTTTGTTTACGTGGTTGTTCTCTCTTGGGACTGAGAGAGGCCAGACAGAAATCCATCTTCTCCAACCCATCCTAATCCAAGTCTCCAATATTGCAACCAGTAGAGGTAAGCCAAGCAAGGCGGATTAGTTTATCTTTTGGTTTATGTGAATTTTCCCTGTGTTAAGAGGGAGGTTTATTCCTGTTTTCTGTAACTTTAAGGTTTTGCCCAGAGGGGGATCCTCTGTGTTTTGAATCTGAATAGCCTGTAAAGTATTTTCCATCCTGATTTTACACAGATGATTTTTACCTTTCTTTTTTTTTAACAAAACCCTTCTTTTAAGAACCTGACTGATTTTTCCATTGTTCCAAGATCCAGGGGTTTGGGTCTTTGATGATTTCGTAACAAATTGGTTAGGATATTATTCTCAAGCCTCCCCAGGAAAGGGGGTGTGTAGGGCTTGGGGGGATATTTTGGGGGGAAGACGTCTCCAAGTGGGCTCTTTCCCTGTTCTTTGTTTAAAACACTTGGTGGTGGCAGCATACTGTTCAAGGACAAGGCAAAGTCTGTACCTTGGGGAAGTTTTTAACTTAAGCTGGTAAGAATAAGCTTAGGGGGTCTTTCATGCGGGTCCCCACATCTGTACCCTAGAGTTCACAGTGGGGAAGGAACCCTGACAACACTAAGTAATGCTGAGGGGAAATATTCTACAGTCGAAAAAGAAGCACTTGCTTGTGTCTGGGCTACTGAAAAATGGAGAACTTACCTGTGGGGCCGCATGTTCAGGCTGTGCACAGACCACAGCCCTTTGACGATGTTGCTCACCACGAAAGGACTGGGAAGAGCAGGATATTGTATTGCTAGATGGTCTGCAAGATTACTCTCTTTCAATTATGAACTGGAATATAAGCCTGGAAACCAAAATATGGTTGCTGATTGCCTTTCTCGCCTGCCTTTGCCTTCACCAGATGGTTCACTGGAGGATGAGGATGTAGTGGTTGCGCTTATTACAAGCACTCTCACAGCAGTTACAAGAGAACAATTTCAAGCTGCTTGTTCAGTGTGTCCAATTCAACAGAAACTATGGGAATTTCTGACAAAGAGATGGCCCAGTCACCCTAAAAACCTTGACCCAGTTTTGCTGCCTTATTTTAGAGTTTGGGATGAACTTTCTTTGTTTGATGGCTGTGTGCTATGAGGTATACACCGGCTACTTGTGCCAGAAGAATTACAGTCAAAACTCATACACCTGGCACACGATACTCATCAAGGAATTGTCCGAACCAAACAACGATTACGGGATCTGTATTGGTGGCCAGGGATGGACTCTCAAACTGAAGCACTGATAAAATCCTGTGTCACTTGCCAAATGCATGATAAGACAGCAGTGACTTGTACCCGTCCATTACAGCCTGTTCCTCTTCCTGAATCTGTATGGGAAAAAGGGGCAAATGACATTGTAGGACCCTTTGATACTGCTTCAATTGACTGCCGTTATGCCATCACCTTAATAGACTTGTCATAAATATAAAGGTAAGGGTAAGCCCCTTTAAAATCCCTCCTGGCCAGAGGAAAAATCCTCTCACCTGTAAAGGGTTAAGAAGCTAACGGTAACCTCGCTGGCACCTGACCAAAATGACCAATGAGGAGACAAGATACTTTCAAAAGCTGGGAGGAGGGAGAGAAACAAAGGGTCTGTGTCTGTCTGTATGCTGCTTTTGCCGGGGATAGAACAGGAATGGAGTCTTAGAACTTTAGTAAGTAATCTAGCTAGGTATGTGTTAGATTATGATTTCTTTAAATGGCTGAGAAAAGAACTGTGCTGAATAGAATGACTATTCCTGTCTGTGTGTCTTTTTGGTAACTTAAGGTTTTGCCTAGAGGGATTCTCTATGTTTTGAATCTAATTACCCTGTAAGGTATCTACCATCCTGATTTTACAGAGCTGATTCCTTTACTTCTATTAAAAGTCTTCTTGTAAGAAAACTGAATGCTTTTTCATTGTTCTCAGATCCAAGGGTTTGGGTCTGTGGTCACCTATGCAAATTGGTGAGGATTTTTACCAAACCTTCCCCAGGAAGTGGGGTGCAAGGGTTGGGAGGATTTTTGGGGGAAAGACATGTCCAAACTACGTTTCCCAGTAAACCCAGTTAGAGTTTGGTGGTGGCAGTGGAGATCCAGGGACAAAGGATAAAATTAATCTGTACCCTGGGGAAGTTTTAACCTAAGCTGGTGAAAGTAAGCTTAGGAGGTTTTCATGCAGGTCCCCACATCTGTACCCTAGAGTTCAGAGTGGGGGAGGAACCTTGACAAGACTATTTCAGTAAATGGCCTGAGGTAGCGTTTACATTGCAAATCTGTTCTGCTACAGTAATTAAGTTCCTCTCTTCAGTTTTTAGCAGGGAAGGTAACCCCAAAGAACTGGTTTCAGATAATGGTAGTCAATTTACTTCCCTGGAGTTTGAAACTTTTCTAGCACAGAGGAACATTTTACACAAAAGGTCATCCCTATATTACCCTCAAGCCAATGGGGAAATCGAACAGTTTAACAGAAGTTTGAAAGAGAGTTTGCAAACGGCTAAACTGGAAGGGTGATTGTGGATAACCTTCATTACTGATTTATTGCAAGCACACCAGGCTACACGACATGCCACAACGCAAAGATCACCCACAGTGTTACTGCATGGGAAACAGATGAATACCAAACTGAACATTGCTGGATTGTTAAAGGCACAACCTGATGCCCCAACCAAGGATGATGTGAGAAAAACAGTTGAACAGAACCAAGCAAAGTGTAAGCCTTTCACAAATAAGCGGCAGGGTGCTAAGGAACCAAAGTTTGAGTGTGGTTCCTTCGTTAGAATACGAAAACCTGGAATTTTACGCAAAGGGGACCATAAATTCACAGCTCCTCTTAAAATCCTAGAGAAGAAGTGACCTTACACCTATCGACTTTCTGATGGGCAGGTATGGAATGCTCTTATCTTGCAGCTGCCTATGCACCAAGAGGAGATTATGCCAACACCCAGTCTGCATTGGTGACTTCACCGTAGTACCAACACAAGAAGACATTGCACTGGAACCGGGGCTTGAGAGAAGGCCTATCAGACCCAGATGACCACCTGTATAGACTAGAGACTGTTATGTAGTATCTACAGTGTTTTCAGTGTAATATTTCTGCCAACAGTATAGTGTCTTGTTTCCTATTTGTTCCTGCGGTTAGAACAACAATGTTTATTTTAATTGGGAGAGTTTCTTAAGAGAGGAGGGAATGTGGTACTTAGATGCTGCTTGTAATGATTAGAACTGGGAGCACTGGCTGTTGGGAGTCTGAAAGGACAGGAAACGGGAATGGGGGGGGAGTTGAGGAGGCAGAGTGAGAACTACTGAGGGTGCAGCAGCAGCTTGGTAAAGATGTTTCCACTTTTAAAATAAAGTCCTGTTGAAGTTTGTTAGTACCTTGCCTGGTTGCTACAACAGTGGGGCTGGGGATGAGAGATTTGGGGTGCAGGAGGGAGTGAGGGCTCCGGCTGGGGGGGTGGCCTAAGGCAGGCTCCCTGCCTGCCCTAGCTCCTCGAGGTGGCTGCCAGGTCCTTGTGGCCACTAAGTGCATGGGTATGGACTCTGGGGTGGGGCCAGGGATGAGGGGTTTAAGGTGCAGGAGGGGGCTGTGGGGTGGGGCGGGGGTTGGAGTGCAGGGGGCCAGGGCTCCGGCTGGGGGTGCGGGCTCTGGGTGGGGCCAGAAAGGAGGCGCTCAGGGTGCGGAAGAGAGCTCTGGGGTGGGGCAGGGGGTTGGGGTGAGGGGCCCAGTCAGCAGTGCTGATCGGAGTCACCAGGGTCCCTTTTTGACCGGGCATTCCATCAAAAACCGGACGCCTGGCATTACACAGAGGCCAAGGAGACTGGCCTGGCACACAGCTCTTTTCAACAGCTAGATCCCCATGAAATAACCACCACACCCCTGATCAAACTCCATAATGTCCAATGACAAAGCCGTTAACAGGCCACGTCCCTGCCGTACTCCATCCAGATGGCTAACGCAGCTTTTGGGGATAACAGAGCCGACCAAGATGGTCACTAACCAAATTTTCCAGGGGATGCTGTCAGCATGGGCAGTGGGTATAATAGGCCAGGGAAGGCTTTGCCTTCCCTGGCGCTGCCGCCGACCTGCCGCAGGACAACTGGGCCACAGTGCCCCCTCCTCTCCCAGAGACACCCACCTCCAAGGTCCCCGCTACTCCCCGCGTCCCTCCTCCTCGGGGGTCTGGCGTCTCAGTCTGGTGCTGGGGGGGAATGCAGCTGGAGCGGACGGGCCACGGCTTCTCGGGGCTTTTTCCTTTTACGGGGGGGGCGGTGTTTGGGGCTCCAGTGTGCAGAGGGCGAGGCCTTGGGTGGAAGGGGCGGGGCCAGCAGGTCTCCCCAAAGCGGGGGTTCACCCGCCACCCATGGCTGTCAGCCACCAAATCACACTGAAGAGAAAAAAAAGATTCACACACACACAGCCTGGGAGCTTGCTGGGGCAGTGGCGGTCCGTCTCTTAGTACAATGATCCTAATTAGGACGTCCAGGCACCACTGCATACAGATAACGGTGGCTTGGCCAATGGAAGAATGCTGTCTACACCTGGGGTTAAATTGGTTTAACTATGCCACTCGCGTGTGGATTTTTCACACCGCTGAGCGATATAGCTGGGTCGATCTGACTTTTTAGTGTAGACCAGGCCTCTCGCAATTTTATCACAACTCCCATGATTTTCTTTAAGCCTCTTTAACCTCTGGGTGGGCTAGAGCAGCAGTTCTCAACCAGGCATCCAAGGCCCCCTGGGGTTCCCGAGCAGGTTTCAGGGGGTCTGCCAAACAGGGCTGGCATTAGACTCATTGGGGCCCAGGGCAGAAAGCCCATGCTGCCCTGACCTCAACACCCGGGGCTGAAGGGCCCCATGCATTTGCCCTGGTTGCTTCCTCCTAATGCCGGCCCTGGCTTTTATATGCAGAAAAACAGTTGTGGTGGCACAGGTGGGCTGTGGAGTTTTCATCGCATGTTGGGGGGTGGGGGGGCCTCAGAAAAGAAAAAGACTGAGAACCCCTGGGCTAGAGTTTACTTCATTGGCCTTCTCCAGGGCCTAAAAAACCCAGCTCTCATAGAAAAGCACCTAGAAACCCAGAATTCAGTCACTAAGGATTTTCAGCAAGAATTGCATATGGTCAACCTCCCCACATTCAAGTCCAAAATGAACAAAAGGAATTAACAATTTTTAAATACCAACTTTATAAAAAATAAAGAAATAATAATAGTATAATACTCAATTACTATAACTTAATTTCTACAACATAACATTGCTACTTTATAATCCACATACTGTTGAGATTGACACTTTTGTAATAAATATATCACCACCTTAGATTACTCAAACTGCAAGAAACTGTAAAAGACTTCCCATTCATGCTGTTTGCTTTCTCTTTGCATTTCAGTTCAGACAATGAAAAAAGACTAGTCGGTTACACATTAGTAACAAATCAGTTTCAAGCCAATTGCACCTTCAGGTTTTCAACTCCCTAGACACCAATGCTGGTTGCAAATACTGCAGGGGCTGGTTTATTTGCTTATAACCACCCTTCCCAAAAAAATTTCCACTGGAATTTAAAAATACAATTTTTTTCTATTGATATGTTGTAAAAATTATTTAAAAACCCACAAAAACCTAACAATTAATAGCAGAGGCAGGATTTGATCTAACAGTGTCCCTATAAATAATTAGGGAACAAAACTATATGTATAGTGCCTAAAGTAATGAGACATCCCATTGTGGCTGGTGTCTCTAGATGCTACTGTAATAATAACCATTATTATTATATAATTAATAATAATAAATAAAACTGAATTAATATGGAATTAATGCTAATATTTAAAATCAAATTTATACAAGTTAAGAAGGAAGGTACTTTACATCTGGGGTCAGGCTTGAGTTATGAGAGATTACAAGTATTGGTTACAAGGTTCACAAGATACATACATAGTACAATTCAATTTAATTAATTTTAAACCAACAATTAAATTAATTAATTTTAATGAATAAATAAATTAATTAATAAAACTGAATTAATATGGAATTGCTGAGATCCCATAGATAGTTATGCTCCTGCTGTACATAGTACATACAAGCATTCAGTTCTAAACCAGTAACGGCTGGCTGGGGATTAGAGTTCAACCAGATACAAATCAGTGATGTCCCGCTCTCCGGTTTGATTCACCATCCTGACAGGTTTGTCGTTCAGTTTTGAGGTGCTGAGGAACCAGCCTGGATGGGCAGCTGACTCAAAGCTGGAAGTGGAACCAGAACTGGTCTTGAAAAAGAGGAAACGCTCCTGATCCCCGGTCCTGATCTCCTTCATAGGCCCCTTCACCTTCTGTGAGAAATAACAGAGGTCCGTTAGAAACAGGGGTGCTCTTTCCAAGGCTTTCATCCTGCAATGGGATGAATATGAGAAGGGGCTTCTAATTAGGACACAGAGCTAGCGTCTGCTCTCACTTGTGCCTATGCAACTGTTATGTGGGTATCCCTGAGCAGAATTTGGTCCAAGGAAACACTGGGCTTGACTCTCCCCTGCCTTCCACTTTGGGCTGTCATTTACACCAGTGCAAAGTGGGTGTGAAATGCTGGCCCTCTGATTGTAATGAAAACACCTGGTGCACATAGACAGGAAACTCTGACCCTGACACCACAGGAGTTTCATACACCTGAGAAAGACTGTCCACGAAACAAGGAACCTATTCCTGCTCCTATTAAATGGGATTTCAATGTAAGAAGGATCAGACCCAAAGGTAGACTACACAGAACTACACAGAAGCTGCAAAAGCATGGCTGCAGTTGTAAACCTTGATCACTAATGATATGTTTTCACTGCAGCTGGGAGCAAGCCCACCAGTACTGTAGACAGGCTTGCACTAGCTCTGCTCAAACTACGACTTTAAAAATAACCATGTGGACATGGCAGCTCCGGCAGAGACTCGGGCTAGCCACCTGGGCTCAGAACCAGGGGGTCAGCTGGGCTTGGAGGCCCGAGCTCCCCTTTTTAGCAGACTAGCTCAAACCCCACTTGGGCAAGTCTGTCTACCCACACAAGGAGACTCACTGCCAGCTGCAGTATAGACATACCCCAAGGGCACAAGAGACAACATGATCTAATGAATTAGTGTGGTGCGATGGACTGGGATTCAGGAGACCTGGGTTCCTGGGAAAGTCACTTCTTATCTCTGCTTCTCCTTCCACTCTTTGTCTTCTGTATTTAGATGATAAAATCTTTGAGGAAGGAACCTTCTTATTACGTTACTGCACAGTGCCTACCACAGCAGGGCTCTGATCTCAAATGAAGAATCAAGGTGCTACTGTAATAGCAATAAATGATCATAGTAATCATAAACAGCATCTGGGGAAAACAGTGAGTCCCATGTAAAGGTATCAATAAAAACCGGAGATGTGGATTGAATTTCAGTCACTGTGGAGTTTGTGATGATGCTAAAGGTCTGCTAATCCCACTCACCTCCAGCTGCAGCACAGGGCTGCCTTCAGCCTTCACACAGCACAGATACAGATTGTTTTCCACAGTGTTACTTTCCACAATGTTCATAGCAACAGGACTGATGCGCTTTGGGGAGATGTGCGGTGAGCGATATAAATCCAGGTTTAATTTCACTGGGAAGAGAAAAGCGAGAGGAAATCCAGACTCAATTACAATAAAAAAGGCAGCCCGTCTGTCTGTGAAGATCTGGGAAGCACCATCACTTATAAATAGTGAGTGAGGAATCTGAAATCCATGCACAATAGCTGCCATATCACTTTATCGGGGACACTGATAGCACTTTTAAAAATAACTGCACATCAGAGGTTCAGTTGTGCACTTTTACTCGTCTGAGTAACGCCATCCACTTCAGTGGGACTGTGCCTGAAGACAAAATACTCCGAAGAAACAGGGGTTGGAAAATCAGATCTTAATAATAATCACATGCAGAAAATGACATTAAAAGAACATTAGAGGTTGCAAAGTCAAGCACTCCAAAGGTAGGAAATGCCAGAATGCCTGTTGCAATCTGAATTCAGCCCCTGTGCCCATATCCATTATGATCGTATTTAATTACCTGATCACCTACTATTTTTTCCACAGGAGCCTTGCCTCATTCAGTACGCAGGATGGACCTACTCTGAAGGTGAATCAGGACTGTGAATAACCCTTGTCCAGCCAGACCTTACTTTCCCACAGGAGACTGCTGCTCAGGTAAAAGCTGATCAGACTGCAGCTCCGCAGCAACCAGGAGGTGACTGAGCACCAGGTTGTTATGGACTGGGATGTAGGCAGTCTGGCCTAGTAGTCAGAGCAGGAGTCAGATTCGATGGGCGGAGCAGCCATACAGACTGGGGAATAAAGCCAAGGGCACCAGAGTCAACTGCCAGTAATCAGAACCAGGGGGTCAAGCCCGAGTCAGAACTAGAAATCGAAGCTGAGGGTCAGAGCCAGGGTCAGATACCAAATGTCAGAGTCAAGGGTCAGAAGTCAGAGGCCAGAGCCAGGACTGGTCACTGAGGATTGGTGGCGAGGTGTGAGGGCAGGAACTGGAGGAGAGGTGAGGATCGAGTGTGCAGCAGCCTGGCTGGGGAGCAGGGCTTTCTTGTCAATTTCACGGCTCGGAACACAGTGTCTACACAGACACTGTGTCACCCTAACGACACCGACATAAGCCCTACGCCTCTCGTGGAGGTGGACTTATTATGTCGGTGTAGTAGGGCACTTACATCGGCTGGAGCAAGGCTGTAGTGTACACACTGACATAATTAGGTCAACCTAAGGCCTGGTCTACACTATATAGGTAGGTCGACATATGGCAGGAGCAAAGGTAGGTGCCAGGAGCAGTGCAGGAGACAGGCACAAGCAGGGTCCAATGCAGCCACAACAGGAAACCACCTTGTTTCTCAGACGAGCTTCCTCTCCTTCCTTCTGGTTTAGCATGGTTGGACCAAACGGTGGAGCCAGGAGAGCCTCCAATCAGGGCTCCCATGGGTGGAATCTGGGCTGAGGCTATAGCCCTAGTAGCTCCTTGGCCCACATGGTTTCAGTGGACTCTGGGTGGAGGCCAGGATGCAGCAGCTGTCTGGGCCTCCCAGGCCCGACTTTGAGACCCGGCACACCATGCATTGCTCCTTCATCAACTGGGAGGTGAAGTTCGTCCCTTGCTCTCTTAGTATTTCTCTGGGGAGCCTCACTTGGGCAAATACTTCTGTGAGTTCATTAGCATCGACAGCCACCATTGCTGACCGGATGGGAATGGCCTCAGGGTAGCTGGTGGCATAGTCTAAGATTACAAGGATATATTTGTGCCCCACTGCAGACTTCTCTAATGGGCCCCCCAGATTAGAGGGTACCCCTACAATGAGTAGTGTTACTGGGGGAACCTTTTTCTGGCCCGCCCACTGGCACTCAGGGAATGATGCATAATAGTCCCACGCCTCTGGATGGACGCCCAGCCAGGAGAACTTGGTGGTCACTCTGTTAAGAGTCTTCTCTCGCCCTAATGACCCCCACATGGTGCTGCATGGCCAGTTGAAGCACCCCTCTTTTAAACTTCCTTGGCCCTCAGAGCGCATTCTTACCTCCTCCACCTTGGGATCTTTCAATTCCTGATAGTCTCCTCCTCTACCAGTTTGAAATGGGGCCACTGTTTCAACTGCTGAGAGTCTAATATTTTGTCAGCTGGGCAGGCGAGCTGCTCATAAACCCTACACAGGGTTGGTTCGTTCCTTTCTTCTTCCACAAAGTTTACCTCATTAGACAGCAGGTTAAGGTGGAGAAGTGGCAGCGGGCCCCTACTACTCCAGCTGGGTTCAAGAGAATGGTCCTTCCCCACAAGGATGATCACTCTCCTGGGTCTTTGTCTTCCCTTGGAGCCTTCTCCTCTCAAGGCCCCTTCTCAGCCACCGTGGCCATCTCCTGCCTTCCTGGGCCTTCCTGCTCTGGCTTGGCACTTTCTATGGATGTGCTCCGCTATACGTTGAAAAAACAACGGGAGTCCTTGTGGCACTTAGAGACTAACAAATTTATTTGGGCATAAGTTTTCATGAGCTAAAACCCACTTCATCAGATGCATGGAGTGAAAAATACAGTAGGCAGGTATAAATATACAGCACATGAAAAGATGAGAGTTGCCTTACCAAGTGGAGGGTGGGGGTCAGTGGTAACAAGGCCAGTTCAAATAGGATGGATGTGACTTCTTCAAAAAAACTACCAACTGAGCCAACGTATGACTATGTAGGCCAGGTCTTTGGCCATTCCGACCTGCACCGTTCTGCACAGTCAGTCATACTTCTCTCGTCAGGTAGGATGTATGTTTCCATGGATGCACTGGAGGTAGATCATAACTCCAGATTTACCATCCGGCACCACAAGCTGTCCCCCGACTAAAGTCTGGCGACAGTCAGAGTCCATCAGTCCTTATACTGATACTGCATCCATTTGCATGGGAACTAACATTTTCCTTGGGCCTCTCTTCTGAGCCCTGTTATAAGCTGCCCAGGCCTGACCATAATTACAGTCCACGAATGGACTCCTTTCTGAAATGGCCTTCCTGTCCACATACAGAACGGCCATCCGTGGGAGAAGTCGGATCCACTGTTGATACTCCCTTTGAATATGGCCACTCGGTTGCACCTGGATCCCTCCTGCCTGGCTGAGGGCAGGCTTCTGGGTTCCTCACTTGGCCTCTGTACCCCCTCTACTAGGGTTGGGTGTCCAAGTTCCTCTAGGTACACTCAGCATGATATGGGGGGTACATGAGGGCCTGGGGCACTCAGAGCTGACTTTTGCTGTTCCCCCACAAGCTTGAGGGACATCAGGTAACTCTCCACCAAAGCCACTGCCTCTGCCAAGGTTTCCAGTCAATGTCTTAACACCCACTCACTCCGCCGACCCCCCCACCCCGGGGGAGAACTTGGGTGAACTGCTCCATGACGATCTTCTCTCCTACCTGAACCCCTAGGCATCCCTTGGGCTGGAGCCAATGCCAGCCAAGATCCTTCAGATTATGGGCGACTGTCCGGCGTCAGGCTTTGGCTGGGGATTTCTGGTGTTAGAACTCCTGCAGGTAGGTTTCAGGGGAGATGTTCAGGTGTTTCGGATGAGTGTAGCCAGTACACTGCCTGGCCCAGCTCCCTGTCAAGTAGTAGGCCAATAGGTTGGCCCAGTTTCCCTTGAGGCATTGGGCCGTGATGGCAACTCTCTCGAATGTGACAGGAAATGCCTCTAGGTTGTCTACAGGACCCATTGTTGTCAGCTTTCCCGGGATGGGTGGTACTAGGTCAGCAGCTCCCCCTCCATGGCTGTAGGAGCATCGCCATCTGCCGGATGAGCTGCTGCTGTGCTTCTGCCATTTCCTTAATCAGCTGTTCCTCCCACTGCTGGGCCACCTGCTGCTGCTGCTGGTTGAGGAGGACTCACTTCAGCAGTTTCTCAAAATCCATCTCTGGTTTTTGGTTTTACTTCCCCTCTTTCTCTGGCCTACCATCAGGCCTGGGACACTAGTGTGCCTGAATTCTCCACCAGATGTAACAGAGTCCCCAGAAGACCAGGTGGCCTAGTGGGTAGTGCACCCAGTTTCCAGTCTCACACCTCCCAGCAGGAAGGGCTTTCAGTCCAGTTCCTTACCATGGATGTGGCTTCACCTCAGGGTTTTCAATGTCCTCACCCTCCCCTTACTTGGCAGGGGTAGAAATTAGATTTATGCACCTCCAGCACCAAATGCAGTTCGCAAGGGAGCCCACTCCACTGGGCGCTGACCCAGGGCCCCATGAGAGACAACAGTGTCTGGAACTCTGGATTGCCCTCGGAGCTGCCTGCCTGGGTCACTTCCTACCATCCATCGCCCCCACACCTCCAAGTCCAATATAGGATAGCAAAAGAAAAGGAAAGACAATTAAAGCTTCAGCCCCAATGGGCTCAGCGCTCAGTCGTCTTTCTCACAGGGTGGCTTCTTTGGCACCCTCAGAGTAGGTCCATCTTCCTCCCCAGCCTCCCTCTTCTGAGCTGGGTTGCTCCCTTGTATGTTTCCTCTCCAGTCGGCCCATGCTCCGGCCCAGTATTGCCCTTTAACCCCTTCTGGTCCAGCGTGGGGTGTGTACACCCCATCACATACCCTGAGGGGAGAACAAGAGGGATGAACCCCAAAGAATAAGCAATTGAATCAACTGGTTGTGTGCAATGACATAGTGGGTAAATATATGTCAAGCAAGATCTTTTATGAAAGCCTGTAATGTTCCGAACTTGCTGGTCATTAAGAGGCCTGTAGCCAGGTTACGGCTGTGAATGTACATTGTGTGCATGTGTAGAACCCTGTAACTGTGGTGCAGCTGCAGCATCCCCTTGCCACAGGCGGTGAAGCAATAAAGCAGGGCAAGGCATCCCCCAGGCTAGTTTTTTACACAGAACCCACTTCAAGTACCCATCCATTGTCCAGCTAGGAAGACACAATGGTGGGCCATTAAAGTCAATGGAAAGCCATTGAAGCCAAAAAGAAAATCTCAGGCCTTGTCTACCCTTGTCTACGCTGCCACTTTACATGGATATCTGCCTCCATGACTGAAGGTTACATAGGGCGACTTAAGATTGTAGTGTAGACATGCCCTGTTTAGAAACAGGCCTGGATTTGGGGTTTTTTTATCCAGAAAGGGAGGACTAACATTGCAGTGGAGTGCTGTCCATGAAACACTGGATCCTTTCTAGGACAGAGGGCACACGGTAACTTGGATTAGAAAAGGGAATTTAGCCAATGTAGACGTGTAAAGCCTGAGATTGCATCTTTACATTTGTTTCCTGTGTAACTTGTCAGCGTTTGCTTTTCTGCACTATTCAATCTCGGAAGCTATGATTTTTCTATTCAATAAGCTGTTTGTTTATTTCTAACCAGGCAGGTCTCTGGTGTCCAAACTGTGCGGAGTGTGGGTGTCCCAGAGTGAACTGATAATTGGGGGAGAGTTTCGCCCTCGGGGTTGATGAACCAGAGTGGAGAAGTCCAAGTGTCTGTAATTAAGAACTCAGGGAGATGGATCTGGGGAGAATTTGGACCAGAAGGGGTAGCTGAGGTCACCCTGCAAGGAGTAACTAGGCTCGTAGAAGTGAGGGGGAGTCCTTGTGCTTGAAGGCCAGCTACCGGTGTCAGAGCTCTCACCCATAGCAGCCCAGCATTAAGGGTTTCAAAATTACCCAGGCAGGCGGTGACTGACTCCCTCGCTGGTCTGTGTGATCCCCAGAACCTCACACCTATATCAGTAGGTAACTGAGCAAGAGGAGATAAACTGGGGGTGGGGCCAGAGGAAAGAAATATTTTGTAATTTACCTGCTTTGCTGATATTGGGGCCTTGTAAATGCACCGCCATCAGCTGGGCCTGGCTGGCGTGACGCCGCAGGACAAAACTCTTGTGTTCCTCATCTTGGACTGCGTACAGCTTGGAGCGGGTGTATTTGTAGATGAAGGTCTCTGCATGCGTGAAGGAGTTGTTGCTGAAGGATACGGGATCTGAAAACGTGGAGTGTATGAGGACCAAGATCACAGAGTCACACAGATAGCAACTGCCAGATTCAGAATTTACACCTGGCAAGAGGCACTTGTATCTGCTGCAGGGGCCCCAGGTTTCAAACTTGAGAGGCCTAATTCTCATCCCACTTAGCCCGTTGGGAATCTAGGAGCAGCTTGACTGAAGTCCATGGAGTTTGCAACAGTGTAAAATAGGTTTGAGGAGAGAATCAGGCCCTCCCCCTCCTCCCTTCCCCTCCCCTCCTACTCCCCCTCCCCGTCCCCGGGTTACCCATAGCACAAGAGCTGCAGAATTCCCCACTATTCAGTCACTAACAGGCCTGGCCCCTCTTATCTTTCTGTAGGGTCTTACACAGTTTGAAATCTCTCACTGGGACATGTCCCCCACACCCTGGAATAGATGCATTGGTTAGTAAAGACAGTGCATCTCCTTTGCGTGGCATATTTGGCTAAGAAACTGGTGTACCTTTGCTTTCACTTTTCCACCTGCAGAGAGAGCATCCATTGTGCGCTCAGTTCAGTGCGGATGGTCAGAAGAGACACACACTCTGTGCTCTCTCACTGAGGCTTTCGTTCTTTTTTGTACCCTTAATGTAGATTATAGGTCATCCTATGTAGGTTTTCCCACACACAGGAAAACTCTGTGCTGCTAAACATCATTAAGCCTGTAGACTGCACTGACTAAACTCATTCCTTTTAATTTTTCATGTCATTCAGTTTCTTCTGGAAAGGACTGCTTCTGGAAAGGACTGCTTCTGGAAAGCAGTGGGGTCTGATCTTAGATCTGAATTTCCCTGAGGCCTGGGAGTGCACAGATTATCTCTACTCAAACAGCGTGCAGAAAAGGAAGCTGTCTATATCTGTACCTTCCACCAGCATCCTCATGAAGTCAATGTCTGTGAATGATCTGGCAAGCCGGTTCATCCTCCTTCTTGTCTCCCCTTGAGGCACCTCTGCAGCCCACCTGAAGGCCACCGAGTCAACTTGGTCAATGGCCTTCCAATGGCTGCCCAACTCCGACAGAGAGCGATTCTTGGGGAAGGGACAAGGACTGGAGTCATAGAAGGAGCTTTGTGGGGCAACGAAGCAGTGATTTCAACAGCCAGAAAACAAGATACATCCCCTCACTTCTCTCGTGCGTGCTCTCATTCCACTGCCTATGTGAGCTCCAACTAAGTTTGATCTAGACATGCCCCCAAGCCTCCCAGTCTAATCCACTATTTAGAGCCTTCCTTGTCCACAGGGACAACCGACCTTCATCCGCAACAGCCTGCAGGGCTGAGACTGTTCCAGAGATGGGCCAGCAGAGCACCTTAACCTCTGCCACCAGGGACCAGGATGACTGTGATCACTGCAAAGCTGTAGCTCACGAAAGCTTATGCTCAAATAAATTGGTTAGTCTCTAAGGTGCCACAAGTCCTCCTTTTCTTTTTGCGAATACAGACTAACATGGCTGCTACTCTGAAACCTGGCTACCCCAGTTAACCCTTTCATAGAATCCAAGACCAGAAGGTACCATTGTAAGCCTCTAGTCTGAGCTTCTGTATCACACAGTCCAGAGAACTGCCCCATTTGCTGCTGCTCCAGAGCGTTTCTGAGCACAGAGCCTGAAGTCCAGCCCCGAGTCTTCCTAAGACCCCTTTACTGCTCCTAAACCTTCCACATTAGGCACCAGCGTAGCATCAGTCTGGGGACCTCTTTGCAGGATAAGTGGGCTGCTCCTTCAGATTGGGCCCTGGTTCAGGTTTCTGGGAGGATGGGAATCTGCACATCATGCTCTGTTGCTCTGGATTCTGATCTAGTCCCGGAACCGTTTGTTTCTGTCCGCGTGGCTCTTTCATTACTGTTAATGTGAAAGGTGCTAATGGCTGTCACCTCGTAAGTCTAGCCCAAAGACAATCCCATTAAATCTCATGAACTCCCAGGGCTGTACCAATCACTCATTGACTGGAAGGAGCAAATAAGACCCTTCATGTAGCAGAGACAGCTACAAACAGTGGAGGCTGCCCAAGGCACATGAAAAGCCTGAGAAAAACTGTGAGAGTTGAGGGAATTCCCTGATTGCAAACACAAGGGCTAGGATACTGGTTTTGCAGCCTGTGTGTAGGGTTTGTCTAATCCAGGCTAGCTATTCCTGAAAGTGGATTAAGCTAAACTGGAACAAGGCACTCATTCTGGAATAAGAGTGTCCTCACATGGAGTTAATCAGGAATAGCTATTGTGCTTTAAATTCACGCCCTACCTTAATCTGAATTAACTTTCAAGTGTAGACAAGCCCTTTCTTTTGTAAAAAAGGGACTGCTCAGTGCACAAGAAGCACATCCAATAAGTAAACAGGAAGTTAGTAATGGGTGGAGTGTGACTGTGCTCTGACTAACCCAGCGAACCCCTTGATGACCACTTCACTACACCCTTCAAGGCAGAAAGCCTGGAGAAGCAGTCATAAGCGTGACTCTGAGAAGAAGCAGAGAGCAGATCTTCTTGGGCACAGAGCTCATTGGAGGGGCAGACTGGGAATTTCTGAGCAAGGAAGCTGCCTGCTTCTTTTTGTTTCTGTGATGTTCAGGGAAACAGGACTTTGGGTCCATTCTTTGAAAATATCCCAAATTACACCAAAGAATATCCCTGACTTGTGTCACCCATTGCTCATCTTAACAGAAACAGCCCTGCATGCCCCCAAATATTGGCTACCACTCACGCCAAAGAGAGAACATTGCTATTTATTGTGGTAGCACCCAGAAGCCCTCCTTGGGAGTCGTCATGTGGGTTCTATACACACACATCGGAACACACAGGCCCTTCCCTGAAGCTAAATCAGAAATCACCCAGGAGAGCAAATCTTACAATCATCTAGAAATTAAACTTGGCTCTTTACCTTCATCTGGCAGGGACAGTCAACTTCATGGTGGTAACTATGGGGGGAAAAAAACAGACAAATCAAAGATAGCTCAGCATGATCTGTGCTAGCCTTGGTGAAATTGGTAATAAAAAAAGATGGTTTCTTCTTCAAGGCTTTATCCATGTGGATCAAATGGGATCCACACATAGTAGGGCTCAAAGAAGAACCACAGTGACTGTGATATAAGTAACTGTTCTTTTTATCATCCAGACATTTGGGACATTTGAATGGAGTCATCATTAAGCACTGACACGGAGCTCATTTCTGGACAAGACGAAATGGAGACAGCTACCTGTCCAGACAAGAAAGATACAAAGATGGCAGAGTGCCCTGAGAAGGTGGGCTTCTTGTAGGCGTGATGGGAAGAGCTTGGTTCTTCCCAGTCTGTAGCGGTAGGGCCTTCAGTCACTCATCATGCCCAAGCATATTAAGGACAGGCAATTTAACCTTAACCAGAAGGCTCAAATTGGTGGTGTTTCCTTGTTGGACTCATGAAACCAAATTACCCCAATTAATTGGGTGCCACTCCCTGACTTCATTGGCGCTCCACCCACATCACCCAAGTGGGATTTGACTCTTGACTGCTACAGTGGCTAATTGATGTGCTCATCAAATGGTGCACTCAGCAACACAGTTCCCATCAAAGGCAATGGGTCACCTTCATTCCTATCTCTGTGCACAACATCTGCTCATGGATGCAATGCCAGATCCTAATCACAACTGCACCAGTGTAAATCCAGAGTGGCACCAATGAAGCCTGTGGAATTACTCCAGCCTCACCTTAAACTGAACTAAGAATCTGGCCCATAAACTCATCTCCAAAGGCAGCCCAGCAACGACAGGGCAGACCTGAACCTCCAGTTTCTGAATGAGTAGGAACCGGTAATTACCTATCACATCCTATAAGCTCAGTGAGTTGGTCAGGTACTCTGGCCATTGCTGCTTCTGGAAGAGGAAAAACATTAGATTCAGCTCCAGGTATAATATTCCCATCTGAACAAGCGCCATCTAGCCCTCCTCATGCTATTTGGGAGCCAGCCCTGCAGGAAAGCCTCCTCTAGTTGATTGGCTTCTGATTCATAGAATATCAGGGTTGGGAGGGATCTCAGGAGATCATCTAGTCCAACCCCCTCCTCAAAGCAAGAGCAATCCTCAATTTCTGCCCCAGATCCCTAAATGGCCCCCTCAAGGACTGAACTCACAAACCTGGGTTTAGCAGGCCAATGCTCAAACCACTGAGCTACCCCTCCCGCTGGGAGCTACCAGCCAGGCAACACTAAGTAACATTGCTATAACTAGAAATCAGGCTGTTCTCTGTTTTAACTTTTCTGTGGGAAACTGCCTCAAAAGACTGCACCACACAGACAACCAAGGGAGAAGAAAGGAAGAGGCCGCTGTCTGATGCACAGACGCCCCAGCTGAAGGGCACCACGGCAGAGAAATGCGATGACAATACCTGTGTCTGCACAACTTCTTCGTGCAATTCAGGGTGTCTTCTACTCCCTGTAGTTCTGAATGATTTCTTTGGAGTACGTCATCCAGCTTTATAGTGTCTCTAAAACTGGGAAATTCCCAGGGCTCAGTCTCTGATGCAATCTCTCAGATTGCATAATCCAGATGGGGATGGATCTCCCAGTCTATTCCACCAGGGTGAACCCAGGGCCACCCTTAGGATTTATGGGGCCCTATGCAGTGTTATTAAACTGGTGCCCCTATGCCTGACGGCAGCCCGGGTTCACATGTTTATTGTAGATAAGGGTGGTCTTTTGAAGGATTTATTTAAAAAACTGTATGTCTGAAGATCCTAGCATTTAAGGCTAAAGATGAATACTCAGATTGTGCATCTAAAAATCTATGCAAGGATTTTTTAGAGTTGTGATTTTATAATCTTCAGCAACACACTAATGAAATATTTTTAAAGCAAATTTTAAACTAAGGTCCTGTAGACTAACATGTTCTGAGTAAAAACAGATTCAAAATTTTTATGAAAGTTAATGTTTAAAATCAAATTTACACAAGTTAAGAGGGAAGGTACTGTACATCTGGGGTTGGGCTTGGGTTATGGGGGAATTGCAAGTATCGGTTACAAGGTTTATGAGGTACATACATATCACATAACCAGCATAGATCCAGATTGGGGTGTGGGAGTTTTTAAAGCATCAGTGGATAGGTGGGCTCAGCTACGCCACCCATGGAATGTATTAAGAGTCCAAGTCACTACTGGTGTAGAGAATAAGTACACGGGTGGGGTGCGTCCCTCGGTTCATCAGGGAAGGAAGTGGGTTATTTCCCTGGTTGGCGTTCTCTGTTACTCGACCTGATACTGACAGTGTCCTGTGATGTGTTCTGTGTAATGCACAACTGTTTTTGTCAGTAAATTCAGAAACTGAGAGTCTATACCTGGGGGTTGGCAAATGCCTGTTAAACGGCTTCATTCCCCCTTGAATGGCTCTTTAACAATTTCAGTATCGTGCTAATACGTCTGGCAGCTTTTCACTTTTAAGTGCTAGATCCCCTCCAGAGGCAGACTCACCAGGCTGCAGCAGTCAGCTGTGGTGGGAGCCTGCAGGAAGGGTCAGAACAGGGATAGGAAGAGGCGGAAGGGTGGACACTAAGACCCAGAAGTGCTCCAAATTTTCTGGTGCCCTATGCAGCCACATAAGATTGGAAGAGGCCCTGGAGGTTTTTCGTCTTCCTCTGTAGCATGGGGCACGGGTCACTTGCGGGAGGATTCTCTGTTCCTTGAAGTCTTTAAACTACGATTTGAGGACTTCAGTAGCTCAGACATAGGTGAGAGGTTTTTCGCAGGAGTGGGTGGGTGAGATTCTGTGGCCTGCGTTGTGCAGGAGGTCGGACTGGATGATCTTAATGGTTCCTTCTGACCTTAGTATCTATGATTCAGAGGAAAGGCCACAAGGGGGCGCTGAAATGGTCTGGGCCGATGGTGGGCAACCTGCAGACCGCAGGCCCCATGCGGCCCACCAGGGTAATCCGCTGGCGGGCCACGAGACTGTTTACATTGACCGTCCGCAGGCATGGCCGCCCGCAGCTCCCAGTGGCCGCAGTTTGCTGTTCCCAGCCAATTGGATCTGCAGGAAGTGGCGCGGGGCCGCAGGGATCTGACAGGTGTTCATCCAACCTGTTCTTAAAAGCCTCCAATGATGGGGATTCCACAACCTCCCTTGGAAGCCTGGTCCAGAGCTTAGCTATCTATATAGTTAGAAAGCTTCTCCTAATATCTAACCTAAATCTTCCTCGCTGCAGATTAAGCCTGTTACATCTTGTCCTGCCTCCAGTGCACATGGAGAACAATTGATCGCTGCCTTCTCTATAACAGCCCTGAACATGTCTGAAGATTTTTATCAGGTCCCACCTCAATCTTCTTTTCTCAAGGCTAAACAGGCCCAGTGTTTTTAACCTTTCCTCACAGGTCAGGCTTTCTAAACCTTTGATCATTTCTGTTGCTCTCCTCTGGACCCTCTCCAATTTATTCTCATCTTTCCTAAAGCACCCAAAACCGGACATAGTACTCATGCGAAGGCTTCACCAATGCCAAATAAAGGGGGGCATTTACCTCCTGTTTCTTACATACGACTCTCCTGTTCATAGACCCCAGAATCGTAGTAGCTTTTTTCACAATTGCATCACAGTGTTGACTCATATTCAATTTGTGATCCACTATAAGCCCCAGAGCCTTTGCAGCAGTACTATGGCCTAGCCAGTTATTCCCCTTGCTGTTGTGCTTTTGATTTCTTTCCTAAAAGTAGTACTTTGCACTTGTCGTTATTGAATTTCATCTTGCTGAATTCAGATCAATGCTCCAATTTGACAAAGTCACTTTGAATTTTAAACCTGTCCTCCAAAGTGCTTGCAACCCCTCCCAGCTTGGTGTCATCTGCACATACTCTCCACTCCGTTGTCCAAGTCATTAGTGACAATATTGAATTGTACCAGATGCAGGACTGACCCCTGCAGGAACCAACTAGAGATGGCCTCCCAGTTTGACAGTGAACCTTCGATAACTACTCTTCGAGTGCGGTCGTTCAAACCGTTCTGCACCCACCTTATAGTGATTTCATCTAGACCCCATTTCCCTAGTTTGCTTATGAGAATGTCTTGTGGGACTGTGACAAAAGCCTTATAAAAATCAAAACATATCACATCGATTGCTTCCCCTCAGCCACTAGGCCAGTAACGCTGTCAAAGAAAGACATGATTTCTTCCTGCTGACTATTCCTTATAGCCCTGTTATCCTCTATGTACTTACAAATTGACTGTTAAATGATTTGTTTCAGTATCTTTCCAGGCATTGAAGTTGGGCTGACCAGTCTATAATTTTCCAGGTCCTCTTTGTTCCCCTTTTTAAAGAGCAGTCCTGTGTTTCCCCTCTGAGGCCAAACAAACAAACTCCCCACAGGGTGATGAAGAGTCAGTAAAGCAGCCTCATTTCTCAGTGAGTCAGGTTCACGTCTTTATTTTTGTGGCGTCATGAAGCTAAGTCACGAAGCTACTACATGGAACCTTCTAAGAAAAAGTGAGGCCAGGTCAGACTAGCTGTAATGGCTCTTTCTGGCGTTTGAATCTATGCAACAAAAATATGGTCGAGATCACAATTTTGAAGATAAAAAGTAAAAAGGCAGGCAGAAATAAAATCCATTCAGTCCTTCTTTATCCTTCATCACACAGTAAGGAAACAGCATGGGCTGTTTATTTCCTCATTGCAGCTCAGCCTCCAGGCAGATTCCACAGTGTTTCCCTTCGCCAAGTACATTTGCATATTTCATCATAGGAGGAACAATATGCAAAAACAGGAAGCTGAAGCAAACCCGGATGCTTCAACATGTCACAGACTGCGTCTGCATCAACTCTCATTGGGCTTCCCTGATTTCCCTGTGGCAGGCATAGTAAAGAGTCGTGGGGGCCAGAATTTCCCCGGGGTGTAGCATGTTTCTGCAGAACCCATGATTTTGCTCAATGAAAATATTTATAGCTATGGTGAGGGCATACGCCTCTAATGTCTAATTACCAATTTGCACGATTTTGATTAAGGGTGTGGTTTAAAACAGTGCAAGTTTGCATATGAGTAGGAGTGGCTTATTTCCATTCAGCTTAATCTGAAAAGAACCTCCCCACTCCCCGAATTATTTAAATCAGATCCGCTTTCTTGTGTAATAAATTATAAATAATAGTAATAATAATAATACCACGCTCTTTTGTTGCACTTTTCAGCCATAGATCTCAAAGCATTTTGCAAAGGTGGGTCAGTAGAACTATCCCCTTTATATAGATGAGGAAAATGAGGCAGAGAGTGGGAAAGTAACTTGCCCACGGCCACCCAGCAGGACAGTGGCAGAGTTGGAAATAGAACCCAGGTCTCCTGCGTCCCAGCCCAGTGTAGTTAAACCTAAGGTAAGGCCTGAGATAAACTTGGGAAACATCTGCGTGTAGACACAGCAAACTGCTCCTTTAAACCACCAGAGCAACGGGGAACGTGGAAGAGGGATAGACGCTTTGAACTGGGCTGTGCTTGGGAGAAAGTTTGAACAATGGGACATGTGGATCCCCTGAGAGCTGAAGGGATCACTTGGGGCATATGGCCTCATGCATGATGGTTCAGTGCTTCCTCCTTGGCTTTGAGACACTGCCGCTCTGCTCTGCCCAGAATCCTCATCCCAGCCCTGTTACACTGCAGGGTGGGGGGAAGTTTAGTCTGGTCTCGACACATTTATCTAGCACAAGGGGAGGTTGCGCCAGAGAGGTGATCAGCTGGCTAGTTTTACTGCTCACAAGGAAAGATCAGAGCGTACTGATCAGCAGTCAAAGCAAGGGCGCATGTGCGTAATGAGAGACGTACAGCGCGCTGTGTTTGGGAATGGCTGGTTAGCATCTCAGGGCACTGATTAAAAATTCCAATAGTGTAGTGCCAGTTACTGGGCATGAAGCTTTTTTTAAGCCCAGATTTTGCTTTTCATTTGTGCTTTAGCAAGAGAGTCTATTGCAGGGGTGGCCAAAGCACGGCTCGCGAGCCACATGCGGCTCCTTTACAGGTAAAGTATGGCTTGCAGAACCTCCCCCCATCCTCCACCTACCAGAATTGGGAGGTGTGTGTTCAGGGCTTCTGCCCTCCAGCGGCGTGGTGGGGCTAGGGGCTTCAGCCCTGCGGGAGGCACCTGCTGGGATTTGGGGCTTCAGCCCCACTCTTGCTGAAGTCCCAAGCACCAGCAGGTGCCTGCTGCAGGGTTTCAGCCCCGAGCCCCACTACCCCGCTGCAGGGCAGAAGGCCCGAGTCCTGGCAGACTCACCCAGCTCTCGAACTTCTGAAGATTATCGTATGTGACTTGGAGCATCAGTAAATTTGTCCACCCCGGTCTATTGAAATGCCAGCCTTAATGACAAGCTATGCTCAGTCCAATATTTGCATTTGGTTTACAAGCAATCAACCCTACATCTACCCTCCTTGCAAGCCCGGATGGTCTCCTACACTTTTCATAGGCACAACTCCACAAACACTCCTGTAGGTCTGTACAATCCCATGCAGTGAACCCCTGCAGAGCCCTGATATCGACTGGTGCTGCCCAGCGCCGAGTGCTTTAGGAAAATCTTTCCCCAAGCTCGGTCTGCAGCCAACACCAGATCTCTTGTGCCGCAGTCGGAAAAAACCTGTCTGATCCCACAATGCTTTGCATATTCTCCCACAATGCACTGGGCTGGCAGTGGCTGGAGGGAGCGCGGGAATGTCGGACAGGCTGGTGCTTAGCCGCAATGTTTGACTGCCCTCCAAGTTCAGGCCTTGGGCAGAGAAGCTGGATGATTTAGTTGGGGTTGGTCCTGCTGTGCGCAAGGGGTTGGACTAGATGACCTCCTGAAGTCCCTTCCAAGCCTGATCTTCTATGATTCTGTGGTATGGGAAATTTGCCAATAGACGCAGGCTAGTGGCTTCATAAAAGACCCAGACTAATCCATTAGTGCACCCAGTCCTGCCCACTGCCCCAGTAATGTGACCAGAGCTTAGGGTGGCCTCAGAATGTGGCCACCAACCCTTGCTGGTGGCTGCTCTGACAGTTTTTCCAAGCCCAGAGCCAGAGCCCCAGGGCTGAAGCCCGAAGCCTGCTGAGCACACACACTGGCCCCACATGTCTGCAGAGGTGCTGCCCTGAGCCCCCAGGAGGCTGCGTGGTGCAGGGTGCTGATCCCCTGCTGGTGGAGCCAGCAAACACCAAGGCAGCCAGGCGCAACAGCTGGGTGCTGCAGTGGGGGGCCACTGCTTTGCCCCCTCCCCTATCTCCACCCAAGAGCTGCAGAAAAATCCCCTGGTGACCGCATTTGAGAGGTGCTTCTTCCTGATTATTAGCGGCTTTGTCTTATATAGGACCCTATTACCACCCCACCCCCTGCAATACCTGCCCTTTCTGGGATGGGCTCTAGCCCTTCGCCACAGCCGCTGCTGGGCTGTAACGACCTGACCCGCCTGAGCAGCTGCCCTTGCCTTGGGGCAGTTTTTGCTTTTTCTCTTCTCCTCAATAAATTGCAACATCTTGCCGCTCCTCCAGCCAGGTGTGTAGACCCGGCTGGCTCCTTTCGTCTGGCTGCACCAGGGGGGCAATCCCATATCCTCCTCCCACTCCAGGGCCACCAAGGGGTTCAAGGTCAGTCTTCTCCCCTCCTTGGAAACTACAGCTCAGAGCAGCTGTTGCCCACGATTGCAGAGTGTGTTTGTGCTGGGGGGGAGATGTCGACACTTGGAGCTGGAGGTGCAGTTTCCAGCGTGGGACCAGGTGCTCAGCCAGGGCTACAGCAGCAAGTAATGAGCGAGGAGGGAGGGAATCAATGAACCAAGGGGGGAGGGAATCAATGAACTGTGGTAGCATCTGTCAGCACAGACTTCTAGGAACAATAGTGTCCAGTCGTAACAGGGTCAACACAGCCCGTCCCCTGCCCAGATAATCTGCCCCAGGTTACTTCATGAGCCTTCAAAGTACCAGGGCTCCCCCCTGTTCTGGCCAGGGAGTCTAGATCCCAGGGCATTTCTATCAGAGTAGGGCCTTGCCCCAGGGTCATTGGCCAACATTTCTCCTTCTTTGTCTGCAGCACTAGGCGGTATCCTCTGGTTGGTCGCCGGTGCCTCCCTCCATCCCAGAGCTGGCTACATGTAAGTGGGGCTGTCTGACCAGTGTGTGGAGAGCTGTGGGATCCCAAAGGATGAACAGAGAGAGAGAAATGAGTGTGCATCTGCTGGATGGGACGGCTGGTCATTGGTATGTCACCCAGACCCTTGCTGGGGTAGGGGGCTCTCCATTAGCTGCGTTGATTGGAAGGAAGGCTTTGAGCCAGGCCAACTGCTTTGAGCCAGCAGCCTTATAAAAAGGCAACCAGTTGTGAACTGAGTGAGCTGCGAACAGAGGGGGGAGTTCGCCTTGGGGGAGTTCCCACAGAGTTCTTACTGAGAAAGCAGGGCAATTGGCTAGTTATCTTAGGTGCCTGTACATGAATGCAAGAAGCCTGGGAAACAAGCAGGAAGAATTCGAAGTCCTGGCACAGCCAAAGAACTATGATGTGATTGGAATAACAGAGACTTGGTGGGGTAGCTCACATGGCTGGAGCACTGTCACGGATGGGTATAAACTGTTCAGGAAGGACAGGCAGGGGAGGAAAGGGGGAGGATTTGCACTGTAGGATTGCTCAGAGCTCCAGTATGAAACGGGAGAAAAGCCTGTTGAGAGTGGACGATGTCGTGGTGGGCGTCTGCTATAGACCACCAGACCAGGAGGAGGAGGTAGACGAGGCTTTCTTCAGGCAATTGACTGAAGTTTCCACAACACAGGCCTGGTTCTCCTGTGGGACTTCCATCACCCTGACATCTGCTGGGTTTGCAATACAGCAGTGCAGAGACAATCCAGGACGTTTCTGGAGAGTGTTAGGGACAACTTCTGGGTACAACTACTGGAGGAACCAACCAGGGGGGCCATTCTCCTCTTGACCTGCTGCTCACAAACAGGGAAGAATTGGTAGGGGAAGTAGACGTGGGTGGCAACCTGGGCAGCAGTGACCATGAGATGGTCGAGTTCAGGATCCTGACAAAAGGAAGAAAAGAGCAGTAGAATATGGACCCTGGACTTCAGAAAAGCAGACTTTGACTCCCTCAGGGAACTGATGGGCAGGGAACATAGGGCCCTCTGCTGAAGCCGTGAAACTGCCAAGAAAGCCCTGCTCCTGGCTACCCAGTTGGCTGCTGCTGGGTCTCCGCTCGAAGCTGGGCTGCACCCCATGCTCCCAACTTGGGCTGCTGCTCAAGCTCCCCACTCCCTACTGGGGGCTGTGCTGCCCCCCAGGGTCCTGGCTCCCCATTCCCTACTGGGAGCAAGGCAGCCAAACGGACTCCAGGTATGATTCTACCCACCGGAGGTGAGAAGCCCTGGGCATCTCCCCCCGCCAGCTCCTGGCTGTGAGCAGGGAGGTGAGAAGCCCCAGGGGGCAGGTGAGCTCCTGGGGGGAGCTGTGCGGAGCTGAGAGCTCCTTCTTCAGTCAGTGGAAGCCCTCTTGGTGAGGACATGCACCACCGACAGAAGGAGGGTAGTTTGGATATCAGCCACTACATCAATTACTGCAGTGGCTGTAAGTTGACCTAACCTAGGTCAATTTAAGATTGTAGTGTAGACATGCCTTTAGATCCAGACCCTGCAAGGTATTTAGAAGACCAGCACCCATTGATTTCAGGATTTTGAGGATCTGGGCCTAAGTATCTCTGTACCTTAGTTCCTCATCTGTAAAGGGGAGAGAATAGCACTGCACTGCTGCATGGGGAGTTGTGAGGATAAAGACATTAATTGCTGTGAAGCACTCACACACCTTTTAACATGGTTAAAGCTGCCCTCAGCAAACCAGGACACTCCACCAGAGAAGTAGGTCGCATCATGGAATGTGCCACCCATATATCCTGAGAGTACCCGCTTCAATACAGGGAAAAAATCCATCTGGCCGCAAACGCCTAATTATCACCTACCACCCCACACAGGACCCATATGGGGTACCATTAAACTATTACAATCCATACTCAATGGGGACCACATCCTGAAAGAGATCTTCCCTGAACCCCCTCCGTGGCCTTCAGACAACCCCCAACCTCGTCAAGCTTATCATTAGAAGCAAGCTCCCCACAGACCAGGATCCACCAACTCAAAGCAGCACCAGACCATGCTAGAACAGCTGCAGAAGCTGTAGACATCTCTCCACTGCTATGATGATCAACACCCCCCACAACACACCACTCAAGCTCTGTGGGTCCTACACCTGCCAATCACAATATGTGGCTTACCTCATCCCATGCACTAAATACCACACCAACAGCTTTGTGGGTGAAACCAGCCAGACAGTCGCTCTGCTCTCAAGTGAACTCACACAGGAAAATGATAAAAGACAAAAACACCAGATCATTCATGGGAGAACGCTCTTCACAAAACGATGACTCCATATCTGACCTCTCAGTCCTCATCCTCCATATTTCCCCATGTTTATCTCCCCTCCACCCCCACGCTGTTCCTCAGACGTTCTTGTCAACTGCTGGAAATGGCCCACCTTGATTATCACTACAAAAGGTCCCCCCCCTGCTGGTAATAGCTCACCTTAAGTGATCACTCTGGTTACAGTGTGTATGGTAACACCCATTGTTTCATGTTCTCTATGTATATAAATCTCCTCACTGTATTTTCCACTGAATGCATCCGATGAAGTGAGCTGTAGCTCACGAAAGCTTATGCTCAAATAAATGTGTTAGTCTCTAAGGTGCCCCAAGTCCTCCTTTTCTTTTTGCGACTACAGACTAACATGGCTGCTACTCTGATAACCTTGCTAGACACTATTAATAAAGACACTGGATTTCTGGCTTATTACAACACTCTGTAACCCATTAACCCCCCTTTTCTGTCCTATGACTTTAGGGGTGTTAACTACCCACTTCACCTTGAATGGTCTCTTACACTACGAATTCCCTCCTTATGCTAAACGATCTGTTCCATCTTGTATGTAGCTGTGACACTCTGAGTGCCTTCCCAGCCCTGAAGAAGAGCTCTGTGTAGCTCGAAAGCTTGTCTCTTTCGCCAACAGAAGTTGTCCAAAAAAGATATTACCTCCCACACCTTGTCTCTCTAATCGATAGACAAATTCAGGCTAGAAATAAAGAACAAATGTTTAACAGTGAGGGGTAATTAACCGGTGGAACAGCTTACCTAGGGATGTGGTGCTATATTCATCACTGTAGAGTATTTAAAACAAAGTTGGACATCTTCCTGAAAGCTACACTGTAGCCCAAGCAGGAGTTCTGGATGCAGGAGTCACTGGGGAAGGTTCTCTGACCTGGGCTCTGGAGGTGGTCAGACCGGGAGATCAGAATGGGTCCCTTTCTGGCCTTGATTGTGACTCTGATTGTCCCCTTGGTTTGGCTGCAGGAGGGTAAGGCTGGGACTGATTTCTCTGCAGCTCATGGCCTGCTTTAATAGCCCAAACAATAAAGCTGTTGCTTTCATGACCGGAAACGCTGTGATGGGTTTATTCACCCTTCCTACAACAGCTGCAGATGCAGACATCACTTCAAGACAAAAGACAGCATGTTACGAGAATGAACTCGTTGTCTGACCGTTGCAAGTTTTACGTGTGCCAGGGACCATATATTACGAATTGCAGCTGAAGCACGCGTAGGCTGGGACTGAATCCGCAACCTTCAGCTCCAAAGGCATGAGCTCCCTTGCTGCCTGAGCTAAAGGCAAAGTCCCCTAGCTGCTGGTAAGTCACAAGCTTTTATCGCTACTTTGCTGCGAGCAGCCACTAGGGGAGACATTGCTGCACACACAAAGGCTATGCCGTTGTAACACCGACAGACCTCGGTGGGCAGGATCGAACCGGGGACCTCTGAAACAGCGCATGAGGTAAAAGCCAACTGGCTGTTAGTTAAGGCTGTAGAGCAGACTCATTTAACTCTCTCTCTAAGTGGTCTCAGTGCCACTAGATGGGACAGAACATCACCCCCAGGAGGTGTTTGGGTTACACCTACACTTGCAGCAGCGTGTAGAATGCAGCCACTGCTCCCCGAGCATGCGTCTAAATAGCAGTGTAGACGGTGAGGCACTGCTCAGATGAGACACACCAGAACCTTTGGGCATGTGCCCCACATGGCTCTCCCCGCCCAAGCAGTGCCTCCCATGTCTACACTGCTATTTCTAGCAGTTTAGCGTCTCACTGTCTCCCTGCTTCTAGACCTTGTCCGCACCACAGAGAAAGACTCCTGCTGCCGGACCCTTTCCCTGCTGCCTCCTCCCTTGCCAGAATCTTTCATTGCCTCGTGCACATGCTGCAGTGCGGACACACAGCCTGCTTTTCGCTGTGGCATGTAGCTACATACACCCTACTACACAATAGAACCTGGAAATCTCAGATGGCGTCTCTGTCCAACAGCCCTCAAGGGCCAGCACAAATTTCAGATGGTCTGCTCACGTGTTCAGGAGCTGAGCCAAAACTGCCAGTGCCATGGGTGGGCTGCCAGATTTTTGAGTGGATGGGGGGGGGGGGCGGGGAATGCTGAGCAGGGTGGGCTGGGAGATTCATTTGCGGTGCCCAAAATACTTAACAGGCCCTTTTGCATGGTGGATAGGAAACTGTGTAACAATGACAAGCTGTCGCTTTAAGTCTATAAGGGGATTTCTGGTCCTGCTGGCAGGTAGAGTGCTCTACAGGGAAGCCTGTGATTGGGATGTCATACAGTCAGTCTCCAAAGAGCCAGCCTAGAGTAAAAGGCAGGGTGAGTTGGGCCTCGCCACTGTAGGGAGCAGCCTGCTTTGTCTCCTGCTGCTTTTGCAATGACTGGGGCGTGGGTGGTCAGGCCTACTGGTTGGAGCAGAAGTCAGGCCTAGTGGTCGAAGCAGAGGGTCAAAACCAAAGACAGCATCAAATACCAAGCTGAAGGTCAGAGCCAGATGCCATGCCAGGGGTCAGAGTCAGAGACAACATCAAGTACTAGGGGTAAGGCGGAGGAGCAGGGGAGCAGGAACTGGGAGTAGATGGGACTCTGGAACAGGAGGACAGGAACCAGGAGTAGGTTGGAAAGCAGGAACCAGCAGCAATATAGGGCTCAGGCGAGCAGGAGGGGTCCATAGTAGCTTCCAAGGCTCTCTCCAGTTGCTCAGACAACTTCCTATTGTTACCTCCTGGTTTATATAGCGCTCCTTAGCCAATTCGGGGGCTGGAGGCTTCCCCCAATCAAGAGCTTTGGGGGCGGGTCTCTGTGTGAACTAGCCCTTCCCTAGCTACTCAGGTGAGTTGCTGGTGGCAGTCATGGCCCGAGTGCTGTGTGGGGACCCAGAGGTCTGGGTTCAAGGCGTGTGATTCCCGTACAGCTTTTGGTCCTTGTGTTAGGGTTCTGGATTTTAAGACACAAAGCGGTGTCATGTTGCAGCCTTCCAGCCAGACTATGGCATTTTTTATCTAACTTCTCTGTGTGTGATGTGAACACAGCAGAGGTGTAACAGCCTCAGTGCAAGAGGTGCAAATACAAGAGCATCCCGCTGTAAAAGGAAACCACCCCCAGGAGTCAGACATGTGGGCTCTCTGCAACCCACGGGGCACGCTGCTCTGTGTTTCCAATGCACCATCTGGAGGAGGCTGAACACTAGTACAAGCGGTGCTTTTCCAAGGGGGCTCTTGCCTGGAGCTGTGGTGGGAGCCCAGGGACAGGCTAACGTTGTCCCTGGTGTAGCTTTACAGAAGCCAAAGGGTTAATGTCAAGGCTGAATGTGGCTGATCACAGCTTTATTGCTCAGAATCAACGTTCGGGTGACATACGTCATTTTGTTAGGAAGCGCCGTACTGTTCCACACGGTTAGCTAAGCCTGGAGCTCCAGCAAGGCCTGCGCTGTATACTCTGGGATGCCCTGAGCTGAGACTAAGACTCATAGATGGCCCCTTGCTTGTTTTCTCAGATCGTCTGATCTGAGTGCAAGAGGTGCAACAGCAGAGCGGCGAACAGAGAGAGTTTGCCTGGGATCTGTCTGGGAGGAGTACGCTGAGTCCTGCACTGGGGGGCTGTGTTGGTGAGTATCTGAGTGTCTGTTGCAGGGACAGTTTGTCAGTTTGACCGTGTGCTTGATTGTTTGAAAAGTGTGAATTGGGAGTGCTTTGTTCCAGGTGAGCCTTGAGTGGGCCTGACTGTTATAAAAAGCCAGTCAGCTGCGAACCAGCGGAGAGGCGAACAGCGGAGAGGCTAACAGAAGGAGTTTGCCTGGGGAGAGCCCACTGAGGCTTTCATCTTGCAGGCGTCTCTGAGTAGTTACTACAACTCCTGAGGAAGCTCATAGAAGGAAGGTAATATGGATGGGGAGCATTCAGCTGTTGTGAGGGCCCCCTGCACTGGATGTGCCATGTTTGTCTTTCTTCCACAGGACAGAAGCGACTTTGTCTGTACAAAGTGCAAGCCGGTCTCCATATTGGAAGAGAAGGTTCAAGGTCTGCAGAAACAAGCATCGACCCTGCGTTGCATAAGAGAAACTGAAGATTTCCTGGACAGACGTCAGGATAGGCTTCTACAGGCACGAGGTTCTGAAGATTCAGAGCAGGCTGCGCAGCGGGTACAGAAGGACGGTGAAGAAATTTGGCAGCAGGTGACCTCCAGAAGAAGAAAGCGAAGGGTCCATGTACCAGCAGCGCAGATACAGGTAAGCAACTGTTTTCATGCTCTCTCCACAGGTACTAACACGGAGAGTGGACCAGATGATACATCTGAGGGAAGGGAGCAGGAGACTCCGCCGATTGGAAGTCATGAGATACACTGTCCTAGGGTTGGCGGTTCCACGACCACTGCTCCCAAGGGAAGGAGGCGGGTGGTGGTGGTCGGGGACTCTCTTCTCAGGGGAACTGAGTCATCTATCTGCCGCCCCAACCAGGAAAACCGAGAAGTCTGCTGCTTGCCAGGAGCTAGGATTCACGATGTGACGGAGAGACTGCAGAGACTCATCAAGCCCTCGGATCGCTACCCCTTCCTGCTTCTCCACGTGGGCACCAATGACACTGCCAAGAATGACCTTGAGCAGATCACTGTAGACTACGTGGCTCTGGGAGGAAGGATAAAGGGGTTTGAGGCACAAGTGGTCTTCTCGTCCATCCTCCCCGTGGAAGGAAAAGGCCTGGGTAGAGACTGTTGAATCGTGGAAGTCAACGAATGGCTACGCAGGTGGTGTCGGAGAGAAGGCTTTGGATTCTTTGACCATGGGATGGTGTTCCAAGAAGGAGGAGTGCTAGGCAGAGACGGGCTCCACCTAACGAAGACAAGGAAGAGCATCTTCACAAGCAGGCTGGCTAACCTAGTGTGACAGGGTTGGGACTCACCACTGCAGCGCCTCCTGCTGTTGACTGCGGGAATTAGCTCAGTTCATGAGGAGCGCCCTCTGCCGGTGGTGTCCCATCCGTCCCTCGCCCTAGATTGGTGTCTGGACCCTCGTTGCTCCCAGCTTGCGGCGTCCTCTTCAGGACACTGCCCTCTGGCAGTGCCCGCTGCTCCAGTCTCACCCCCTTCCGGGGGCTTGGTGTTATCAGCAGTCCTTCTCTTCGCCCCAGCCACAATGGCCAACCACACCCCAAAGTCTAACCCCTTTTGGCAGGGGTTTGGTGCAGTCCTTGGTGGCCACTCCTAATGGTCAGGTGGAAGTGCAAGGAGGAAGGGGGGGACGCAGGCCCGCCCTCTACTCTGGGTCCCGACCCAGGGACCCTTTGGCGGCGGCCTTCCTGCCTGCCCTCCTTCTCTCCCTTTGTCCGTCTCTCTCCCTGGGCCGTTTCCCCTTCAGCCCCTTTGCACTGGCTAGGCCCTTTTTCTCAGGGCCCACAGCCCTGCAGGATACCGGGTGGGAGTTCCCTTCTGCTCCCCCCACCTGCCCAGCACTGCGCTATCCCTGGTGCTAGTCTCCTCACCCCAGAGACAGACTTTCACCCTCTGAAGGCCTAGAAGAGACTGCCAGCTCCCTTCCTGGGCAGCCTTTATATAGGGCCTAGCCTAGCCCTGATTGGCTGGCTGTAATACTGGCCCTCATTGGCTCTCTAACAGGCCCTCCCTGATTGGTTGCTGCCTTGCACAGCCTCTCTGGTCTGTTGTAGCCCAATCTGGCTTGGGGGTGGGGCACCGCCCCACCACACCTAGTGAGGAGGGCTTTAAACTAGGTTCACCAGGGAAAGGAGACCAAAGCCCTGACGTAAGTGGGGAAGTTGGATACTGGGAGGAAGCACGAGGAGGAGAGTGCAAGAGGGGAGGGCTCCTGCCTCATAGTGAGAAAGCGGGACCATCAGCGAGTTATCTTAAGTGCCTATACACAAATGCAAGAAGCCTGGGAAACAAGCAGGGAGAACTGGAAGTCCTGGCACAGTCAAGGAATTATGATGTGATTGGAATAACAGAGACTTGGTGGGATAACTCACATGACTGGAGTACTGTCATGGATGGTTACAGACTGTTCAGGAAGGACAGGCAGGGCAGAAAAGGTGGGGGAGTTGCACTGTATGTAAGGGAGCAGTATGACTGCTCAGAGCTCCGGTATGAAACTGCAGAAAAACCTGAGTGTCTCTGGATTAAGTTTAGAAGCGTGAGCAACAAGGGTGATGTAGTGGTGGGAGTCTGCTGCAGACCACCGGACCAGGGGGATGAGGTGGACAAGGCTTTCTTCTGGAAACTAACAAAAGTTACGAGACCGCAGGCCCTGGTTCTCATGGGAGACTTCAATCACCCTGATATCTGCTGGGAGAGCAATACAGCGGTGCACAGACAATCCAGGAAGTTTTTGGAAAGTGAAGGGGACAATTTCCTGGTGCAAGTACTGGAGAACCAACTAGGGGCAGAGCTCTTCTTGACCTGCTGCTCACAAACTGGGAAGAATTAGTAGGGGAAGCTAAAGTGGATGGGAACCTGGGAGGCAGTGACCATGAGATGGTCGAGTTCAGGATCCTGACACAAGGAAGAAAGGAAAGCAGCAGAATATGGACCCTGGACTTCAGAAAAGCAGACTTTGACTGCCTCAGGGAACTGATGGGCAGGATGCCCTAGGAGAATAACATGAGGGGGAAAGGAGTCCAGGAGAGCTGGCTGTATTTTAAAGAATCCTTATTGAGGTTACAGGGACAAACGATCCCGATGTGTCGAAAGAATAGTAAATATGGCAGGTGACCAGCTTGGCTTAACAGTGAAATCCTTGCTGATCTTGAACACAAAAAAGAAGCTTACAAGAAGTGGAAGATTGGACAAATGACCAGGGAGGACTATAACAATATTGCTCAGACTTGCAGGAGTGAAATCAGGAAGGCCAAATCACACTTGGAGTTGCAGCTAGCAAGGGATGTTAAGAGTAACAAGAAGGGTTTCTTCAGGTATGTTAGCAACAAGAAGAAAGTCAAGGAAAGTGTGGGCCCCTCACTGAATGAGGGAGGCAACCTAGTGACAGAGGATGTGGAAAAAGCTGATGTACTCAATCGTTTTTTTGCCTCTGTCTTCAAGAACAAGGTCAGCTCCCAGACTACTGCACTGGGCAGCACAGCATGGGAAGGAGGTGACCAGCCCTCTGTGGAGAATGAAGTGGTTCAGGACTATATAGGAAAGCTGGACGAGCACAAGTCCATGGGGCTGGATATGCTGCATCCAAGAGTGGTAAAGGAGTTGGCGGATGTGATTGCAGAGCCATTGGCCATTATCTTTGAAAACTCATGGCAATCGGGGGAGGTCTTGGACGACAGGAAAATGGCTAATGTAGTGCCCATCTTTAAAAAAGGGAAGAAGGAGGATCCGGGGAACTACAGGCCAGTCAACCTCACCTAAGTCCCCGGAAAAATCATGGAGCATGTCCTCAAGGAATCAATTCTGAAGCACTTAGAGGAGAGGAAAGTGATCAGGAACAGCCAGCATGGATTCACCAAGGGCAAGTCATGCCTGACTAACCTAATTGCCTTCTATGACGAGATAACTGGCTCTGTGGATGAGGGGAAAGCAGTGGACATGTTATTCCTTGACTTTAGCAAAGCTTTTGACACGGTCTCCCAGAGTATTCTTGTCAGCAAGTTAAAGAAGTATGGGCTGGATGGATGCACTACAAGGTGGGTAGAAAGTTGGCTAGATCGTCGGGCTCAACGGGTAGTGATCAATGGCTCCCTGTCTAGTTGGCAGCCAGTATCAAGCGGAATGCTCCAAGGGTTGGTCCTCGGGCCAGTTTTGTTCAATATCTTCATTTATGATCTGGAGGATGGTGTGGATTGCACCCTCAGCAAGTTTGCAGATGACACTAAGCTGGGAGGAGCGGTAGATATGCTGGAGGGGAGGGATAGGATACAGAGGGATCTAGACAAATTAGAGGATTGGACCAAAAGAAATCTGATGAGGTTCAATAAGGACAAGTGCAGAGTCCTGCACTTAGGATGGAAGAATCCCATGCACCGCTACAGACTAGGGACCAAGTGGCTAGGCAGCAGTTCTGCAGAAAAGGATCTAGGGGTTACAGTGGACGAGAAGCTGGATATGAGTCACCAGTGTGCCGTTGTTGCCAAGAAGGCCAATGGCTTTTTGGGCTGTATAAGTAGGGGCATTGCCAGCAGATTGAGGGACGTGATCGTTCCCCTCTATTCGATGTTGGTGAATCATAGAATCATAGAATATCAGGGTTGGAAGGGACTTCAGGAGGTCATCTAGTCCAACCCCCTGCTCAAAGCAGGACCAATCCCCAACTAAAGCGTCCCAGCCAAGGCTTTGTCAAGCCGGGACTTAAAAACCTCAAAGGAAGGAGATTCCACCACCTCCCTAGGTAACCCATTCCAGTGTTTCACCACCCTCCTAGTGAAAAAGTTTTTCCTAACATCCAACCTAAACCTCCCCCACTGCAACTTGAGACCAGTACTCCTCGTTCTGTCATCTGCTACCACAGAGAACAGTATAGATCCATCCTCTTTGGAACCCCCTTTCAGGTAGTTGAAAGCAGCTATCAAATCCCCCCTCATTCTTCTCTTCCGCAGACTAAACAATCCCAGTTCCCTCAGCCTCTCCTCATAAGTCATGTGTTCCAGTCCCCTAATCATTTTGGTTGCCCTCCGCTGGACGTTTTCCAATTTTTCCACATCCTTCTTGTAGTGTGGGGCCTAAAACTGGACACAGTACTCCAGATGAGGCCTCTCCAATGTCGAATAGAGGGGAATAATCACATCCCTCGATCTGCTGGCAATGTCCCTACTTATACAGCCCAAAATGCCATTTGCCTTCTTGGCAACAACAGCACACTGGTGACTTATATCCAGCTTCTGTCCATTGTAACCCCTAGGTTCTTTTCTGCAGAACTGCTGCCTAGCCACTCGGTCCCTAGTCTGTAGTGGTGCATGGGATTCTTCCGTCCTAAGTGCAGGACTCTGCACTTGTCCTTGTTGAACCTCATCAGATTTCTTTTGGTCCAATCCTCTAATTTGTCTAGGTCCCTCTGTATCCTATCCCTCCCCTCCAGCATATCTACCTCTCCTCCCAGTTTAGTGTCATCTGCAAACTTGCTGAGGATGCAGCCCACACCATCCTCCAGATCATTAATGAAGATATTGAACAAAACCGGCCCCAGAACCTTGGGGCACTCTGCTTGATACCGGCTGCCAACTAGACATGGAGCCATTGATCACTACCCGTTGAGCCCGACGATCTAGCCAGCTTCTATCCACCTTGTAGTCTTAACTGGCAGCCATCCGGATTTCTCCCCTCTGGTTCATCAGTCCCATGAAACTTGCCCCCAATTACCAGTTCACTCTGGGACACCCACACTCCAAGCAGTTTGGACCCCAGAGACCTGTCTGGGGTAGAAACAAACAAAATGCTTATTCAATAGAAATATCACAGTTTCCAAGATGAAATAGTGCAGAAAAGCAAACACAGACAAGTTATACAGAAAACAAACATGTAGATGCAATCTCAGGCTTTACCTAAATTGCCTTTGCTAATCCAAGTTACCTGGGGTCTCTGACCAGGTTCCCAATGTGCCCTTGGTCCTGGAAAGGATCCAATGTTTCACGGATAGCGCCCACCCCACTTAAACATTGTCCCTCCCTTTCTGAATTAAAAAATCTCACACACTCAAATCTGTTTAGAAAAGGCTTTTTTTCCTCTCTCTTTTTTCCTCTTTCTCCTGGCGTGATGAGTCATGACTCATGGTTATTCACAGCTGGGGAAACTCTCTCCTTTCTTAATTTATGGAGACTGGGGTTTTCTCTTCAATGATGTTCCATTAACTTTGAGTACTTGTAGTTGGTTTTGTGGGAGGTGCCAGGTTACTTCACCCCCTTGCTAGACGGTGATGCTGTAGTTGCATAACAGCAACTTTGTACACACATACACACATGCAGACATTGACATTCTCAGATGTGGTCTATCTTGACCTTAGTAAGGCTTTGTGATACTGTCTTGCATGACCTTCTCATAAACAAACTAGGGAAATGCAACCTAGCTGGAGCTACTGTAAGGTGGGTGCAAAACTGGTTGGAAAACCATTCCCAGAAAGTAGTTATCAGTGGTTCAAAGTGAAGCTCGAAGGGCATAACGAGTGGGGTCCCGCAGGGATCAGTTGTGGGTCTGGTTCTGTTCTATATCTTCATCAGTGAGTTAGATAATGTCATAGAGAGTACACTTATAAAGTTTGTGGACAATACCAAGCTGCGAGGGGTTGCAAGTGCTTTAGAGGACAGGATTATAATTCAAAATGATCTGGGCAAACTGGAGAAATGGTCTGAAGTAAATAGGATGAAATTCAATAAGGACAGGATGATTTAGTTGGGGTTGGTCCTGCTTTGAGCAGGGGGTTGGACTAGATGACCCCCTGAGGTCCCTTCCAACCCTGATATTCTATGATTCTATGATTCTAAGGACAAATGCAAAGTACTCCACGTAGGAAGGGACAATCAGTTGCACACATACAAAATGGGAAATGATTGCCTAGGAAGGAGTACTGCGGAAAGGGATCTTGGGGTCATAGTAAATCACAAGCTAAATATGATTCAACAATGTAACACTGTTGTAAAACAAAGCAAACATCATGCTGGGCTGTATTAGCAGGAGTGTTGTAAGCCAGACACAAAGTAATTATCCTGCTCTACGCAACACTGATTAGGCCTCAACTGGAGTATTGTGTCCAGTTCTGGGCCCCACATTCCAGGAAAGATGTGGACAAATGGGAGAAAGTCCAGAGAAGAGCAACAAAAATGATTAAAGGTCGAGAAAACATGACTTATGAGGGATGATTGACAAAATTGGGTTTGTTTAGTCTGGAGAAGAGAAGACCGAGAGGAGACATGATAACAGTTTTCAAGTACATAAAAGGTTGTTACAAGGAGGAGGGAGAAAATTTTTTTCATTAACCTCTGAGGATAGAACAAGTAATGGGCTTAAATTGCAGCATGGATGATTTAGGTTGGATATTAGGAAAAACTTTTTCACTAGGAGGGTGGTGAAGCACTGGAATGCATTACCTAGGGAGGTGGTGGAATCTCCTTCCTTTGAGGTTTTTAAGTCCCGGCTTGACAAAGCGCTGGCTGGGATGATTTATTTGGGGATTGGCCCTGCTTTGAGCAGGGCGTTGGACTAGATGACCTCCTGAGGTCCCTTCCAACCCTGATATTCTATGATTCTATGATAATACTTACTTAGTTCTGCCATGAGTGCAGGGAACTGGACTAGATGACCTCTCAAAGTCCCTTCCAGTTCTATGATTCTATAACCACAGCCTGTATTCAGATCTCCTAATGACCATCAATTTCAGAACATTACAAGCTTTTACTGATGAGGTTCTGAAATTGATGGTCATTAGGAGGTCAGTGTACAGGCTGCGATTATGAATGTATGCATGTGTGTACAAAGTTGAAGTTGTAACTGTGATTCAATAAGCTACAGTTTGGACTACAGACGGGACTACATCTCCAACGTGCATGAAAATCAAGGTGGGCCATTTCCAGCACAAATACAGGTTTTCTCACCCCCCCCCCTTCCCAAAAAACACACACATACAAACTCACTCTCCTGCTGGTAATAGCTTATCCAAAGTGACCACTCTCCCTACAATGTGCATGATAATCAAGGTGGGCCATTTCCAGCACAAATCCAGGTTTTCTCACCCCCCCCCCAACACACACACAAACTCCCTCTCCTGCTGGCAGTAGCTCATCCACACTGACCACTCTCCCCACAATGTGCATGACAATCAAGGTGGGCCATTTCCAGCATAAATCCAAGTTTAACCAGAACGTCTGGGGGGGCGGGGTAGGAAAAAACAAGGGGAAACAGGCTACCTTGCATAATGACTTAGCCACTCCCAGTCTCTATTTAAGCCTAAATTAATAGTATCCAATTTGCAAATGAATTCCAATTCAGCAGTTTCTCGCTGGAGTCTGGATTTGAAGTTTTTTTGTTGTAAGATAGCGACCTTCATGTCTGTGATTGCGTGACCAGAGAGATTGAAGTGTTCTCCGACTGGTTTATGAATGTTATAATTCTTGACATCTGATTTGTGTCCATTTATTCTTTTACGTAGAGACTGTCCAGTTTGACCAATGTACATGGCAGAGGGGCATTGCTGGCACATGATGGCATATATCACATTGGTGGATGTGCAGGTGAACGAGCCTCTGACAGTGTGGCTGATGTTATTAGGCCCTGTGATGGTGTCCCCTGAATAGATATGTGAGCACAGTTGGCAACGGGCTTTGTTGCAAGGATAGGTTCCTGGGTTAGTGGTTCTGTTGTGTGGTATGTGGTTGTTGGTGAGTATTTGCTTCAGGTTGGGGGGCTGTCTGTAGGCAAGGACTGGCCTGTCTCCCAAGATTTGTGAGAGTGTTGGGTCATCCTTCAGGATAGGTTGTAGATCCTTAATAATGCGTTGGAGGGGTTTTAGTTGGGGGCTGAAGGTGACGGCTAGTGGCGTTCTGTTATTTTCTTTGTTAGGCCTGTCCTGTAGTAGGTGACTTCTGGGAACTCTTCTGGCTCTATCAATCTGTTTCTTCATGTCCGCAGGTGGGTATTGTAGTTGTAAGAATGCTTGATAGAGATCCTGTAGGTGTTTGTCTCTGTCTGAGGGGTTGGAGCAAATGCGGTTGTATCGCAGAGCTTGGCTGTAGACGATGGATCGTGGGGTGTGGTCTGGGTGAAAGCTGGAGGCATGTAGGTAGGAATAGCGTCAGTAGGTTTCCGGTATAGGGTGGTGTTTATGTGACCATTGTTTATTAGCATTGTAGTGTCCAGGAAGTGGATCTCTTGTGTGGACTGGACCAGGCTGAAGTTGATGGTGGGATGGAAATTGTTGAAATCATGGTGGAATTCCTCAAGGGCTTCTTTTCCATGGATCCAGATGATGAAGATGTCATCAATATAGCGCAAGTAGAGTAGGGGCGTTAGGGGACGAGAGCTGAGCAAGCGTTGTTCTAAATCAGCCATAAAAATGTTGGCGTACTGTGGGGCCATGCGGGTACCCATAGCAGTGCCGCTGATTTGAAGGTATACATTGTCCCCAAATGTAAAATAGTTATGGGTAAGGACAAAGTCACAAAGTTCAGCCACCAGGTTAGCTGTGACATTATCGGGGATACTGTTCTTGACGGCTTGTAGTCCATCTTTGTGTGGAATGTTGGTGTAGAGGGCTTCTACATCCATAGTGGCCAGGATGGTGTTATCAGGAAGATCACCGATGGATTGTAGTTTCCTCAGGAAGTCAGTGGTGTCTCGAAGGTAGCTGGGAGTGCTGGTAGCGTAGGGCCTGAGGAGGGAGTCTATATAGCCAGACAATCCTGCTGTCAGGGTGCCAATGCCTGAGATGATGGGGCGCCCAGGATTTCCAGGTTTATGGATCTTGGGTAGTAGATAGAATATCCCAGGTCGGGGTTCCAGGGGTGTGTCTGTGCGGATTTGATCTTGTGCTTTTTCAGGAAGTTTCTTGAGCAAATGCTGTAGTTTCTTTTGGTAACTCTCAGTGGGATCATAGGGTAATGGCTGGTAGAAAGTGGTGTTGGAGAGCTGCCGAGCAGCCTCTTGTTCATATTCCGACCTATTCATGATGACAACAGCACCTCCTTTGTCAGCCTTTTTGATTATGATGTCAGAGTTGTTTCTGAGGCTGTGGATGACATTGTGTTCTGAACGGCTGTGGTTATGGGGCAAGTGATGCTGCTTTTCCACAATTTCAGCCCATGCACGTCGGCGGAAGCACTCTATGTAGAAGTCCAGTCTGCTGTTTCGACCTTCAGGAGGAGTCCACCTAGAATCCTTCTGTTTTTGGAGGGGGGTGAGGGGGTGTGAGAACCTGGATTTGTGCAGGAAATGGCCCACCTTGATTATCATACACATTGTGAAGAGAGTGGTCACTTTGGATGGGCTATTACCAGCAGGAGAGTGAGTTTGTGTGTGGAGGGGCGGAGGGTGAGAAAACCTGGATTTGTGCTGGAAATGGCCCAACTTGATGATCACTTTAGATAAGCTATTACCAGCAGGAGAGTGGGGTGGGAGGAGGTATTGTTTCATGGTCTCTGTGTATATAATGTCTTCTGCAGTTTCCACAGTATGCATCCGATGAAGTGAGATGTAGCTCACGAAAGCTCATGCTCAAATAAATTGGTTAGTCTCTAAGGTGCCACAAGTACTCCTTTTCTTTTTGTGAATAAAGACTAACACGGCTGTTACTCTGAAACCTGTCATTGTGCACTGTGATCTCTGGTTGAATGAATGTGGTGCATCATGGGAGTCATGTCCCCATGGTGCCTCATGGGAGATATAGTCAGATGGAGAGCCCAGCCCATAGGGAGAAAAGGGGGTATGAGGCATTCTAATGCCAACTCCCATGATGCAGTGCGGCAGCTCAGAGGAACACAGATTAGTGGTAAACTAGACTGAAACAAAATGTTTCAACGTTTGTGAACTGACATTTTTTTAAACTTTCTGCTGGGTCCAAAATTTTGATATTTCGACTTTTCACCTTGATTAGGTACGAAAACAACTATAGGTTTTCCAACAGCTCTGGAAATCAGTTTCTTCATTCTCTGCCTAGTTGGACATCCCAAATTGCATTGCGGAGGTTGCTCTGTGATGTCTTCTGCTGAGGTACAATGGGAGACCTATTTCCCCATGCTAAGTTCCCCCCGTACTGTGACTCACACCTTCTTGTCAACTCTTTGAAATGGGCCATCCTGATTATCACTACAAAAGTTTTTTTCTCTCCTACTGATAGTAGCCCACCTTAACTGATTGGTCTCTTTACAGTTGGTATGGCAACACCCATTGTTTCATGTTCTCTGTGTATATATCTCTTCCTACTGTATTTTCCACTGCATGCATCCGATGAAGTGGGTTTTAGCCCATGAAAGCTTATGCCCAAATAAATTTGTTAGTCTCTAAGGTGCCACAAGTACGCCTCATTTTTTTTGCTGATACAGACTAACACAGCTAACACACTGATATATGTTTAAGGTCTACTATGCCCCTTAGCTGAGAGCAATAGCAGAATCATAAACCTCTTCTACACTAGAGGGAGATAGAAACCCATCCTCTCAGTGTGGTCATACATGATATTACTTAGTCCTGCCTTGAGTGCAGGGCACTGGACTAGATGACCTCTGGGGTCTGAGATGCTAATAACTAGTGTGGATTCGCCGACACGTGGAAGCTCATTGCTTTTTAACTCTGTTGGGCCCAGACCTGCTGTCGCTTACACCAGGGTAAGCCAGGAGTGACCGTACAAATGTCAGTGGTGCGTGGCATGCAGCTGGTGTACAAGAGAGGAGAGGCCAGCTGTGGGGGTGTTATTTTGGCCAAGAGAACAAATACGACGCTGATGAAGATTGCAGTCCCATTGTGCTAGGTGCTGTGCAGACAAATAGCAAGGGATAGTTGGGAGAACTTAAAGTCTAAAGAGACAACAGGGTGGGTGGGGAGGAGTGACTTGCCCATACAGAGCAGAGTGGTCGCACTGGGAAGTGAGCCCAGCTCCCCTGCTGCCTGTTGTTTGCCCAAGCAGATTGCTTAGCCAGAAAAGGCCCTTGGAATCCTTTTGTGTCACTCAGCACCTGTTCCTGCCCATCTACTGGTTGGTACCTGACCAGACGCATCCACTTGAGAATTTCCCGAGGAGGAGAGCTCCATGAGTACTGGCACACTAGCTTTTCAGGGAACAGAATTGCCCGACAGCGCAGGGAATATTATTCCTAAGGATCGTTTCATCCCTGCTCCTGAAGAATAGCTATAAACTCATTATGCTTGTTTGCACTCAGGCCTTTTTACGCAGCCCTAGTGTAAATGGGAATGTAGTCTGGGCCAGAGGGGGCCATTGTGGGCTGCCCCACTGAGTAACCCAGGCCAGGGAACCTGGCCCAGTGATTCCTGCAGCCAGACAAATAAACTGTAGTTACAGTCTGGCTTCCAGTCTTGTTTTGAAGACATCACCGGACTGTGAATTCACCACATCCATGGCAGTGGGTAATTACAAATCTATGAGGTATTTCTAGTCTGAATTTGTCGAGCTTCAACTTCGAGCCCTGGGATCTTTTTATGCCTTTTTCTGCTAGATTAAAAAGCCATCCACTATCGGAACTCTCTTCCCTTGGTAGTTTGTTCCCAGGGCCAGTCACCCTCACTCTTAAAAACAAATTGCACCTTAGTTCCAATTTGAATTTTTCTACCTTTGTGTCCCAGCCATGGGATGTTCTGCCTTTATCTGCGAGGCGAAACTTACTAGGGATCTCTCCCTGGGGGGCTGTTTTCAGTTTATACAGTTTGAAACAGTGACGTTCTTGGAACCCCCAAATCCAACAGAAAGAAGAGTTTGCCTGTTACAACACACTGTTGTGTCTATGCAACCGCTTTTCTCAGAACACAGCCCGGTGTCACCGAGTTTGTGCATTACACTGACCTCGCTCAGAGTCAGAGAGGTTAAGCCCAGAAGAGTGATCTCATCTGACCTCCACGATAGCACAGGTCACCAGCACCACCCAGCACCTGCACACTGAACTCACATTGCCTGACTCTGCCTGGACCCACCTGCCCTTAAAGGGCCAGTCACCCTGTGACAGGCCTGAGAGCAGAGCCTCCCACTGTTGGAGGTGGGTGGGAAGCCCCCTGAGCTGGCCCCTCTGCACACTGCTTGCATGTGTGGTTCAGGTAGGGGGCAGGTCTGGGAGCATGGCCAGGTTTCTAGAGGTAGCTCCCCCTTTGGGGATCTCTCGTGCCGTGTTCCAGGTGGCAGCCCAATAGCTGCCGCATGGATTCCTCCGCAGCACATGATGCAGCCAGCATAGAGCCCTCAGTCCGCTGATTGTCAAAGGGATGGTGCTGGAGCTGACGTGGGGGCGGGAGTGTAATCTTTTAGATGGCTGCCCTTGAACTGAAGTGATGCGGGGGTGGGGGAGTGCCCCATCTAATTGCCAGCAACAGGAATATAATGCTGGAAGCGGAGCCAGTCTGAAGTGGCAGGGGAGAGGGTGTGAGATGGAGGGGAAATGAATGGACCCAGTTCTGCTTCTAGCAGGGAAAAGGTCAGGTTTGAGAACACTGTGATGTTACACGCCATATTCTTTATGGAAATATGCTTATGATATGGATATGACATAACTGAGATGTACTGCTCATGTAAGGTGTCATTGGAAAAGTTATGATTTACTGAATGTGATTATCCAATTTGTATGCATATATCATTCTGAAGTTAGGAATATTGACTTTGTATCTGTATTTCAAATGGGTTACTTTGGGTGTCACCCCCAGCTAGCCCTTCAGGTACAACAATGAGAAAGCCAGACAGTGCTTAATAGCCCATTAGTAAAGACAATGGTCTGTAAAAGAGCTCAGTCTTCAGTCTATGAGCAATGGCTGTCACAGCCCTGCAGAGACATGGGTCCGAGTCACCTGGTACTGGACACCCCTCCTTTCCTTTTGGAATGCCAGTGTTTTTCCACTGGAAGAGAAAGGGTTCCTGTCTTACACAAGAGCTATATAAGGCAGGGGAGTGACATCATGGTTCTCCTCTGCCTCCCCACCCAAAGAGACAGTGAAAAACACCTGGAAGGAAGCACTGAACTGTGGGGAGAAGGGTTGAGCCCAAGCTGGAAGAGCCTCTAGCTTGTGAGTAATAATACCTGAGGTCTCAAGCTGCAGACCAGTGCAGCTGCCCTTCAAGACTTTCTGTAATCTGCCTGTAATAATATCTAAGGGTGAGAAATCGCTATTTGTAACCAATTTCTTTAGTGAAACAAGCTTAGTTTGCATGTTTTGTTTTATTTGCTTAGTAATCTGCTTCGTTCTGTTTGCTCTCTCTTTAACCACTTCAAATTCACCTTTTGTAGTTAATAAATTTATTTCTTGTTTATAATATAACACTGTTTGTGCAATTCATAACTGGGGGGTGGGGTGGGGGGAAGAGACTGTGCATACCTTCCTCCACATTGAGGGAGGAGACGGATTTCATAATATACCTTTGGGTCTTCACTCCAAGGGAGGTGGACACCAGAGTGCTGGGGCAAGTCCCTTAAGATGAGTCTTCCCAGAGCTGATCTCAGTGTGCCTGTGTGTCTGCTGGAGGAGGCTTAATAGCCTGGCTCAGCAAGCCAGGTAAAGAGGTGCCCAGCCGGGCGGAACAGGCGGGCTCAGTGGTATCCCAGCAGATCAGATGGCATCTTAAAGGGAGGCAACCTGCCACAAACATGCTTATCACTCGGGCTATTCATGCAATGTCCTTCCCACAGTTCATCAGTGGGGACCAAACTGGAGACAAGCAACGCCAAAAGCACATGCTTTTAGCACTTGTGACAAAGTTCCTCCTCTGCCTTGGTGGGTCCTGCGCTTATTGGCGGATTTGCTCACCTCAGAGGTTCACGGCCGCCCTCAGTTTGGCCACTTTTGCTAGTGGCTCAAACCTGCCGTTCACTCAGCTAACGTCATCGCTGGCCAGCATGGGGAAAGGGAGGAGAACAATCCCCGCAGTCTCTGCTGACCCACCTAGTGGGTCAGGGGATAGGCCAGGGACCTTCCCCTCTGGTGGGACCCACAGTCCAGGTCACCTCCTCTTGTCTCAAATAGGGAGTTGAGGGGAACCCGCCCTCTACTCCGGGTTCCAGCCCAGGGCCCTGTGGATTGCAGCTGTCTACAGTGTCTCTTGTAACAGCTGCGTGACAGCTACAACTCCCTGGGCTACTTCCCCATGGCCTCCTCCCAACCCCTTCTTTACCCTCACCACAGGATCTTCCGCCTGCAGCCTGATCACGCTTGTACTCCTCAGTCCTCCAGCAGCCTTCTCACTCCCTGCTGCTTGCACACCCTCCCCTACCTGATGGGAGGTCCTTTTAAACCAGCTGTCCTGATTAGTCTGCCTGCCATAATTGATTCTAGTATGATCTTAATTGGCTCCAGATGTCGTAATTAGCTTGCCTGTCTTAATTGGTTCTAGCAGGTTCTTATTGTTCTAGTGCAGCCCCTGCTCTGGTCACTCAGGGAACAGGAAACTATTCATCCAGTCGCCAGTATATTTGCCTTGGACCAGACTCCTGCACCCCACTGGTCTGGGTCTGTCACATACTGGAACTAAAGGAGTAGCTTCATTACCTCCCAGTAGTAGTAGGCTATTATTTTCTTTACGTACCAGTCACTCCGCAGTGACATAGGGCGCTTAGCCAGTTCCTGACACGCAGGTATCCCCTTTTGGTTAGTGAATCGTTCAGGAACCGATGCTGATTTCTACAAATTGATCTGAGATGCATCAGTATAGTTTGGACAGATGATTTTCAGCTCTTGGGAGTGGTTGTTTATCCAAATCACATCGAATTGTTTCGACACCCTGGTTGGATGACGGAACCTTTTGAAACAGAAAAGTAACAAATAGCCAATAATGAATTTTTCAGTAGGGATTTTTGGCTGTGGAATCGTCAGTGCTAAAATTCCCCCAAATTCATCTTCCAGGAGCATTTTGACAACTGTCCAAACACTCGCAATTAGCAAACGCTAGAACCCCATGAAATGTGGCAAATCCTTCATTCGGCATATTGGGCTGTATTAGTAGGAGCATTGCCAGCAGATCGAGGGACGTGATCTTTCCCCTCTATTCGACACTGGTGAGGCTACACCTGGAGTATTGCATCCAGTTTTGGTCCCCCCACTACAGACGGGATGTGGACAAATTGGAGAGAGTCCAGCGGAGGGCAACAAAAATGATTGGGGGTTGGGGCACATGACTTACGAGGAGAGGCTGAGGGAACTGGGGTTATTTAGTCTGCAGAAGAGAAGAGTGAGGGGGGATTTGATAGCTGCTTTCAACTACCTGAAAGGGGGTTCCAAAGAGGATGGCTCTAGACTGTTCTCAGTGGTAGCTGATGACAGAATAAGGAGTAATGGTCTCAAGTTGCAGTGTGGGAGATTTAGGCTGGATATTAGGAAAAACTTTTTCACTAGGAGGGTGGTGAAACACTGCAATGCGTTACCTAGGGAGGTGGTGGAATCTCCTTCCTTAGAGGTTTTTAAGGTCAGGCTTGATAAAGACCTGGCTGGGATGATTTAGTTGGGGATTGGTCCTGCTTTGAGCAGGGGTTGGACTAGATGACCTCCTGAGGTCCCTTCCAACCCTGATAGTCTATGTTTCTATGATTCTATGAAAATAGCTGGGAAACAGGATTTTCTTTGACTTCCGGTCCGACCCAATTTGTTGACTGCCATGCACACAGGCAACAAAAGTTACAAGCAGAACAATGTGATCACCAATACAGATTTGTTTATTAAAAATCAGGCCAGCAATATTAAATTGATCAATAAATAAATTCCAAAAATACCCTCATTTATAATTAACATGTTAACAGAAGTTACCAACAGTGAAATAGTTAGAGCAACTTAATTTTGAATTAAAACAACACAATAGCATGTTTACAGAAAAAAAAATCACGCTGCATGATGATGGCCATTCCTCCGTCTCTAATATTTATATTATTTAATGTATGTGTATATTAGTCTCACAGCAAAATGACTGATCAAGTATTATTCTTTTCTGAACTACAATCAGTTACTTACATAGTAAAAAACATCCTGATTGGTTAATAATTTAGATCGGTTAATAATTAAATCCCACAGTGTTTTAATATCATGAGCTGAAGAGACACAATAAAAAGCCTTAGTCTTGCTGCTTTAAACTCATGGGCAAAGGGCCGGTTTCCATAGGGCATAGGGGACAAATTCCTAACGCAGCTGGGTCCTGCAACCAATTGAGTAACTTTACCCAAGTCTCTAAGGCCTGGCTCCGCAAAGGTATTTAGGCACCGAACTGCCAGTGGGAGTTAGGAGCCTACATATCTTTGTGGAGCTGTGCCTGAGTGTTTGCAGAATCGGGGCCTGATGGTGTGATATGAACAATAATAATTAATGAGGCCCTCCGGGTACAGCACAGATAATTTACATGAAATTAATATACAATGATCCCGCAACGCAGAATGGAAACCACCCCCGCAAATCTGCATGGTTGGGCTGATAAAGCTTATGAGAAAGGAGAGGTTAAAGTGGGTCTGGGGGAGATCCACAAGCCGGGGCCGATCCACAAGCCAGGGGCCATCGGCCTTAGCTTGGTCACCAAAGCTGTGGAAGGTGGGAGAGAAGAGACAGCCACTAAGATAAGCCTCTAATAAAGAGGGCTCTAATATAGAGCTCTCACGCCAGTAAGAGGTTAATTCTAGATGCTGGAGCTGGATCAGACCCACTGGCCCATGCTCAAGGATAGGGCAGGGCACAAAGCAAACAGAAAGACACAATACATACATGTTAGAGATGTGTTACAGTCACGTTCTGAGCCATGAGCCAGGGCTCACTCATAAATACAACCATTCCCCCATGTACTTAGTACATACAAAGATTCTGCTGAAACCAGTAACTGCCGGTTTGGGATGTGTGCTCAGTGCTTGGACTGGGTGAGGAAGTAGTTGGTGATGAACACTTCCCCAAGCCGGTTGGTGATGCCAACGGGCTGGTTGTTCTGGGGGGAGGTGCAGATGTACCAGCCGCGGTGGGCGGCTGACTCGAACTGGGCCGTGCTCTCGTTTTCCACCTTGTAGAAGATGAAGCGCTCCAGCTCGGCTCCGTCAACATCCTTCAGGATATCGGCCTCCTGTGGCACAAAGGGCAGCCCGGTTAGAAAGAGAGGCCAAAGGAGAGAGCTACGCCAGGCCTCTCTTTCTAACTGGGTCTAGCAGGAAGAGCTCTCCTGGTTCCCACTCCAGTGCGCTACCCATTGCCCTACACTGCTGCTTAGATTGCCTGGGGAAGAGGACTGGGCAGGGAGCTCTGGGGTTGGCATCCACAGATATCCAGTGCTGCTGGAAGCTGGGAATGCCCCCCAGGCAGCCTGGAATTATACTAGTTCTCACCCAGGGGGAAGGGAGAAGTGGAAGCGATGGGTTCAGGTACTGGGTGATCCCACAACATGTGGGGGCCTGATCAGAGCCAGGGTGAGTCCCGGTCCGATCTGCTAGCAGGAGTAGAGTAGCCCATTAGCCCTGCAGGAGCTGGAATCGAGCCTGGCTCCTGCATCATCCACAGAACGATTTACTAAGCTCTGGCTTTGCAAGCTTTATCGCTGTGGCTGGCGCATGAGGCAGACGGATCCCCACTCAGCTTGCAGGGCCCAGCGGTGGTTTATAGGGCTGGCAACATTGCTGGGGCGCTGGCGTGACAAAGAGAGAATGCCCGTGGAGACCACAAACCCTCCTCCGAGCAGAAACCCACTTTACTTCCTGAGTGGGCGGCTCTTGGTTTCTCAGAAAGCGAGTGGCAAAGCAGATGCCTGAGCCCGGAACACCCCCGCCCCCTTACCTCCAGCTGCAGCACCGGCTGCTGGCCATTTTGCACACAGGACAGGTAGAGACTTCTCCCCTTGATGCCCAGAGCGACCGGAAACCTCATGGAGCTCTGGTTGCTTGTGCCGCTTTTCGGTCTATAGAGAGCCATGTTTAACTTCACTGCAAGACGGGGAAATACGGAATCAGCAACGGCACAGAGAACGGCTGTCTGCATTCTGCGGGGAGAGATGCAGCCAGCGCCAGGAGCTAACTAGGGGAGCCACTCCACAAGCTTCCTTGCCATGTGTTCAGAATGTCCTGGGCCAAAGCCATGCAGCGTGTACGCCCCCAGGGTTCCCCTGGTGTCTCACTGGGGGCTTGGAACGTACAAAAGCTCAGATTCTCCAGTCCAGCGGCCCCAGGTGGAAATCAGGGACCTGAGTACAGGATTCAGACCAGCTGCTTTGGCAGGTGTGAGGAGCAAGGAGTTCAACACAGAGGAAGGGCCCTCTCTTGGGATTGCCTGGGGGACCACCCTGGCCTTTAATAAGAGATTGGCATGGCCTGGCTATCTCTGTGATTGGCCTGGATGTTCTCAGGGCCAGTTGAGATGGGAAACCAGAGCTGTGAAAACTGATCCAGCCTGGAAACTTCATCAGATGAGGTTTCTCAGGGGGCTTCTGGTATCACCCAGATTAGAAATAATGTAGCCCAAAAACAGATGAGCAGAGTGCATGGGAGAGTGCCAGGGATTTGGGTCCTTCATCGGGGGAAAGTCAAAGGTTAGGCTAGCATTTTGGGTGAAGGTTTGGGCTGATGCTCGGGTATTGTCCAGTTCTTACCTTGGTGTGTGATGCTGGGGCCTTGCAAATGCATTGCCACCAGCTGGGCGGGAGCCTCCAGCTTGAAGCACTTCTGGTCAGTGTCCCGAATTTCGTAAGAGATGGATCTGAAGTAGCGGTAGATGGAATCCACCGTGTGGGTGACATTGTGACTCTCGAACGAGATGGTCTCTGAAAACAAGAATGCGAACAAGGGTTAATATCTACTGGCATTCTCTGAGCCCATGCTCGCCTCTCCTGCACATGGTCCCCAGAGTGACTCAGAATGCAAGGAACTGATCGGTGTGTTTGTGATTTAATCAACATTGCCAAGATGTGTGTCATAGGCCCTGTACAGCTAACAGCTAATGGGGATTCCCCCTTTTCCTTAGTGGCAGGGCCTGTGCTGTGGGGTCAGGGGTTGGAGTCCTGCCTTGGTTCTCACTGCGGAGTTCCTGGCAGCTGTGAGTTTGCGGCAACACTCAGTTAAAGTATTTGCTGAGAGCCTGGTAGCTGCTGGGGACTGAAGAGCTGCCTGTGACCCACAGCGATGGGCGCCTTTCCCTGACTGGAGCAAAGGGTCATATTGGCCACCCCTTCCCTATCCAAGGGACTTGACCTCTCACCCTTCCAGGAACCAGGTCTCATACACCCGGTGCTCCTGCTGGGAGGCAGGGGGAATGAACTGGTAACAATCAGACTCTGCTGTTCTCAACCATCCATCTCAAAACACTTGACCATCAGCTCCATTGCATTGGTGGCGAAACTTAAGGCTGAGTGAGGGGAATGCACTTGGACAGGTCCCATGGTTAGGGCACTAGCCTAGACCTTAGCAGACCTGGGTTCAGTTCCCTGCTCTGCCACTGACTTCCTGTGTGACCGTGGGCATGTCACTTTGTCCATCGGTGCCTCAGTTTCCCCAAGTGTAGAATGTGGAGAATAGCCCAGCCCCACAGGGGTACTGTGGGATAAAGGCATTAAAGATTGTGAGATGTTCAGGCCCAGGGCCTAAAGCTATGAGGCACCTAACTCGCATTGATTTCAATACCTTTGAGGATCTGAGCCTTAGACAATCTGGTGTCATGTAAATGCCTTTGGTAGCTCTCTAGCTCGAGACTTGCCCCCCGACGCACAGAGCTGGCATTAGTGGGGCTCCAAAGCCCCTTGTGTGTCCCCCCTCAGCCCCAACCCTTGGATGGGGTCACTTAGCTCCAGAGATCCCCTGGGGCCGTACCGAAGACAGTATCGAAGATGCCTGTCAAATCATCATCCGTGAATGGTCTTGCTTTCAATGCCTTCTTCATCTTCTCTGTGGCGATCACCAGCACCACGGATCTGCGGAAGACCTTGGGAGAGGTCTGCTCTGTGAACTGCAACTGGATGCCCAGGTCGCAGGCTGAGCAGCTCTGGGACAGGGAGCAGGGGCTCGAGCCTTGGTTGGAGCTCTGTGGGCAAGGAAAGCACTGTGAAACAAGCTGCTGCCCCACCCTCCCGTAAGAGCTGCTTTAGCCTCAGCAGCCGCCAAGGCCGAGCCAGGGTCTTCCCCCTCCATGAGGCAGACCAGTGGTAGGAATCTCCTCTCAGATCCACCCCAGGGCTCCTGTCAGTGCCTGTTCTGTGCTGAGAGCACCCATGGGTGAAACATGACTTCACTGATGCCAATGGGCCAGTGGCCCCCAGTGTGAGCCGCGAATCCCCTGCCCCCTATTTCTCCCCAGCAGGTGACAGGAGAAGCATCTGCCCGTGTCCCTCAAGGTGGCTTCTAGATTGATGGATCCAGGGAGACTGGAGCAAACCATCCCCCAGCAATCCTGGCCACTTGCCACCCGCCTAGCCAGCACCACCACTGATTGCAAGCCAGCCTCCTTCGCTTTCCCCTGGAGGGTGGGGGCTGAATGGTGAGGGGACGCTAACAGCAGGTAGCCAGACAGGCCCAGGGTCAATGCCAGCTGCTGCTGGACATGCTTTTGCTATAGCCCTGCTCTCTGCATTCACTCAGTCATGCAGTTTCACTGGGCCAGACATTCCATGGCCCCTAGGCCCAAGGAGGACACTATCCCACTATCACGTGGGAGCTAACTGGGGCCTGACCCCTCTTTCACCAGGGTATAAAATCCCCAGGAAGGGCTGTTGGACTGAGACACCGATCCTTACCTTCCCCAAGTAGGGGTGGTCGACTTCGTAGAACTGTTCATCGTTCACACTGTAAGCGAGGGACAAACAAACAAAGCCAGTTATTCCCCAAAGAAGAGATTCTACAGCAGTTACAGGTTCAGGACGAGTGGCGAAGGCATTTACACTATCGTAAGCTAAGGAGACTTAACACAACAAAGATTTGCTGGCATTGCTATGCTGGTTTGGGCTGAAGCTGGCCTTAAGCAGTACCTAGGCCTCGTGCTGTTTCTTTGCATTGGGGTGAATTTCACGGAGAAACTCCAGCAAGAATCCCCAGCTCTGAGACCCTAGAACATGGGGAGTCAGTAAATCCAGGGTTACCTGCAGAACTCCATCAACTCCTCCTGCACATCAGGAACGGCTGCCATAGCTGCTTCTCGCTTATGAAACCTAAGAGGGGAAAAAACCAAAGATGTTCACCCTTGCACCCTGTGCACTTACAGCCAGCCATGGAGAAAGAGAGACTAACATACAGGCCACTGAAATCAGTCAGACGTGTGTCCCCTTATGCCACCGCTGAATCTGTCCTTGTAGCAATAAAGCCAGGGAGCTGGTGGCAGAACACCTGGGAACAGGAATATTGGCAAGACTTCAAATGAAGGTAACGTGCTTATTTGCTGTAATAATAGGGTGAATTGATATGCTTGCTATTTGGACACTATGGTGAGAAGAGAAATAAATCTGTATCTAGGTGAGAACGTACTGTGAAAGCAAGCAAGCCAGCTGGATCGCCCTGTAGATCAATTGATCGACCAAGGATTGATAGATATTGCATGCCAGCTAGTCTTTAAAAACAAATATCTGTCAGAGATGCCGAGCGCTTGCAGCTCCCAATGATTTCAGCTCAGCACCTCTGAGAATCAAGCTGTACCTGAGTTCAAAGCCCCAAATATGGTTTGCACCATCTATTACAAAGCTCTTCTAAAACAGCATGCCATGTATTTCTATATGCCTCCACTGCAGGCGAGGCTGCCTCTTAAATCAGCAATGTCTGCTGATCAGGAACTCCCAACCCCAAGTGCCAGCTTGATATTGCCAGCTGCAAATGAGCTCTGAGCACAATACCTGTGTGATGCGTGCCGCTGGCCCTTCCTACTGGAGGACTGATCTCTGTCTCTCTCTTTGAGTGTCTCAGTGTTGACTGGTTCCTTGTAGCTGATGGAGGAGCGTGATATAGAGGGCAGAAGAGGAAGAAGGTGTGGTTTAGCTGGGAACTTCCCCAGAGATATGGGGACATAAAGATATTCTTGTAAATTTCACAAGTGGGTGAAGTACAGGAAAAAAGGAAACTCAGTGATCAATACTGAGAAACTAACCTGGCCTGAGAAGGAGACACCCCTGCCCCGGCAAAGGAGCATGCAAATGAAGGATGAAAACTGTCCCCACTGCACTTCAATTCCATGAGGTCTATGCCCCACATATGTCCCACTTCAGCCCTTTGGACAGATGTGGGACATAGACATTATGCTGTCTCTCTATCGGGGGGCGAATTCTGCCCCAAGAAATTTCACTGTGGCCCAGGCAAGCCCTCAGGTTTCCTCCCAGTCCAAACCAGGAACATGATGAGGATGCCATCTCACTTCAGTCGTGGCAAGCTCCTTGAGTCCCTTTCCTGCTAATGTTTCTATTCCCAGAGAAGACGCACTGCCTCCTGTCTCTTCAGTCCGCCAGCATACCCGCCTACTGGTCACATAGGCTTGCTCTGAATGATCTGCTAGCTGAATCTCTCGGTAATCACTGCAGAAGATGCGGCTCTGCCTAGGACAAGACGTTTAACCCTGTTTGCCAGGAGGCCGGTGGAGCCTACCCACCTTACTACACCGCCAGAGCATGATTGTTAGCAAGATTCACTGCTACAAGTGGGAGGTCCAGTCCTGGGTGCAGCTGAGCGCTGGCAGTTTTCATTAACTCCAGGAAGAACTGTGTGTATGGCTAGGGGAAGCTTTTTTTGGCAAAAAGTAAATTAACCAAAAAATGCACTTTTTGGGACATCAATTCAGGTTGAGTTTGGGGAACAGTTTCACAGAAAAAACTGAGAACAAACATTTTGGAAATGTCAAAACTTTTCATTTAGACAAAACAACCTGAGATGAACTATTTTGAAATGACATTTTTGAAACTTGTCTGGAGTGTTGCGCTTGCTGGGTTGGTCCCAGGATATGAGAGACACAAGGTGGCTGAAGCCATAACTTCTGCTGCTGAAAGTGACAAGGTCTGAGTTTACAGAGAGCTCTTCTTTAGGTCTGGGAACGGCACCTAGAACGTCACAGCTAATACAAAGGTGGAACAGTTAAGGAGTTAACACACGTTGCAAGAGAACATTCAAGGTGAAGTGGGCAATCAATACCTCCAAAGTCATAGGAAAAAGAAGAGTTCCTGGGTTACAGATTGTTGAAATGACCCATAAATCTAGAGTCTTTATTCACTCCATGATTTTTGGAGCCTAGCAGACTTAGGAATGTAACTTCCCCGGATCATCTTTTGAAGGTGTTGTGCAGTTTGAAACTAAGTGTCAAATCAAAAATGACATTTTTAAATGGAAAAATGTCAAAAATATTTTTAGGATTTGAAATGCGTTTCAAAATGCTGATCCGAACAAACAGTCACCTAAACCAAATTTCTCCAGTTTTTTGACTTGGCGAGAAACCCCCCAACAAATTCAGACCCGGTTATAAACAAACCAAATTTTCTTTTTCGGATTTGTCTGTTCAGACACCGAACTGAAAAAACAACTATTCGTTCAGCTCAAATTGCGAGCAGTCGGCTCCATTCAGGGTCAGGCCCAGTCTCTGCTAAGTCTAGTGTGCTGAAATGCTTGGGAGGTGGGAGAAGGACCTTACCATGAAGAAAATTTAAGGCAAGGAAATGGGTGCAGAATAAATAATACTAATTAACATCCCGCCCCTCCCCCAGCCCCTCCCGGACTCTTATATAGACAAATTTTCATCAGTAGCCTTCGGGTATGTCTATGCTGCAATTAGACACCCCAGCTTTCCCCAGGCCAGCTGACTTGGGCTCACACGGTGCAGGCTAAAGGGCTGTTTAATTGCAGTGTAGAAGTCTGGGCTCGGCCTGGAGCCCAGGTTCTAGGACCCTGTGACCCTTGCTCCTTTCTGCCCCCCTGCCCTCCACCCCAGCCCCAAAACTGGAGACACTCCACCCCCCGCCACAGTCCCAGGGCCACAGCGGGGAGTGAGAGTTCCCAGAGCCCTGAGGCCGTGGCAGGGAACGAAAGCTCCTGCAGTCCTGGGGCCACAGCCACGCTGGGGCTTCCCTCACCCCGCCTGCCTGCCCAGCACTTCTGTCGGGTACCAGGGTCAGGGTGCTGTGGCTTCCCCCGCCCACCCTGTGGCTTCTGCCAGGGCTCCAGGCTTCCTCCACCCTGCGGTGGGTTTCTGCTTGGGTAATTATTTTTCTGGGGGCCCCCAAAAGGGTCCCAGCTGAGGGGAGGGGGAACTGGCTGGAATAGAGGGCAAGGAGGACATGGGCTGGCAAAGAGCTGACCAGAGTGGAGTGTGTGGGGGGGTGGCTGGGTATACGGCTCAGCCTATGGAAACAAGGAAGCAAGGACCCTCTAGTAAGCTGCTGCCTCTCATCTCTTCAGGAAGCAGCAGGGTGTGCCAGAGATGTTCCTCTGGCAACAGCAGCAAACAGGAACTCTGGGGCTGATGTTAGTGGAAATCTGGCATTTCCAGGTTTCTGATTATCACCAAAATCAATAGGGCTCTTCCTACTGCTCCCTCGAACATTCCCTGGCATTTGGGAATGGATCGGATGTGGGTTTCAGAAGTTGCCAAGCCACGGACAGAGAAACAAACAGAGAAATGCCAGCTAGCGAGACATCAGTCCCAGTGTTAATGAAAAGACCCCTGAAGACTGGGACTAGTTCTGGTGGCCACACTTCAGAAAAGATGTTGACAAATTGCAAAAGACTGAAATACCCAAAACACAGGGCCTGGTAATAATGGGGGGCTTTAACTACCCAGACACCTGTTGGGAAAGTTATATGGCAAAACACAACATTTCCAATATGTTCTTGGAACGTATCAGGGACAACTTTTTGTTCCAGAAAGTAGAGGAAGTAACCAGGGGGACAGACATGATAGAGTTGATTCTGTCTAATAGGGAGGAATTGGCAGGGAATCTGAAGGTGAAAGGCAGTCTGGGTGACAGCAATGATGAAATGATAGACTTAATGATCCTAAGGAAAGAAAGGAGTCAGAGCAGCAGAATAAGGATAACGGACTTCAAAAAAGCAGACTGATAAACTCAGAGGACTGGTAGGTAAAATCCTATGGGAAGAAAATCTAAAGGAAAAAGGAGTTCAGGAGACCTGGCAGTTCCTCAAAGAGACAATATTAATGGCACAACTGCAAACTCTCCCGATGCAAAGGAAAGCTAGGAAGGACAGTAAGACAAAATGAGTTACACCTGACCAGGAGCATTAAAAGCAATAAGAAGAGTTTATTAACATACATACCCTGACGGGTTCAGTCACAGAGATCCCCTGGGCACTGTCACCTGATGTGTTGAAAATACCTCAGCCTGTTTTCCCTGCCAGCCTGGGACTTCCAGAACCCTGTCTTGTTGAGCCAGACATGCTAGCCTGGTACAACACAGACCCACGGTCTGGACTACGCCCCCAAAGCTGCAGGATTTAAGTGAAAACTGCTCAGCAGGTTACTTGTCTCCAGCACCCAGACACCCAGCTCCCAATGGGATCCAAACCCCAAATAAATCCATTTTACTCTGTATAAAGCTTATACAGGGTAAATTCATAAATTGTCCGCCTTCTATAACACTGATAGAGAGATATGCATAGCTGTTTGCTCCCCCAGGGATTAATCACTTACTCTGGGTATTAATTAATAAACAAAAGTGATTTTTATTAATTATAAAAAGTAGGATTTAAGTGTTTCAAGTAATAACAGACAGAACAAAGTAAGTCACGAAGCAAAATAAAACAAAACACGCAAGTCTAAGTCTAATACATTAAGAAACTGTTTACAGGTAACATCTCACTCTCAGAGATGTTCCAATAAGCTTCTTTCACAGACTAGACTCCTTCCTAGCCTGGGCACAATCCTTTCCCTTGGTACAGTCCTTGTTAGTTCCAGCAGACATCTTAGGTGGTAAACAGGGGCTTTCTCATGACTGGCCACCCCCTTTGTCCAGCTCCACCCGCTTTTATAGCTTTGGCACAAGGTAGGAATCTTTGTGGGTCCTAACCCCTCCTTCTAAATGGAAAAGTACCATATTTAAGATGGATTCCAGTATCAGGTGATGTGGTCACATGTCCTGTGAGACCCCAGCCTCCATTCTTCCTAGGCTGGCCCGCACATGCACAAGAAGGTTTGCAAGTAAACAGAACCATTGGCAGGTCATTGATTCTGAAGCACCCTTAATGGCTTCCACTTAATATGTTTACATCAATGATACAAGTTTATGTCTTATTCTCCTAACTCCAGACCCAGAAATAACACACGCAAACAAATGGGATGAGCACACTCAGTAGATTATAAACTTTGTAATGATACCTTACAAGAGACCTTTTGCATAAAGCATATTCCAGTTACATCATATTCAGATTCATAAGCATATTTTCATAAAGCATATAATAGAATCATAGAATATCAGGGTTGGAAGGGACCTCAGGAGGTCATCTAATCCAACCCCCTGCTCAAAGCAGGACCAATCCCCAGCTAAATCATCCCAGCCTGGACTTTGTCAAGCCTGACCTTAAAAACTTCAAAGGAAGGAGATTCCACCACCTCCCTAGGTAACGCATTACAGTGCTTCACCACTCTTCTAGTGAAAAAGTTTTTCCTAATATCCAACCTAAACCTCCCTCACTGCAACCTGAGACCATTACTCCTTGTTCTGTCATCTGCTACCACTGAGAACAGTCTAGATCCATCCTCTTTGGAACCCCCTTTCAGGTAGTTGAAAGCAGCTATCAAATCCCCCCTCACACTTCTCTTCTGCAGACTAAACAATCCCAGTTCCCTCAGCTTCTCCTCATAAGTCATGTGTTCCAGTCCCCTAATCATTTTTGTTGCCCTTCGCTGGACGTTTTCCAATTTTTTCACATCCTTCTTGTAGTGTGGGGCCCAAAACTGGACACAGTACTCCAGATGAGGCCTCACCAATGTCGAATAGAGGGGAACGATCACGTCCCTCAATCTGTTGGCAATGCCCCTACTTATACAGCCCAAAATGCCATTGGCCTTCTTGGCAACAATGGCACACTGTTGACTCATATCCAGCTTCTCGTCCACTGTAACCCCTAGGTCCTTTTCTGCAGAACTGCTGCCTAGCCACTCGGTCCCTAGTCTGTAGCGGTGCATTGGATTCTTCCATCCTAAGCGCAGGACTCTGCACTTGTCCTTGTTGAACCTCATCAGATTTCTTTTGGCCCAATCCTCTAATTTGTCTAGGGCCCTCTGTATCCTAACCCTACCCTCCAGCGTATCTATCTCTCCTCCCAGTTTAGTGTCATCTGCAAACTTGCTGAGGGTGCAATCCACACCATCCTCCAGATCATAAATGAAGATATTGAACAAAACCGGCCCCAGGACCGACCCTTGGGGCACTCCACTTGATACCGGCTGCCAAATAGACATGGAGCCATTGATCACTACCCATTGAGCCCGACAATCTAGCCAACTTTCTATCCACCTTATAGTCCATTCATCCAGCCCATACTTCTTTAACTTGCTGGCAAGAATACTGTGGGAGACCGTGTGAAAAGCTTTGCTAAAGTCAAGGAATAACACGTCCACTGCTTTCCCCTCATCCACAGAGTCAGTTATCTCGTCATAGAAGGCAATTAGATTAGTCAGGCATGACTTGCCCTTGGTGAATCCATGCTGGCTGTTCCTGATCACTTTCCCCTCCTCTAAGTGCTTCAGAATTGATTCCTTGAGGACCTGCTCCATGATTTTTCCGGGGACTTAGGTGAGGTTGACTGGCCTGTAGTTCCCCGGATCCTCCTTCTTCCCTTTTTTAAAGATGGGCACTACATTAGCCTTTTTCCAGTCATCCGGGACTTCCCCCAATCACCATGAGTTTTCAAAGATAATGGCCAATGGCTCTGCAATCACATCCGCCAACTCCTTTAGCACTCTCAGATGCAACGCATCCGGCCCCATGGACTTGTGCTCGTTCAGCTTTTCTAAATAGTCCCGAACCACTTCTTTCTCCTCAGAGGGCTGGTCACCTCCTGCCCATGCTGTGCTGCCCAGTGCAGTAGTCTGGGAGCTCACCTTGGAGTGCAACGTCACACATACATTATAAGCAAGAGAAAGATGAAGGAAACCGTAGGTCCGCTACTTAGTGGGGACGGAGAGCTAATAACAGATGACATCAAGAAAGCTAAGGTGTGTAATGCCTATTTTGATTCAGTCTTCACTAAAACGGTTAATGGTGACCAGATACTCAACACAATAAAAATTGAGAACCGGGGGGAAGGAACATGGGCCAAAGTAGGGAAAGAATAGGTTTAAGAATATTTAGACAAGTTAGATGTATTCAAGTCAACAGGGCCCGGTGAAATTCAACCTAGGATACTTAAGGAAATAGCTGAAGCAATTTTGAAGCTATTAGCAATTTTCTTTGAGAACTGCTGGAGGACAGGAGAGGTCCTGGAAAACTGGAGAAGGGCAAACATAGTACCTATCTTTAACAAGGGGAACAAGGAGTACCTGGGGAATTATAGACCAGTCAGTCTAATTTCAGTGCCTGGAAAGTAACTGGAGCAAATTATTAAAACAAACAATTTATAAGCACCTGAAGGAGAATAGGGTTATGAGGAATAGTCAGCATGAATTTGTTAAGAACAATCATGCAAAACCAACTTAATTTCCTTCTTTGACAGGGTTAGTGACCTAGTGGATGGGGGAAGTAGTAGATGTGATACAGCTTGATTTTAGTATGACTTTTGACACAGTTCCGCATGACATTCTCATAAGCAACCTAGGGAAATGTGGTCCAGATGAATTTACTGAAAGGTGGGTGAACAACTGGTTGAAAGACCATACTCAAAGAGTGGATATCAATGGTTTGCTGCCAAATTGGGAGGGTGTATCTAATGGGGTCTCACAGGGGTCAATCCTGGGTCCGGTACTATTCAATATTTTCATTAATGACTTGGATAATTGAGTGGAGAGTAGGCTTATAAAATTTGCAGACCCCAAGATAGGAAGAGTTGCAATCACTTTGGAAGACAGGGATAGAACTCAAAAGGACCTTGACAAATTGGAGAATTGGTCTGAAATCAACAAGGTGAAATTCAATAAAGACAGTGCAAAGTACTTCAGTGAGGAAGGAAAAAAAATCACATGTACAACTACAAACTGGGGAATAACTGGCTAGGTGGTCACACGGCTGGAAAGGATCTGGGGGGTTATGATGGACCACAAACTGCACAGGAGTCATCAGTGTAATGCAGCTGCATAAAAGGCTAATATGATACCAGGGTGTGTTAACAGGAGTGTGGCATGTAAAACACAAGAGGTCATTGTCCCGCTCTGGTGCGCGGCTTCCAGTTATGGGCACCACCATTTAGGAAGAATGTGGAGAAATGGGAAAGAGTCCAGAGGAGAGGAATCACTCTGTGAAACTCTGTAGCCATGTTATGTCAGACTCGAGGAGCGTAACTCTAGGAATTAAAATATTGATGACATTATGGCATCATTTGCGTGCAAAGACTCCAAGCCACAGCCTCTTCCTTGAGCTTTGTGGTTAAAACACTGGGCTGTGATACCAGAGCTCTTACTTCAGTTCTTGGGTTTACCCCATATGCTCTGTTTGACGTGGGGCCAGGCTTCCCCTCCAGGACCCACAGCTGGGACTGGAGCTTCAGAACAGCTTGGCTCCCACTTTGGCCTTTCACATGTGCAGCGTTCAGAGCTCTGTTGGAAACCCTGGCCATTTATTCTGGTGCTCTAAGGGGAGCTGAGCTCTTAATTGCCCAGTATCTCGGCTCCCCACCTTCCTCCCACCCTCAGTCTGGCTTGTCTTTTTAGACTGTAAGCTTGCTGTCTCACTTATGTTCTGATGATGTCTCTGCAGCACCTAGCACAAGGGGGGGGGGGGGCTCATCTCCGTTAGACCCTCTGTGTGCTCCTGTAATACAAACCACATGGCTAACCGCAGATGCTCATCTATCATGAATCAGGCCCCCCAAATTCAGCAGATGGTCTTAAACAAATCATGCAATCTGACAAGTAATTAAATCTGGGTTTTGTTTATATTTGAGCCAGTAGTGAATCATAATGTCCAGCGTTTTCTGTAACCACATGGGTTATAAAATTACATTGTTGTTTTAAAAGAAAGCTGACTGGTCTGGAAATGAAATACATGATGAAATCAATGCCGTACAAATGATACTAAGGAAAACTATTAGCCTGGAGGCTTTGTCCGCATTGGAAGATTTTATTCCCCCTTCCCCCACAATGGTTAAGTGCTAGTATGTTGGTGGAAGTACTAGAGTAGACCAGGTGCAGATATTTTGGTGCCTACCCTCCCAGCACAGAGAAAGCACTAGTGATTTCAGTGGGAGCTGCATCTCTGTACACCCCGGGCTCTCTGACCCAGTTCTACCAAGGCTGGGGAAAGTCAGCTCTGTGCAATGAGGAAGAAACTTTGCTGGCTGCATGCAATGAATCAGTGATTTCCCCACCCAGTTTGGCTCGCTACCCATCTCCTTCTCTTTGCTGAACTGAAATGGCCCATTGTGCAAAGCTGGCAAACCGGGTTGTGATTGCGCAGCTCTTCTGGAATAACTAACTGATAATAGCTAGGCTGGTAGATGCAGCAGGGAGCCGGGAGCACTGGCCATGGCGCAAGACCTGAGGCCTGAACCAAAGTCAGCAAAAGCCAGGCTATGAGCAGAAGGCAGATGTTGTCATGAAGCAGACGTTTGCCTACAAGTTCATTGTCCAGCAGAGGAACTTGGGAAGAACACAGGCCCACCTAAGTATGAGGTATTCATGGAAACACCTTCCAGAAGGCTAGGACAGGTACACCCCAACAGAGAGTCATGACATAAACCCATTCCTTGGAGATGGTACAGGACCACACCGCCCCCGCCCCCGCCCCAGACAAGGACAGGAGGACAGAATTTTGCATGGAGATGTTTTGTTCGAACCAGCAGGTACAAAGTGAAGGGCTGGTAACTAACCATGTCAGGAACATGATATGTAACTTGTTTGTATCAACGTATAAAACAGAAATTATAGTGGGGCACCTTTGTCCAGCCGAGGGGTCAGCAGACAGTTCCACCGCTGACTGAGCAGGTACCATTTTCATGGACATACATGTGGTAGCATACCCATGACCACGGAGCCAGGGAGCTAGGACCGTGCCTCATCGACAATTAACCTGGCCGAGCGCCTTCGCCACCGAACTGCGTCTGTGGTCTTTCTGGGTAGTACACTCAAGGTCTGCTGGGCCAGCTACCTACACAGAGCTGGGATGGCATATGGAGAGAACACACACATGCCCGCCGGCTGACAACAGTAGAATTCAGCTAGTCGGGAATGATTCTAACTTGACTTATCTGAGCAATAAAAGTGATTTTATTCCAGAAAGAAGTATCTGTGGGGGAACTATTTCTGAAGAGCTATTGCAGAGTATACCAATCTATTTCCCCACTTCCCCAAGGCCAGAATTTGTCTGGCTTCAGCTTCCATAGAATCATACAATATGAGTGTTGGAAGGGTCGTCAGGAGGTTATCTAGCTCAAAGCAGGACCAATCCCCAACTAAATCAATTCCATCCATTCCATCTTGTTCTGCCTTTTTTTGGCTACATTAAACAGCCCTCTGCTATCAGAAATCTTTCCTCGTATAGACACTTACAGACTGTGATCAGGTCACCACTGAACCTTCTGAGGGGGGAAAGACAGTAACAGCAAACGTGGAAATAGCAGAAGTGCTAAATGACTTTTTTGTTTCAGTTTTCACCAAAAAGGTTAGTAGCGGTCAGATGTCTACTATAGCGAACACCAGTGAAAATGAGGTAGGATCTGGGGCTAAAACAGGGAAAGACCAAGTTAAAGATTACTTAAGACAAATTAGATGTCTTCAAGTTGGCAAGTCCTGATGACATACCTCCTAAAATATTCAAGGAACTGCCCGAGGAGATATTTGAGCGATTAGCGATTATCTTCAAAAAGACATGGAAGACGGGAGAGATTCCAGAGGACTGGAAGAGGGCAAATATAGTGCCCATCTATAAAAAGGGAAATAAGGACAACCCGGGGAATTACAGACCAGTCAGCTTAACTTCTGTACCCGGAAAGATAATGGAGCAAATAATTAAGCAATCAATTTGCAAACACCTAGAAGATAATAAGATGATAAGTAACAGTCAGCATGGATTTGTCATTAACAGATCATGTCAAACCAACCTAATAGCTTTCTTTGACAGGGTAACAAGCCTTGTGGATATGGGGGAAGCGATAGACGTGGTATATCTTGACTTTAGCATGGCATTTCATACTGTCTCGCATGACCTTCTCATAAGCTAACTAGGGAAATACAACTTAGATCAATGGTTCTCAAACTTTTTCAACTGGCGACTCCTTTCAGACAGTAAGCCTCTGAGTAGGACCCCCCCCCCATTAAAAATTAAAAACTCATTTTTAATATGTAACACTATTTAAATGACAATTTTATAACCCTGTTGTTTAAAATGAATTTACCTTTTCTCACCGCTTTTAAATTAAGACTGTCACGGAGTCCCCGGGCGATGCTCTGGGACTGCTCCCTACGAAGCCAGGCAGGATTCTGGTGAAGTCTCCTCTCTGTGAGAAGGCTGTCTTCAGGGCAAGAAGCTCACACAACTTCCACCTTCCTGGGTCTGAACTTGGAGCATTCAGCATCCTCTGCCCCTCCGTGCACTTCCCACAGCGAGTCTGCCCAGGCGGGGTCCTGGGGAAGACAGAGGGTCCTGCCCCAATCTCCGCAGTCAGACATGACTCTTAGCCAGCCAGTAAAACAGAGGTTTATTAGATGACAGGAACATGGTCTAAAACAGAGCTTGTAGGTACAGAGAACAGGACCCCTCCGCCGGGTCCATTTTGGGGGGCAGTGAGCCAGACAACCATGTCTGCATTTCACTCCACGTCCCCAGCCAGCCCTCAACTCACTCACTCTCCAGCCCCTCCTCCTCTGGGCTTTGTCCCTTTCCCCCGGCCAGGAGGTCACCAGATTCCTTTGTTCTCCAACCCTTTAGCTCTCACCTTGCAGGGGGGAAGGGCCCAGGCCATCAGTTGCCAGGAGACAGAGTGTTGGCCATTTATGTACACTGGCCCTTTGCTCTGCAACAATCACACCCCCTTATCCCACCCCCTAGAGACTTAAGAAATGCATAAGGGAAACTGAGGCACCCCTACAGTATTCAGAGGAAACATTAAGAATAGTCGCACTTCGTCACATTGACTAAAACACATTTTTATTGAATTATTGTTATAAGCAGAAAAGTTATTTTTTAAAAAACAGTTACTGTTTAATACTGCGGGGGTGGGGCATGAAGAAACTTTATTACTAGCACTTTTCACAGAAGACTCACTAGTGCCCCATTGCCACCCTTACCTCTGCACTGCTGCTGGTGGCAGGCACTGTCTTCAGAGCTGGGGGGCCGGAGAGCGAAGGCAGTGTCACTGCCAGCAGCAGCGCAGAACTGCAGAAGTAAGGGTGGCAATGCAATATGATACCAACCTTAGTTCTGTGTAACATTTGACCTTTGAGCGTTAGCTGCTCACTGGGTGCTCTGGTTTAGTAGCCTGATCACAGAACGTGCTTCACCAGATCACAGAGCAGGTGGGGCAAGTTCTCAGATAACACAGCACCTGAATTGCCAACGGGGGCCTTGTCTGGGGGCCAGGTGGCATGTCAGGGGAAGGGCCAGCAATGGTCTGGCAGGGGGTGTGAGTAGCAGGGTCAGAAACGGGCACAACTGTACCCTCCAGGGCTTGTTGGCAAATTCAGTCTTTGCGAACAGGGTCAAACAGGTCTTATCATCACTGGTAAAGAGGGCTTAATAAACCAGAGATGGACGTTATGAAAATCAGCGTACCTAGCAATGACTTTTCCTACTGGGAAGGGGAAGCCTCGAAAGCCGTTATGAGATGGACTTATCTGGGGAGCATCATTCACGATAAGGGTGATTGCACATCTGAGGGAAAGCTCAGCATCGGAAAAGCAAAGACTGTGTTTCAAAACCTCAAGGCAGGCTGGAAGGCAGGGGTGACGGATCCTTCCTAAAAGTTTTTTTGGGGGGTGAGGCCCCAACCCCTCTGTGGCCCTGCCCCACTCCTTATCCCTGAGGCCCCACCCCCCAGTCAATCTGGAAGTCGGAGCCAGGTGGGGGAGTACCCTCTACCGGGGTCATGGGTTGGAAGCTGCTCTCGGGCTCCCACATCCCAGGCAGGTGGAGTGTCCACAGCTGCCCAGGCTCCCCAGGCCACTCTTACCCAGGCCGGGCTCCAGCTTCCAGCCTGGCTGGACGCAGGGTCTCAGGGGGTGAAAAGGAGAGGCAGGGAGCTGGGCCCATGATGAAAAGTGGATGGGCCAGGTCCCTTGGCCCCCCCTGTTCTGGCACCCCTGCTGAAGGACCAGTGTGGTCAGTGAAAACACCAAACTTTAAGGTCTTTAGAAGCAATATTCTGGATGAATGGACTATAAGGTGGATAGAAAGCTGGCTAGATTGTCAGGCTCAACAGGTAGTGATCAATGGCTCCATGTCTAGTTGGCAGCCGGTATCAAGTGGAGTGCCCCAAAGATCGGTCCTGGGGCCGGTTTTGTTCAATAACTTCATTTATGATCTGGAGGATGGCGTGGATTGCACCCTCAGTAAATTTGCAGATGACACTAAACTGGGAGGGGAGGTAGATACGCTGGAAGGGAGGGATAGGATACAGAGGGACCTAGACAAATTAGAGGATTGGGCCAAAAGAAATCTGATGAGGTTCAACAAAGACAAGTGCAGAGTCCTGCACTTAGGATGGAAGAATCCCATGCACCACTACAGACTAGGGACCGAATGGCTCGGCAGCAGTTCTGCAGAAAAGGACCTAGGGGTTACAGTGGACAAGAAGCTGGATATGAGTCAGCAGTGTGCCCTTGTTGCCAAGAAGGCCAATGGCATTTTGGGATGTATAAGTAGGGTCATTGCTAGCAGATTGAGGGACGTGATCGTTCCCCTCTATCCAACATTGGTGAAGCCTCATCTGGAGTACTGTGTCCAGTTTTGGGCCCCACACTACAAGAAGGATGTGGAAAAATTGGAAAACGTCCAGCGAAGGGCAACAAAAATGATTAGGGGACTGGAACACATGACTTATGAGGAGAGGCTGAGGGAACTGGGATTGTTTAGTCTGCAGAAGAGAAGAATGAGGGGGGATTTGATAGCTGCTTTCAACTATCTGAAAGGGGGTTCCATAGAGGATGGATCTAGACTGTTCTCAGTGGTGCCAGATGACAGAACAAGGAGTAATGGTCTCAAGTTGCAGTGGGGGAGATTTAGGCTGGATATTAGGAAAAACTTTTTCACTAGGAGGGTGGTGAAGCACTGCAATGCGTTACCTAGGGAGGTGGTGGAATCTCCTTCTTTAGATATTTTTAAGGTCAGGCTTGACAAAGCCCTGGCTGGGATGATTTAGTTGGGGATTGGTCCTGCTTTGAGCAGGGGGTTGGACTAGATGACCTCCTGAAGTCCCTTCCAACCCTGATATTCTATGATTCTATGAAGGGGCCTGATTCCTCTCTCACCTACACCAGGTGTAAATCAGGTGCACTTGTGCTGACATCTGTGGAGTTGTAAACAAGCTTGAGATCTGGAGCAGGCCTGGAAGAGAGACTGTCAGTGTGAGATTAGGATCTATCTATGGCACTTAATATTTGAGCAGCTCACAATCTTTATCCTCAGCACTCCAGGGAGCTGGGGCAGTGCTGTTATCCCCAATGTACAGACGCCGAGACTCAGGCTTACATCCCCAAAGGTATTTAGGCTCCTACCTTCTTATTGATTTCAGTGGGAGTTAGGAGCCGAAATACCTCTGTGTGAGTACTGCTAGTAACCACTGCACCATCCTTCTGCTCTCAGAATTAGCACCAGTTCTCTCTCGCCCTGTTGGACTGTGAGCTCTTCTGACTGGGATGGTGTTCTGGTCAGCAATGAACTAAACCTGTCATCGTTAGCAATGGGACCTGGGAGGTCATCCAGGAAACCCTGATACAAACACCAAGGTTGTGCATAAGTAGGTGGGACAGTTCAGTTGAAGCCTTGCACAATAGCAAGCTGGTCAAACCAGAGGTCCAGGAGCTGGCTGTCAATTACAGGTATTGTAATCATCTGATCTGCAGATAGAGACATTCCTCCATCACAGCCAAACTCTAAGATACAACCGCATTTGCTCCGATCCCTCAGACAGAGACAAATACCTACAGGATCTCTATCAAGCATTCTTAAAACTACAGTACCCACCTGGTGAAGTGAAGAAACAGACTGACAGAGCCAGAAGGGTACCCAGAAGTCACCTACTACAGGACAGGCCCAACAAAGAAAGTAACAGAACACCACTAGCCATCACCTACAGCCCCCAACTAAAACCTCTCCAGCGCATCATCAAGGATCTACAACCTGTCCTGAAGGTCGACCCATCACTCTCACAGACCTTGGGGGACAGGCCAGTCCTCGCTTACAGACAGCCCCCCAACCTGAAGCAAATACTCACCAGCAACTACACACCACACAACAAAAACACCAACCCAGGAACCAAACCCTGCAACAAACCGTGGTGCCAACTCTGTCCACATATCTATTCAAGGGACACCATCATAGGACCTAACCACATCAGCCACACCATCAGGGGCTCGTTCACCTGTACATCTACCAATGTGATACATGCCATCATGTGCCAGCAATGCCCCTCTGCCATGTACATTGGCCAAACTGGACAGTCTCTACGTAAAAGAATAAATGGACACAAATCTGACATCAGGAATCATAACATTCAAAAACCAGTAGAACACTTCAGACTCTCTGGTCACTCAATAACAGACCTAAAAGTGGCAATTCTTCAAAAAAAAAACTTCAAAAACAGACTCCAATGTGAAACTGCAGAACTGGAATTAATTTGCAAACTGGACACCATCAGATTAGGCCTGAATAAAGACTGGAAGTGGTTACAGAATCATAGAATCCTAGAATATCAGGGTTGGAAGGGAACTCAGGAGGTCATCTAGTCCAACCCCCTGCTCAAAGCAGGACCAATCCCCAATTTTTGCCACAGATCCCTAAATGGCTCCCTCAAGGATTGAACTCACAACCCTGGGTTTAGCAGGCCAATACTCAAACCACTGAGCTAGCCCTCCCCCCCCATTTTGTAATGAGGGCTAGCTTTGTAATGAGCTAGCCCTCATTACAAAACCTAAACCTAATTTCCCCAATACTAATTTCCCCCTACTGTTACTCACACCTTCTTGTCAATGGCCACTCTCATTTCCACTTCAAAAGTTATTTTTCGTCCCTGGATATCCTGCTGTCAATTGAATTGTCTCATTAGACTAACCTCACACTTGGTAAGGCAATTCACATCTTTTCATGTATTTATACCTGCTCCTGTATTTTCCACTCCATGCATCTGATGAAGTGGGTTCTAGCCCACGAAAGCTTATGCCCAAATAAATGTGTTAGTCTCTAAGGTGCCACAAGGACTCCTCATTGTTTTTGCTGATACAGATTAACATGGCTATGACTCTGAAACCTACCTTATGCTGGTATAACTTCCCCATGTAGACAAGCCCCCAGTCCCCACTGGCCTGCACCTTGTGTCATCATTTACACATTAGCAACATGGCAGCAACATGCTGCCATCCTGAGTTGGTAGCATTTTGCATTCACTTGCACAAGGGTAAATGATGACTTAAATTCTAAGTAAGGGGAGAAAGACGGCCCTGAGAAATGTGAACAGTGATCTATATATTCCACCCTTATGGGATGGTCCTATAGACTGTACCAGGCTGAACCCCATAGGGTCCTCCACAAATGCAGGCGGGTTCCACAGATTTTATTCTGAAAGCTGATAGAATATAACAGAAAATAAGATCTTTTTAATGGGTTGTTTGAAGGTGGGTGATAGTGTTCTATTAAATCCTACAGGGAGATTCAAAAAAACCTAGCGAAAGGCTCTGTCTATGGAACTCTGTAGGCCCTTCCATAAGGGCGTAGCATGGATATGGCATGCATACACAGTACGACACAACAAACTGCCATTTTACGAGACACTAGTAAACAGGTTCCCTTGCAATGTCTTGTTTTCTGATGCTCTTAACTTTCTGAACTGCTCCTCCCTGGGGCTGAAATTTTCTGTGCTTGGCCTCTGCTCAGAGATGAATTGATTGGTGAGATTGTGAGCTCACTGGGGCAGGGACTTTTTGTTCTATGTTTGTACAGCACCTGGCACCTCAACTGAGCTCCTAGGCACTGCCACAATGAAATAATAATATTAGTCTAATGTATGAATGAAACAACTGATTGTACACAGATCTTGAGGGAGTTACCATTATAATTGAATTATAACTCCCTGAGATTGCCAACACACCATACTGCTCACTGATACTCGGTGGCATTGTTTTGTTGTGGAAGAAAGTTGTATGGTATCTTGTATTATCTTTGATAAATAGAATATGATCGTTTAATTAAAGCCTGCACCCTAATAATACGAATGTCCAAGGGGGGGAACTAAGGGTATATGCATACAGGGACAGAGTTAAAGCTGCACATTCAACCTTAACTTTGGTATTTTCTTACTTTTGGGTTCATAGCCACGTAAACCAAACTTTGTCTGAATGGAGCGTTTCCGCATTTAATTCTATAGTGTATTTTCATGTTCGAGCTTCTGGCAAAATTACATGGTACCTAGAGTTAAAAATAGGGTGAGTTGTTAATACAAGAGAGAGAGACTGAGGGGAGGTGGTAGAGACAGAGGAAGAAGTGATTTATTATAAGCTGAGAAATGGGAGGAGGTGGAGTTGATGAGTTGGGGGAATACAGGAGAGCCTGGCTGCTGAATTCTATAGCCCACGTGCACAATTCTGGGCTCAGTTCATTGGCATCATGAACGTTGTACCAGTGCAGTGTGGGTATAAAATGTGATGGTGCAGGTTGGGCTCAGCTGGCACCAGTGGGCAAAGGGACAGTAGTGTAAGGTGCTGTCAATGCCAATGGCCAGGGGGGATGTTAATCGCTGTGTCTGGGCTCCCGGCTCTGCATCACCCCTGGCAGCAGGAGACAATCACCAGGCACTGGTCCAGGGAGCCGCAGGGAGCCACAGACTGGAGGAGGATAGGCTCTTACAAGCCAATCATGGAGAACAAGAGATGAGGTAGCCAGGGCTAGTTTGGGGTTTGCCGAAGCTCATGGCTGGATTTAGGAGTTTCTAACCCAGAGGTGGTTCCAATCCAGCTGAGTCCCACTGATCTGAACCCTCATAATGGCATTGGGTTTCCTCCATGTCTATTAGTGACATCCCAGCAAATGCAGCAGATGCTGGAGTCCTTGCTCAGGCAAATGTCCCCAGAGATCAAGAGGAGCTTCGCCTGAGTAGGGACTCGGTAAAGCCACCAGGCATTAGCCCTGCTGGTGCATTATGGGAAAATGGAGGACTGTCATGGGAGAACAGCCGAACTAGCAGAGCAGGGGGCAGTGGGCCTGGAGGGCGGCTGGGAGGGCAGCAGAGTGTCTGCGCTCACGATCTCCGACAATAACTTCCTACTAAGACATAAACATGGAGTGATGCAGATGCTGCTCCCATGTCTGAGACCCTCGGCTCCCCCAAGAAAGAGAAATCTCACGACTCCTTGTTCTTTCCCCAGTGACCCCGTCTCCGTGGCAGGATCGGCCTCCACACACACGGTACTGATCTGCGCTCATGTCACCCCGCCCCATGTATAAATGGCCGAGAGTCCCAGCCGAGCCCAGGGTCAGGGGCAGCCGGATACGCAGAGCGCAGGCCATAGTGGGTCCCAAAGGGGCACAGCCTCCTGGTGGGGATACAGCCTGGCCTCCTGGACCCACTCTAGGGCCTGCTCTGCATTGGCTATTCCCTGGCTCTACCCTCAGGGACCTGTCCTGGGCAGAGCAGCGAGGGGCGGGATTGCCAGTGGCCCACTGGGTTAAGGGGGGGTCAGTTACTAACTGACCCTGGTGTCTGTCTCATTCCCTGGCTCTGGCCTGGCTGGAGAAACCCCCTTGCCCAGCACATCCCGCCAGCAGCTAACAGGCACTGTGAGGCCTGGATCCCGCTGCGTAGGGCAGCCTGGGCTGGCTGAGCCCTGTCGGTGCAGCTGGGGTGACGACCTGGCCCCGGCTAGCCAGCCCAGAGTCTTCTCAGAGCGGCAGAGAGGGGTCACTGCCCGTAGCCCCCACGGCTGCATCCTGGGGCCAGGCCCTAGTAGGGAAGCATCCCACCCCCGGCAGCATCGCCAGGGACCGGTCCATGCCATTCCTTCTGCCACGGCCACAGAGTGGGCGGCCCCTTTGGCGATTCCATGGGGAGCTGTCCCGGAGCCGGGCCAAGGGGGGTGAGACGGGGAACAAGCCCTGATTTGCTGCCCATCGAGATCCAAGCCAATCAGGTTGCTTGACAGGTGGGTCTCAACCCCCCCATCGCCACACACCCAATGCCATGAGCTCCTGGCTGCCAAAATCTAAATGGGGCAGTGGGCCAAAGATGGGCCCTGCTCTGCCCCCCCACCCCATCCTGGCTCAGCAGGGCCAATGGGGTTCCCCCTATGGGACCAGCCTGCCTGAGAGCTGGTGTTCATCTGTCCTTCCCAGTCACCCCGCTCCTGCCAGGACACGACAGGCACCGCGGACACATCCACAGCATGGCCGGGAGCTGGGCGGACGCCAGGACCCTGTTCCCAGCCTGGCAACAGCGATCCAGTGAATCTATTCGATAAGTTCTTTAAACAGAGTAAGAACCCATGGGATCCCGCTTTCTGGGGGCTGACTCTCCTCCACCCCAGGGCACTGCCCACCTTGCCCTGGCCAGTGCCCCGCCGCAGCCCAGCAGCCTGCTGAACCCAAGTCTCGCGTTAGATCTCAACATGCCTGACTCCAGGAAGATCCAGCCGGGGAGGAGAGAGGGGACGGGGGGCGAGAGGTTCTGGGGGGACTACAGGGGTGGGGGGGCGCTGGGAGGGGCAGGGTGCACGGACAGAGCAGGCACTGGCAGTGCACTGGCGGGGAGTGGGGGCAGAGTGCAGATCTCTTTACTCCGAGCACCCTCCTCTCCCGCCCTGCTCTTCCTTCGCCATGCTCTGTTTCAGGACCTGCCATCATGGCTGTGCCAGGGCCCAGCCTATTCACCCTGCGTGACACCAGCCAGAAAGTCATCTGCTGCCACCACAACCGCCTCTTGGCTCCCCCGAGACTGCCAGTGCCCCCCCCCAGGTGGGCTGCAGGCCAGCTCCTCCATGCCGTACCAGCTCCTCCGTGCTGCGCCAGCTCCTCCCGCGCTGTGCTGCGTGGCCTTCCTGACGGGCAGGGCAAAACAGGCCCTGACACCCCAGCAGACACAAACACCTGGCCAGTCCAGGTGTGGGAAGGCAGGGGGACAGGGACATTGTGGGGCCAAAACAGCTCCCAGGGTCACTTTGCCATACTCAGAGAAAAAGAGCCCACCCCATGCAGCTTGTGGCTGGCTGCCTCCCGCCCCTGCCTTGGGGGGGACATCACAGAGCAGCCACAGTTACCCCGCCTGTGCAAGGGATTCTCCCCTGGCTGCCACACAGGGACACGGGTCCTTGCCCCAGGCAGCTGGCAGTCCCAGTGGCCGAGGGCCAGGCCCAGGCCAGGAGATGGGCTGCACTGCAGGGGAGGGGAGCGATGCTGCACAGGTTCTGACACCCCCAACTCGTCTGTAGCTCACCTCCCATCCCACTCCCCTCCTCAGTGCTCTGTGTTCCCAGAGAAGACCAGCGTGGTGCCCAACCAGTTCATGGATCCCAGCCATTTCCCCATCGTTATGGGCATCGATGGTGGGCTTTGCTGTCTGTCCTGCAGCACTTCAGCCCAGCCCACCCTCATGCTGGAGGTGAGCACCCATCACTGGGGAGTCAGGCCTGGGGCATTCTAACATCTTCCTAGCGTGACCACGCTGCTGCCTCCCATCCCGTTCCCCATCGCCTACTCCCAGCCCCCTTCCTGTCCCCCTTCCCCCCACTCCTCCAACCCTCCTGTCCTGCTCCTGTCCCCCTTCCCCCATTGGCCAGCTCCCAACCCCATTCCCATTCCCTATCACCTGACCCCCATCCCCCGTCCTTCTCCCTGTCACCCCTTCTTCCCCCACCCCTCCCACTTCCCAATCTCCTAGCCCTGCCCCGAGGCACACTGCCAACCCCCCACTCCATAATCTCTCCCGCATCTCTCCTGTCCCACGCCCCATCCCCTCCCCAGTCTCCCAGCCCCACCTCCCCGCCACCTGTCCCTCTCCCCGCATCTCCCAGCAGAGCCTTTGGACTCAGCAGATCCACTCCCCTTGCGTCCTGTCATCCGATCTGCCAACTTCCGTGACTGCAAGGAGTAGCCCTGGGGCGTCAGAAGAGTCATCACCTGATGCCCAGGGGCCTTTCAGTGAGGGCAGTGGGGTCTTATGGACACAAGCGAGGGCAGGGGGCGACATGGGGCCTAGGTGCCAGGACAATAGGCAAGGTCCGAACACACACACCCGCTCCTGCCCTGAGGGGCTTAGGACAGCCCAGGAGAGGGCTGGGGCTGGGGCAAGCAGCAGGGCCGGCTCTACAGGTTTTGCCACCCCAAGCTATGAAAAAAACTGCCGCCGCGGACGGCAAAAGGGACAAGCTGCCGCCGATTTGCCGCCGCCGCGGGCAGAACAGAGAAGCTGCCGCCAAATTGCCGCCGTGGCCGCAGGGACTGCCGCCCCTTTCTATCTGCTGCCCCACACGCCTGCTTGGGGCCCTGGTGCCTGGAGCCGGCCCTGGCAAGCAGCCTAGGCTGAGTCGGGCAGTCGGCTCATCTGGGGCCATGCCCCAGTTAGGGCTCAGCTGGCCTCATAAGTAGGCAGTGAGCCAGGAGCTGACACGCTCTGTCTCTACCCTTTGGAGAGGGAGGGACCTGGCTGCAGGGAGCAGAGAGTACCTAGATTGGAGCAGGGCTGGGGAAAGGCCACGGGAGCTGGGGAGCTCTGGCCAGGAAAATCCCAGGCTGCGGCCTAGTGAAAGGCCAGGCAGGTACTGAAGTTGCAAAGGGGCAGCTCACGGGTAGGCCAAGGCAGCAGGTCCAAACCCCTCCTTGCCAGTGATGAGTGGCTTTTACACTGCAGTCTGCCCCCGATACAAGGGGCTAGTTGGAGACTGGCAGTAGCCTTACACTAAGGCAAGGTGGGAATAGTGGGTGGGGGTTCCCCTGGGGGGAAATGCTGAGAGACAGTGGGTATACTGCCAGGGGGCAGCCATCCAAGAGACAAGGGGCACTGGGTCCAGGAGGCATGTGGGGCCAGCGGTAAGGTGGATCACCGGCCTGCAGAGGGTGCCCTGGAGCCTGGTGAGCTAATTCCCGACGAAGACCAGCAGGAGGTGCCGCAAAGGTGAGTCCACTCCCTTACAGGGCCCCAGACTCTATTCATGGTGCTAATGCTCAAGCCAGAAACAACCCCCATGTTCCAATTCCCCCTCGCCTTCTAAGTGCCCCCTTTCTGCTGGGCACAATAATGCCAGGGTTACTGCCTCAGTTTACTGCCTCAGGGCTCCCCAAGAGTCCAGCAGAAGTTCTCGTGGGTCTGGTAACACGCTGTCCCCAGGGCCAGTTTATGATCTCACATAGTGCAACTAGCCATTGAGAGCCCCAAACACTGTCCCTTTATCCCACATGTGGTGCACACACTGCTCAGACCCAGTCCAACAACACACCTCGTACCCCACCTCCCGCATCAACTGCCACACCCAGGAGTCCTTCGGTTTTCTCCCAGTCTTTGATCCAGCCAGCCCTGCCCTTCTGGCTGGAGTCCTTCCCAGGTTCTGCCTGGCTTCCAAGCCTCTGCCTGGTAAACGTAGCAGAGAAGCCCCTCTGGCCGGTGTCCCGGCCCTCTGGCCTTCTCAGCTTCGTGGCCATGGCTTGGCAGGTCAACCGGCTAGCCCGTCCACTGCCCTACGCCTTTCTCAGGGACTGCCCGCCCCGTCACAGCCATCTTCCTCTCACTTATTAGTCACAGATGCTGCCCCATCCTTTCAGTCAGGTGAACTGGGACCCAGGGTTGCTGGACCCACATCACTAACAGAGGCTGAGCTCCTGGGTTCGATTTCTGGCACTGATGGGGGCGGGGAAGGAGGAGGTCAGGAAAAGAGCCTGTTGCTTTGGGATTTAGCATGCCTGACTCAGAGTCACAGGTCAGAGCCAAGCCGTGCGTTAGCCATTCATTTTCCTACTGAAGTCAATAGGGCAGATGGCAGATCCCCTCCTCCCCCACCCCCAAGCTGCATCTCCATTTCTAACTGGTTTCAGAGTAACAGCCGTGTTAGTCTGTATTCGCAAAAAGAAAAGGAGTACTTGTGGCACCTTAGAGACTAACAAATTTGTTAGTCTCTAAGGTGCCACAAGTACTCCTTTTCTTATTTCTACTGGCCTCTCTCGTCCCCCCCACCAGGACAAGAAAATCATGGACTTGTACCAGAATAGCTGGGAAGCCGAGCGTTTCACCTTTACCTGCTCTGCCAGCAGCAGCACCCTCCGCTTTGAGTTGGTCGCCTTCCCAGGCTGGTATCTGAGCACATCCCCCAGAAATGACCAGCCCCTCTGGGTGACCTACCACCTCGGGGAGGCCGAAATCACCAACTTCTACTTCAAGAAAGTTTAAAGTGGCAGAGGCCGGGGTCCTGTCCCCAAGCTGCCCCTCCCCAGTGCAGCGTGGGGGAGTTTTTCCATTGACACTTGTGCACCTGAAATACACCTGCGATTCCTGAGCAGGTGGCGATCGGATGACCCTGGCTAGATCCAGCTCTTACCTGCATCCATGCAGAGCCCCAGGGCACTTGGCTAAGGGCAGGGTTGCTTTCAGAATCACCCCGTGACTCCAGTGTTACACAGGAGAAGGTTTTCCTATGGTATTGTATGGTCTTCAAAGAGAAACTGAAGAACTACAAAAAGAACAGGAGGACTTGTGGCACCTTAGAGACTAACAAATTTATTTGAGCATAAGCTTTCGTGAGCTACAGCTCAAATAAATTTGTTAGTCTCTAAGGTGCCACAAGTACTCCTTTTCTTTTTGCGAATACAGACTAACACGGCTGCTACTCTGAAACCTGAAGAACTACAATTCATTTGCAAACTTAACACCATCAATTTGGGCTTGAATAAGGACTGAGAGTGGCTGGCTCACTACAAAAGCAATTTCCCCTCTCTTGGTATTGACACTTCCTCATCAATTATTGGGAGTGGACCACATCCACCCTGACTAAATTGGCCTTCAACATTGATTCTCCACTTGTAAGGTAACTCCCTTCTCTTCGTGTGCCCAAGTTACCTTACAAGAGGAGAATGGACACACGTACAGCCTGTATCTGTAATTTTCACTCCATGCATCTGAAGAAATGGGTTTTTTACCCACAAAAGCTTATGCCCAAATAAATCTATTAGTCTTTAAGGTGCCACCAGACTCCTCATTGTTTTTGTGGATATAGACTAACACGGCTACACCTCTGATACTTGGGGGGTTATAGTGGATCACAAATTGAATGTGAGTCAACAGTGTGAGAAGTCAGAGAAGTCTGCTGCTTGCCAGGGGCTAAGATTCGCGATGTGACGGAGAGCCTGCCGAGACTCATCAAGCCCTCAGATCGCTACCCCTTCCTGCTTCTCCACGTGGGCACCAATGATACTGCCAAGAATGACCTTGAGCGGATCACTGCGGACTACGTGGCTCTGGGAAGAAGGATAAAGGAGTTTGAGGCGCAAGTGGTGTTCTCGTCCATCCTCCCCGTGGAAGGAAAAGGCCGGGGTAGGGACCGTCGAATCGTGGAAGTCAACGAGTGGCTACGCAGGTGGTGTCGGAGAGAAGGCTTTGGATTCTTTGACCATGGGATGGTGTTCCATGAAGGAGGAGTGCTGGGCAGAGATGGGCTCCACCTAACGAAGAGAGGGAAGAGCATCTTTGCGAGCAGGCTGACTAACCTAGTGAGGAGGGCTTTAAACTAGGTTCACCGAGGGAAGGAGACCAAAGCCCTGAGGTAAGTGGGAAAGCGGGATACCGGGAGGAAGCACAGGCAGGAATGTCTGTGAGGGGAGGGCTCTTACCTCATACTGAGACTGAGGGGCGATCAGCAGGTTATCTCAAGTGCCTATATACAAATGCACAAAGCCTTGGAAACAAGCAGGGAGAACTGGAGGTCCTGGTGATATCAAGGAATTATGACGTGATTGGAATAACAAAGACTTGGTGGGATAACTCACATGACTGGAGTACTGTCATGGATGGTTATAAACTGTTCAGGAAGGACAGGCAGGGCAGAAAAGGTGGGGGAGTAGCACTGTATGTAAGGGAGCAGTATGACTGCTCAGAGCTCCGGTATGAAACTGCAGAAAAACCTCAGTGTCTCTGGATTAAGTTTAGAAGCGTGAGCAACAAGGGTGATGTAGTGGTGGGAGTCTGCTATAGACCACCGGACCAGGGGGATGAGGTGGATGAGGCTTTCTTCCAGCAACTCGCAGAAGCTACTAGATCACACGCCCTGGTTCTCATGGGCGACTTTAATCTTCCTGATATCTGCTGGGAGAGCACTACAGTGGTGCATAGACAATCCAGGAAGTTTTTGGAAAATGTAGGGGACAATTTCCTGGTGCAAGTGCTAGAGGAGCCAACTAGGGGGGGAGCTTTTCTTGACCTGCTGCTCACAAACTGGGAAGAATTAGTGGGGGAAGCAAAAGTGGATGGGAATCTGGGAGGCAGTGACCATGAGTTGGTTGAGTTCAGGATCCTGACACAGGGAAGAAAGGTAAGCAGCAGAATACGGACCCTGGACTTCAGGAAAGCAGACTTCGACTCCCTCAGGGAACTGATGGGTAGGATCCCCTGGGGGAATAACATGAAGGGGAAAGGAGTCCAGGAGAGCTGGCTGTATTTCAAGGAATCCCTATTGAGGTTACAGGGACAAACCATCCCGATGTGTCGAAAGAATAGTAAATATGGCAGGCGACCAGCTTGGCTTAACGGTGAAATCCTTGCGGATCTTAAACATAAAAAAGAAGCTTACAAGAAGTGGAAGATTGGACAAATGACCAGGGAAGAGTATAAAAATATATTGCTCGGGCATGTTGGAATGAAATCAGGAAGGCCAAATCACACCTGGAGCTGCAGCTAGCAAGAGATGTTAAGAGTAAAAAGAAGGGTTTCTTCAGGTATGTTGGCAACAAGAAGAAAGCCAAGGAAAGTGTGGGCCCCTTACTGAATGAGGGAGGCAACCTAGTGACAGAGGATGTGGAAAAAGCTAATGTACTCAATGCTTTTTTTGTCTCTGTCTTCACGAACAAGGTCAGCTCCCAGACTGCTGCGCTGGGCATCACAGCATGGGGAGTAGGTGACCAGCCCTCTGTGGAGAAAGAAGTGGTTAGGGACTATTTAGAAAAGCTGGACGTGCACAAGTCCATGGGGCCGGACGCGTTGCATCCGAGAGTGCTAAAGGAATTGGCGGCTCTGATTGCAGAGCCATTGGCCATTATCTTTGAAAACTCATGGCGAACGGGGGAAGTCCCGGATGACTGGAAAAAGGCTAATGTAGTGCCAATCTTTAAAAAAGGGAAGAAGAAGGATCCTGGGAACTACAGGCCAGTCAGTCTCACCTCAGTTCCCGGAAAAATCATGGAGCAGGTCCTCAAGGAATCAATCCTGAGGCACTTACACGAGAGGAAAGTGATCAGGAACAGTCAGCATGGATTCACCAAGGGAAGGTCATGCCTGACTAAGCTAATCGCCTTCTATGATGAGATTACTGGTTCTGTGGATGAAGGGAAAGCAGTGGATGTATTGTTTCTTGACTTTAGCAAAGTATTCTTGTCAGCAAGTTAAAGTATGGGCTGGATGAATGCACTATAAGGTGGATAGAAAGTTGGCTAGATTGTCGGGCTCAACGGGTAGTGATCAATGGCTCCATGTCTAGTTGGCAGCTGGTATCAAGTGGAGTGCCCCAAGGGTCGGTCCTGGGGCCGGTTTTGTTCAATATCTTCATAAATGATCTGGAGGATGGCGTGGATTGCACTCTCAGCAAATTTGTGGATGATACTAAACTAGGAAGAGTGGTAGATACGCTGGAGGGCAGGGATAGGATACAGAAGGACCTAGACAAATTGGAGGATTGGGCCAAAAGAAATCTGATGAGGTTCAACAAGGATAAGTGCAGGGTCCTGCACTTAGGACGGAAGAACCCAATGCACCGCTACAGACTAGGGACCGAATGGCTAGGCAGAAGTTCTGCGGAAAAGGACCTGGGATGACAGTGGACGAGAAGCTGGATAGGAGTCAACAGTGTGCCCTTGTTGCCAAGAAGGCCAATGGCATTTTGGGATGTATATGTAGGGGCACAGCCAGCAGATTGAGGGACGTGATCGTTCCCCTCTATTCGACATTGATGAGGCCTCATCTGGAGTACTGTGTCCAGTTTTGGGCCCCGCACTACAAGAAGGATGTGGATAAATTGGAGAGAGTCCAGCGAAGGGCAACAAAAATGATTAGGGGTCTGGAACACATGACTTATGAGGAGAGGCTGAGGGAACTGGGATTGTTTAGTCTGCGGAAGAGAAGAATGAGGGGGGATTTGATAGCTGCTTTCAACTACCTGAGAGGTGGTTCCAAAGAGGATGGTTCTAGACTATTCTCAGTGGTAGAAGAGGACAGGACAAGGAGTAATGGTCTCAAGTTGCAGTGGGGGAGGTCTAGCTTGGATATTAGGAAAAACTTTTTCATTAGGAGGGTGGTGAAACACTGGAATGCGTTACCTAGGGAGGTGGTAGAATCTCCTTCCTTAGAAGTTTTTAAGGTCAGGCTTGACAGAGCCCTGGCTGGGATGATTTAGTTGGGAATTGGTCCTGCTTTGAGCAGGGGGTTGGACTAGATGACCTCCTGAGGTCCCTTCCAACCCTGATATTCTGTGATTCTATGATTCTCTGATGCAGTTGCACAAAAGGTTACTATTATTCTGAGGCATTGTTATGCCGTTCACTCACCACTAGTGGTGCCTCCTCCTGGCCGTCCTGGGGATTAGCTCTTCCAGGTTGGCCCCCGCCCCCCCCAGCAGTGTCGCTCCCATCGTCTCTCACTGCAACCCCTCTTGCTCCAGGAACTGCAGCCTCCTCTTTGCTGGTCACTACATTGTTTCCCCTTCTAGGGGTTGCCCAAAGTCCTTCTGTGCAAAGTCTCAGACAGTCTTCTCTGGCACTGGTCTACTGGTGCCACTTCTCCAGTGGCTAGGAGGGGAAACCAGGCCTTCCCACTACTCCAGGTTCCAGTCCAGGGACCCTCAACCCAGAAATTCTGGGCTTTCCTCTCCTTGCACCTTCCCTGGACTGCTTCCAGCGATAGGCACCGACTCCGTGGATGCTCCAAGGCTGGAGCACCCACGGGGAAAAAATGGTGGTGCTGAGCACCCCATCAGCCCCCCTTCATCTGCCAAGCACCTCCCTCTCCTTCCCTCCCTCCCCGTGCCTCCCGCTCGTTGCAATCAGCTGTTTCTCAGCGTGGAGGAGGCTCTGGGGGGCTAAGGGGAGAGAAGTGAGGACACGATGTGCTCAGGGGAGGGGCCAGAATGGGGCTGGAAGAGGCAAGGTATGGTGGGGACTTGGGGGAAGGGGTGGAGTGGGGGTGGGGCCAGGGGAAGGGCCGGGGGTCAAGCATCCCCCCCAGCACATTGGAAAGTCAGCACCTGTGCTTCCTGCACTCCTGGTTTCCCCCTTTTCCCTGGGAGCTCCAACTCCCTCTTCCCAAGGAGTGACTGCCCTTTCCCAGCAGCCCCTGTCTGGTGCCAGCTTCCTGGCTTTAGAGGCCTTGCCTGTTCCTGCCTGAGCCTTCCTGTAATCAATTCCCTGCTCCCTGGCTCTTCCTCCAGGGGTAGCCTGTGGAGTTAATAGGCCTGCCTGGCCACCTTAACCCCTTCCAGTCCTGGGTGGGGTGGGCACCTCATCACAGCCATGTTAACAGAGTGTTGTATGTAAGACGTAGGAGGTATTTGGTATTGGTGGAGAACTCAGCTGGAGTCCTGTGTCCAGTTCTGGGTGCTGCACTTTAGGAAAGATGTGGATAAACTGGAGAGAGTGCAGGGGATAGCAACAGAAATCATCAAAGGTTTAGAAAACCTGACCTGTGAGGAAAGGTTAAAAACACTGGGCCTGTTTAGTCTTGCGATACGAAGACTGAGGGGAGACCTGATAACAATCCTCAAACATGTTAAGGCCTGTTATAGAGAAGGCAGCGATCAATTGTTCTCCATGTGCACTGAAGGTAGGACAAGACGCAATGGGCTTAATCTGCAGCAAGGGAGATTTAAGTTAGATAGTAGGACAAACTGTCTAACTCCAAGGGTCGTTAAGTGCTTGAACAGTCTCCCAAGGGAGGTTGTGGAATCCCTGTCATTGTAGGGTTGTAAGAAAGGTTGGACAAGCCCCTGTCAGGGATGGTCTAGGTTGACTTGGTCCTGGCTCAGTGCAGGAGACTGGACTTGATGATCCCTCGAGTCCCTTCCACCCCCACTGTGATTTAGGCATTGTCTGCATGGGAACATTTGGCCAGTTATACCAGTACAACCCTCCCTTGAGGGCACTCTTATTCCAGTGTGACAGCAGCTTTTTCCAGGTTCACTTAAACCGCTTCCCAAGCAATATATTTGTCTGTCTTCACCACAGAGGTAGCCCATGTGATTGGCACCCAGGTTTGAGCACCCAGCTTAGTCTGGCCCAGGTGAGTGTCTCCTACGCAACTTGCATCCTCAGGGTTTCTGCACTCCCTCGTGTGTCTGGAGGCAGGTCTCATGCTTCTTTGTGCTGAGCTGCTCTAGGCTCCTCTCCCAGTCAGCTGTGGGAGAACTAGTTTGTCCTGTGGGGGGAGTTGTGGGAAGATGTGACATTCTATACCTTCTGGGAGTGTGGGGAATAACCCCCATATTCCTCATTTTCATATAATTGTGATCTTACATATAAAGCATGCCTTGTAAGGTATCTGGGGAAAGGTTATGATCTGCTGAAAGTCATTTATCTATCCATAGATTTGTATCATTAATGCATATGAAGTTATAAGAATGGTGTAGTATGGTTGTCACTAAAACATGCTGTAAATTGAGGGAATCAGCCAGATATTAGCTCCCCAGAGGCAACAGCAAGGAATGTAACCAACGCCTGGGTGGGGTGTCAAACAACCCATCAACAGCCATTGTCCATAGAATATCAGGGTTGGAAGGGACCTCAGGACGCCATCTAGTCCAACCCCCTCTGCTCAAAGCAGGACCAATCCCCAGTTTTTGCCCCAGATCCCTAAATGGCACCCTCAAGGATTGAATTCACAACCCTGGGTTTAGCAGGTCAATGCTCAAACCACTGAGCTATCCCTCCCCCCCAAGGGAGCTATAATGCAATGACTCACCTGCATGAGGCCACACCCAGGAGAATTGCTCCGCCTTGCTTGGAGAAACTCAGTAATGCTCACCTGACTCTGAAGGAGCGGGTGGTGGGGGGACAAAGCCAAGGGGGAGGAAAGGACATGGTAAAAGGGAGAGACATTTGCCATGCTCTTCCTTTCTCTTTCACCTACATCTACAGACATCACCACCAAGCGACCGAAGCACTGATCAAAGGGGAGAGCCTGAATGAAGAGTAACCAGCCAGCCTGTGGTGAAAAGCATCTAAGTTTGTAAGGGCACTGAAAGTGTTAAGGTCAGCTTAGAATGTGTTTTGCTTTTATTTCATTTGACCAAATCTGACTTCTTGTGCTTTGACTTAAAATCACTTAAAATTTATCTTTGTAGTTAATAAATTTGTTTGTTTATTCTACCTGAAGCAGTGCGTTTGGTTTGAAGCATGTCAGAGACTCCCCTTGGGATAACAAGCCTGGTGCATATCAATTTCTTTGTTAAATTGATGAACTCATATCAGCTTGCAGCGTCCAGCGGGCATAACTGGACACTGCAAGATGGAGGTTCCCAGGGTTGTGTCTGGGACCGGAGATATTGGCTAGTGTAATTCGGTTGCAAGTAGCTGGGAGCAGCTTACATGCCAGAGGCTGTGCGTGACCAGCCCAGGAGTGGGGGTTCTCCCAGCAGAGCAGGGTAAGGCTGGGTCCCAGAGTCAAGGATTGGAGTGACCTAACAGATCACCAGTCCAGATAACACCAGAGGGAAATGTCACAGAAGGCATTGGAGGACTAGCAGCACCTGAGTTCTGTAACCTGGGCTATAGCCTGCAGCCACACTGCAAAGCGGGCAGGTTAGAGACAGAGTTAAAGTGAAACCCAGGTTCTAACATACATGCCCAGCCTGGTAAGCTAGCCCGGCTTCAAAACATATATAATCCTGGGTAAGAGGGCTGCATGTGTGGACAGGAGGGGTGTTTGGGCTAAAACCTGGGTACAAGTCTGCATTAACTCTGCAGTGAAGCTAAACTGGAAAAAGATATTCTTATACTGAAAGAAGACTATCCCCAAGGGAGTTATACCAGGATAACTATAGGAGTTTAAACTCAGACCTTAGCTTATACCTAGTATAACGTTCCCATGTAGATAAGGCCTTAGCATACCAAAGAGACATTTAAGAGGTGACCAGATCACCATCTACAAGTGCCTACAAAAGGGAAGGGATTTCTGATGTGGTTTAGAAGTTCAGCTACCAGACAAAAGCAGAACAAGATCGCATAGGTGGAAGCTGAAGCCAGACAAACTGAGACTAGAAATAAAGGGTCACATTTTTAACAGTGAGGGCAGTTAGCCACTGGAATAATTCATCTAGGGACATGGGGAATTCTCCATCACTTGGATTCTTTACATCAAGTCTGGGTGTGACTTTCTAAATTATGCTCTAGCTCAACCACAAGATATGGGCTGGATGCAGGAATCCCTAGGGGAGGGTCTGAGGTCTGTGCTTTGCAGGAGGTTAGACAAGTTGACCATAAGGGTCCATTCTGGCCTCGAAATCTATGAATTCTACCTGCCCATCCAGACTGTGGAGACATCCCATGACATGGGGCAGCATACTGGTGGCTGTATTTCCCTCACCATGGCAATTAAACATACTGCAAACAACGGGCTGGAAGAAGATGCAAACGATGCCACCTGAGATGAGGCTGTCTCTTCTCAGAATTTTTAAATAAAAGCCCAGCTGAAAACCCATCAAACAAAACATAATTTGCTGTATCTTTGAAATTCCCTCTCTCTCAGCAGGGACTGAGATTTGCATGTTTCACTCGAGTTCACCATAGCCTTCTGGGATACAGATTGTGTGAAATGTGCTGCGTTGTACATACCATAGAACCTCAGAGTTATGGACACCTTGGCAATAGAGGTTGTTCGTAACTCTGACATGTTCATAACTCTCAACAAAACATTATGGTGGTTCTTTCAAAAGTTTACTACTGAACATTGGTTTGACACAGCTTTAAAACTTTACCACGCAGAAGAAAAATGCTGCTTTCAATCATCTTAATTTAGATGAAACAAGCACAGAAACAGTTTCCTTACCTTGTCAATTTTTTTTAACTTTCCCTTTATTTTTTTTAGTGGTTTTAATTTAACACAACACTGTACTGAATTTGCTTTTTTCTTTTTCTTTCTTTTTTCCCCTCTGGTCTCTGCTGCTGCCTGATCTCATACTTCTGGTTGCAAATGAAGTGTGTGGTTGACCAGTCAGTTTGTAACTCTGGTGTTCGTAACTCTGAGGTTCTACTGTAATTGCTTTTCTGGAAATAGCCTCACTCTGTGAAGCTTTCTGATGTAACTTCCCCAGAGCAAGCATCTATTTCCTGTATGTCTCCAGACAGCAGAGTTAGGTAAGCACTTCCTGATGGCCTGACGTCACTCTACTGACACTGCGCCCCAGTTTACCCCCTTGGACTCCTCAAAAACTCCAGATCACAATTCAAAGTTAATTACAACACTCACCTTTTGCGGGTCCCATTTATTCAATCCACTGGGTACACACTGGCTTACAGGCCCCCACCCCAGTTCAGTGTCTCTCTCTCCCCCTTAGAGACTCACAAACTCTTCTTCCAAGAGCTGAGTCTCCAATTCATTGTTCCTCCTATAATGCAGCCATCACTCCTGGGCTTTCCCTGGCTTGAGCTCTTCTTCCAAACCTCCCCTGGTGTCAGGGTCTTCCCTGCAGGAGCCTCTCTGTCTTTCTCTGCCGGTTCCAGAGCTTCCCCCTCTCTCCTGCAGCTCTTCTAGGGACACCCATCCTCTGTTATGTGCCCTTCGTTTTCTCCACCTGGGGAAGGGAGTTAGGCCACCGGTCACAAGTTTTTCTCCCTTTAAGGGCCAGCCACCCTGTGACATTCCATCCCGCAAAGGGAGAAGGCTGCTTCAGACAGCCTAGGCCACCGAGCTGCTCTGAGAAGTAGCTGTAGCTGGGACAATTCAAGTTCAAGGGGTCAGGCCATATCTCCAAGGCGCCCCATTTCCAAAGCGCCAGGATTGAACTGTGGTCACCATGGAACTTACTACCCCCAGGGCAAAGCTTGTCTGTGCAGGAGATGAAGCATCCTCAGGGACCAGTCCTAGACTGTGGGACAAACTCCCGCAAGAGCTAAAGGACCAACGCAAACCTCCCATCCCAAGAGCCGGCTGCCCTTTTCTGACCAACCTCCGCTGAGAGCAACACAGAGCAGCATTGGCCTTGCAAAACAAACAGAACCCGACCCAACCACACCACACACACAACAAACCACATGTGGCAGATGTGAGTCATGCTGCTTAATACACGACTGGAAAGCACCCAGATGCCACGGTGATGGGGGTGGGATACGAACCCACATAGAATCAAAATACCTGGGTCAGCCTGTGGTTCCTGCCTCTCGGAATCAATGGCTGATTTCCCTGAAGCCTTCTTCTAGTTTTCATACTGGAGCATGGTAGAGGAGGGTGGAAATAGAACTGGGAGGCAATGGATTTTTTGGATGCATTGGCAATTTCGAAAAGTCAACAACAAAAAAAATTGTTTCAGGTCTCGCTGAATGTTTTATTTCGATTTTGACCATTTTCAAATTATTTAGATTTTCTTAAAACTAAAACTAAAGGGAATTTTGAAACAAATTCATTTCAAACTGAAAAAATCCCAAAACATTTCAATTTGGGGGGGGATTTTTTTCATGTTTTTTTCCCCTGAACCCCTCCACCCCCTGTGACTTTCCCCTCTGGTGTTGTCTGGACCAGTGATCTGCTAGGTCACTCCAATCCTTGACTCTGTGAGCCAGCCTGACCCTGCTCTGCTGTGAGAACCCCCACTCCTGGGCTGGTCACACACAGCCTCTGCCATGTAAGCTGCTCCCAGCAACTTGCAACCGAATGACACTAGTCAATATCTCCGGTCCCAGACACAACCCTGGGAACCTCCATCTTGCAGTGTCCAATTATGCCGCTGGACACTGCAAGCTTATATGAGTTTGTCAATTTAACAAAGAAATTGATATGTACCAGGCTTGCTATCCCAAGGGGAGTCTCTGACATGCTGCAAACCAAACGCACTGCTTCAGGTAGAATAAATCAACAAATTTATTAACTACAAAGATAGATTTTAAGTGATTATAAGTCAAAGCATAACAATTCAGACTGATTATGAAAATAAAATAAAATATAAGCACGCAGTCTAAACTCTCAACCCTATTAGACTGGGCAGCAACTAGATTAAGCAGTTTTTCTCACCCCACTGGATATTGCAGTCCTTTATTTTACAGGGTTGTTCCTTAAACCTGGGCCAATCTCCTGTGTTGGAGTCTTGTCTTCTTCTCAGTGTCTTGGTTGTTTGCAGCATAGGTGGGGGCAGGAGAAGGGTCCAGTATGTATCCACTTGGTCTGTTTTATACTCTCAGTCCATATCCATAGGGAGCACAAGTCCAGGCATGTCTGGAGGGCATAACTGAGTCTCTCCCAGCAAGGTTGAGCAATTCCCCTGGTGTGGCCTCATGCAGGTGAGTCATTGCATTGTAGCTCCCTGTCTGGACAATGGCTGTTGATGGCTGTTTCACACCCCACCCGGGCATTGGTTACTTTCCTTGCTGTTGCCTCTGGGGAGCGAATATCTGGCTGATTCCCCAATTTACAGCATGTTTTAGTGACCACTGTACTACACAATTCTCATAACTTCATATGCATTAATGATATACATATGGATAGAGAAATGACTTTCAGCAGATCATAACCTTTCCCCTGATACCTTGCAAGGCATGCTTTGAATGTGAGATCACAATTATATGAAAATGAAGAACATGGGGGTTACAATATGCTCCCCCAAAGTACAGAATATCACCCCCCCAAAACCCGATTCAGTAAAACTGATGTGAATTCATGAAATGTGTTTGTCACCAAATCTGCATTTTTTTTGCCCCAAAAAAGTTTCAGTCAAAAAATTTCAACAGGCAGCAGGGTTGTGACACCTTTGGCAAGTCTCTTGCAACAAGGGAAAAAGTAATGTACTGTGCATATTTCTACAGGAAGTTACTTTGGGCTTGGTGTAGGATTGAGGGTTTGGAACAGCTTCCACGTGAGGAGAGACTATTCAGCTTGGAAAAGAGATGGCTAAGGGGGCATATGATAGAGGTCTATAAACTCATGACTGGTGTGGAGAATGTGAATAGGGGATTGTTATTTATTCCTTCACATACCTCCAGAACCAGGGTCACCAATGAAATTAATAGGCAGCAGGTTTAAAACAAACAAAAGGAAGTACTTAGTCACACTATGCACACTCAACATGTGACACTTGTTGCCAGAGGATGTTGTTAAGGCCAAAAGTATAACTGGGTTAAAAAAAAGAATTAGACATATTCATGGAGGATAGGTCCATCAATGGCTATTAGCCAAGATGGTCAGGGATGCTACCCCATGCTCTGGGTGTTCCTAGGCCTCTGACTGCCAGAAGCTGGGAATGCGTGACAAGGGATGGATCACTTAATGATTATCTGTTCTGTTCATTCCCTCTCAAGCACCTGGCATTGGCCACTATAGGAAGACAGGATCCTGAGCTAGATGGACCATTGGTCTGACCCAGTCTGGCTGTTCTTATATTCTCAACTACTGGGTAGGTGGGATTCCGTGCAGGAGGTCAAACTAGATGATCATAAAGTTGTCTTCTGGCCTGAAAATCTGTGAGTTCTCAGAAAAAGACAAAGGGAAATGGATCTCATTAACCAGCTTCTGGTACGTAGCTTTTCCTGTTATAATGCAGAGACAGGACAGGCTCGGATGCAAAGTATAAACAAGCAAATACATTTAACAGAGGGGAACACACTCTCAGCCAGTCCTTTCTGGGAAGCCCTTGACTTTGAAATGGAAGAGGTTATGCTGTAATTTATGTTTTGTCAGGCCCCAAAGCACTGGACCACATGGTCATAAATAAGTTACCACCAAGCCACTTAGTAATGCTTCTTACACAGCCATAGAGGTCAAGCCAGAGTGTTGCACTTCTTCTGTAGACTGCTGGGTCAGAAGTTCCCTCCTATTGTTCGAGGCACAGCCCTCAGAGAAGCTGGACCAGAGTAGATGGATTTTTCCATTCACTGGCAATTCCTGGGGAAAAAATTGGGGGTCAAAAGTTTTAGCAAATTGAAAAAGTTTTAAAAAATTGTTTCAGGTCAAACAGAATGTCTTATTCAACCTTAAAGTATTTTGTTTAGCTGTTGAGCCTTTTCCATCTTTTTTTGATTAGTTCTTTAATAAAATTGAAGGAAATTTCAAACCAAAATCTTATGTTGAACACGGGAAAAATAAAACATTTTTGGGAAATTCTTTGCAAAAGCTGGTTAGGGCTGAAAGAATTGAGTGACACTGACGTGCGTTCGCTAAAAATTTTGGTGTCATCAAATGTGCATTTTTCACTGAAAAAAGTTTCAGCTGGAAAACTTTCACGCAGCTCTAGCCCAGAGCCTGTTTGGCCTGTGCCGGGGGAGGATCTGAGCCAGTGTATTTCATCTCATACCACAGAACAGAGGATAAGCAAAACAACACAGCCAGAGTCATGAGGGGCTAGAGGATCCAGATGTGGATATGGAGTTGGGCATCAGTTTATTGCTAGAATTATTTATACTTCAGTGAGGGCTGGTCAATTTGATCATTGCAAAAGCTCCAGTAAATTTCATTCACTATTTCCCCACATCCTCTAGTGTCAGTCTGTATTAATATATAACAATGTTTTCCATATATGTAAATAATGACCCCACCACGAGCCAGGGATTGAACCAGCATCAAAGGCATAAGCTTCTGCCACTGGAACCAAAGGAGCAACTCCATCAGCTGGCACTAGTAGTAAGCTTTTATCTTCTGTGTAGATTAGCTATTAGAAGGGGGCACAACTCACTCAGCCAGTGTGTTTTTACACAGAAACAGGTGCCCATTTGAAGGGATAGAAAAAGTGTGTCTTCAACAAATGACTAATAAACCTAACTTTCAGGGTCCGATTGCTGCTGGAGCTCCCACTGGGATGGGAGTTCTTGGCTCCGCCCCCTTCAGGTGCCTTAAAAAGCACAATCTAGCCCAAAATCTTTTTAAAGTAAAACTCAGTGATCTCTGACTCCCCTGTGCGGCTGGTGATGCCGAGGGGCTCGTCGCTCTTCTGGGAGGTGCAACGGAACCATCCCAGGTAGGTGGCCGACTCGAAGCGGTGGGTGCTGCCTGTGAGAGTGTTGTTGAACGTGAAGCTCTTCGTTTCCTCAGGGTGTTTATACAGGTCCATGATGAGCCTGTCCTGCGGAAAGCAGAGAAGGAGACACTGCCATAGGGGAGGTATGAACATTCTTCTCTCTGCTTTGATCCTGTGGGGAGCAGCTTAGGGGGGCCCCTTGTGTGGCACCACGGGGCAGCACAGGCTGGGAGGTAGAGAGCCCGAGAGAACCCCAGAGTCTGTCTGGATCCAGCAGCCTCAATAGCAAATCCCCTTTAGATTCATCACAGCCAAGTCCTGACTCTTCTCTGAAACGGAAGGCATCACAAGCCTTGCACAGGACCCAGCCTACCTCCAGCTAGAACCCAGAGAGACGTGTGTTCAGGGCAGAGTCTCCGATTACTTTTGCTCTGGAATTTTACAAACTGGTTTTGAATTAACATTGCAAAACACCACCTAGATAAGAGGGAGTTGCTAAAACCCTGGTCTCAGGAGCACTCATCTCCAGGTACAGCACAGGCTGGGCCACTGAGCCGGAGGATAGACAGCACTTCCTGTCACAGACACCCATGATGATAGCAAAGCTTTTGACACGGACTCCCACAGTATTCTTTCCAGCAAGTTAAAGTAGTATGGGCTGGATGAATGGACTATAAGGTGGATGGAAAGCTGGCTAGATTGTCAGGCTTAACGGGTAGTGATCAATGGCTCCATGTCTAATTGGCAGCCGACATCAAGTGGAATGCCGAAAGGGTCGGTCCTGGGGCCAGTTTTGTTCAATATCTTCATTAATGATCTGGAGGACGGCATGGATTGCACCCTCAGCAAGTTTGCAGATGACACGAAACTGGGAGGAGAGGTAGATACACTGGAGGGTAAGGATAGGATACAGAGGGACCTAGACAAATCAGAGTGTTGGACCAAAAGAAATCTGACGAGGTTCAACAAGGACAAGTGCAGAGTCCTGCACTTAGGACGGAAGAATCTCATGCACCGCTACAGACTAGGGACCGAATGACTAGGCAGCAGTTCTGCAGAAGAGGACCTAGGGGTTACAGTGGATGAGAAGCTGGATATGAGTCAACAGTGTGCCCTTGTCAAGAAGGCCAATGGCATTTTGGGCTGTATAAGTAGGGGCATTGCCAGCAGATCGAGGGATGTGATCATTCCCATCTGTTCAACATTGGTGAGGCCTCATCTGGAGTACTGTGTCCAGTTTTGGGCCCCACACTACAAGAAGGATGTGAAAAAATTAAGGGTTAAACTTCCAGGATGGTAAAAGTGCCCCCTTCAGGATGGTGAATTTAGGTGGTGCTGTGATGCTTCAGCACCTTCTCTCTGGTCTCCTACCCTGTAAGCAGTCCCTGCCAGGGTGCCTGGAGGGGAGTAACAGCCCAGGACCTGCTGTTGCTGCTCAGCCCAGGTTCCTGGGTCATGAGTCAGTTTAAAATTGGGAGATTCCAGTTCCCTTTTGCAATGGCCCAGTCCCCAGGCAGGATCCTTTCTGGACCTTCGCAGGAATTAGAATCTTCCTCCAGAGCCGATCATGGGCAAGCGGATTTAGATCACACCAAACACATTTGTGCCAGGGTGAATCAGGAGTAAGGGGTGAATTTAGCCCCTGGCCTTATGGTTTGCCTGCATGTCACTGACTCAGTAGCAAGAATAATGAACCACGTTGGACCCATAGATTATCCCTGTTCTGTAAGTCTATAGTTAGAAATCAGACCTCTCAAAGGGTTCTTGCCAAGTGCACTGAACTTGCTGAACAAATCCTCCATGTCTTTATCAACATGGGGCACCATCCTTTCTCTGTGCCAGGCCCCTGTTGTATCAACCAGGCAAGGTACTAACAAGCTTCAACAGGACTTTGTTTTAAAAAAGTGGAAACTTCTTTACCAAGCTGTGGCTGCACCCTCTGTAGCTTTCTCCCAGCCTCTCAACTCCTCACCCCACCTTCCTGTTTCCTGTCCTTTCAGACTCCCAACAGCCAGTGCTCCCAATTCTAATAATTACAAGCAACATCTAAACACCACATTCCCTCCTCTCTTAAGAAACTCTCCCAATTACAATAAACATTGTTGTTCTAACCACAGGAACAAGTATGAAACAAGACACTATACTGTTGGCAGAAATATTACACTGAAAACACTGTAGATACTACATAACATAGTCTCTAGTCCAGACAGGTGATCGTCTGGGTTTGACAGGCTGTCTCTCAAGCCCCGGTTCCAGTGCAATGTCTTCTTATGTTGGTACTATGGTGAAGTCATCCAATGCAGACTGGGTGTTGGCATAATCTCCTCTTGGTGCATAGGCAGGTGCAAGATAAGAAGCATTCCATACCCGCCCATCAGAAAGTCAATAGGTGTAAGGTCCCTTCTTCTCTAGGATTTTAAGAGGAGCTGTGAATTTATGGTCCCCTTTGCGTAAAATTCCAGGTTTTCGTATTCTAACGAAGGAACCACACTCAAACTTTGGTTCCTTAGCACCCTGCCGCTTGTCTGTGAAAGCCTTAGACTTTGCTTGGTTCTGTTCAACTGTTTTTCTCACATCATCCTCGTTTGGGGCAACAGGTCGTGCCTTTAACAATCCAGCAATGTTCAGTTTGGTATTCATCTGTTTCCCATGCAGTAACTCTGCGGGTGATCTTTGCATTGTGGCATGTCGTGTAGCCTGGTGTACTTGAAATAAATCAGTAGTGAAGGTTATCCACAATCACCCTTCCAGTTTAGCCGTTTGCAAACTCTTTCAAACTTCTGTTAAAACGTTCGATTTCCCCATTGGCTTGAGGGTAATATAGGGATGACCTTCTGTGTAAAATGTTCCTCTGTGCTAGAAAAGTTTCAAACTCCAAGGAAGTAAATTGACTACCATTATCTGAAACCAGTTCTTTGGGGTTACCTTCCCTGCTAAAAACTGAAGAGAGGAACTTAATTACTGTAGCAGAAGAGATTTGCGATGTAAACGCTACCTCAGGCCATTTACTGAAATAGTCTATTAAGGTGATGGCATAATGGGAGTCAATTGAAGCAGTATCAAAGGGTCCTACAAATGTCAATTGCCACTTTTTCCCATGCAGATTCAGGAAGAGGAACAGGCTGTAATGGAGGGGTACATGTCACTGCTGTCTTATCATGCATTTGGCAAATGACACAGGATTTTATGAGTGCTTCAGTTTGAGAGTCCATCCCTGGCCACCAATACAGATCCCATAGTCGTTGTTTGGTTCGGACAATTCCTTGATGAGTATCGTGTGCCAGGTGTATGAGTTTTGACTGTAATTCTTCTGGCACAAGGAGCTGGTGCGTAGCAGACAGCCATCAAACAAAGAAAGTTCACCCCGAACTCTAAAATAAGGCAGCAAAACTGGGTCAAGGTTTTTAGGGTTACTGGGGCATCTCTGTCAGAAATTCCCTTAGTTTTTGTTGAATTGGACATGCTGAACAAGCAGCTTGAAATTGTTTTCTTGTAACTGCTGTGAGAGTGCTTGTAGTAAGCGCAACCACTACATCCTCATCCTCCGGTGGACCATCTGGTGAAGGCAAAGGCAGGCGAGAAAGGCAATCAGCGACCACATTTTGGTTTCCAGGCTTATATTCCAGTTCATAATTGAAAGAGAGTAATCTTGCAGACCATCTAGCAATACGATATCCTGCTCTTCCCAGTTCTTTCATGGTGAGCAACGTCGTCAAAGGGCTGTGGTCTGTGCGCAACTTGAACGTGCGGCCCCACAGGTAAGTTCTCCATTTTTCAGTAGCCCAGACACAAGCAAGTGCTTCTTTTTCAACTGTAGAATATTTTCTCTCAGCATTACTTAGTGTCCTTGAAGCAAATGCAACAGTCCTCTCTGTGTTGTCCTCATGCAGTTGTGTGAGAAAAGCCCCAAGTCCATAATCAGAAGCATCAGTAGTTACAGTTGTGGGCAATGCAGGAATGAATAGTGCAAGTACGGGACTATGTACAATCAAGTCTTTCACCGTTTCGAAACTAGCTTTTGCATCTTCTTGTCCACACTAAGGTTGAATTTCTCCGTAGTCATTCCCATAACAGTTCAATGACAGAAGCATAATTGGGAATGAATTTTGCATACCAGGAGGTAAGATCCAAGAAGGAACGTAAGGTTTGCAAATCTGTTGGAGGAGGAGCATTTGAAATTGCCAGGGTATGATCTGGATCAGGTTTTAGTCCAGCCTGTGAAATTGAATGCCCCAGAAAGGAGAGTTCAGTTTGTCTAAATTTGCATTTGGACCTATTGAGCTTAAGGCCTGCTTTGCTGAGGCAGTTTAGTACAGACTGCAGGTTATTGTCATGCTCCTCAGAAGTATTTCGAAACACAATAATATCATCCAGATAGCACTGAACTCCATGTTGATCCTTCAGAATCAATTACATCATTTACACTTGGGGCTGATGCAAGACCGTATGGAACATGTTTAAAACGAAATAGTCCCTCATGTTTAATAAATGCTGTGAGGCCTCTGCTATCTCATGCAAAATAACCTGGTGGTATGCGCTCTGCAAATCAAGAGTAGAAAACATCTTTGTTCCACAGAGTTCTGCAAATACTTCTTCTATGTGAAGAAGAGGATGGCTGTCAATCACAATAGCTTTATTTGGCTCCCTTAAGTCCACACAAAGGTGAATGCCTCCATCCTTCTTCTGCATCACTACTATAGGTGAAACCCATTCCAAGGAGTCGATCTCTTCAATAATGTCCTTTTGAGCAAGTTTTCTAAGTTCCTCTGAAACAGCTTCCCTGACTGAAAAATGGTAAGCGCCGTAACCTCTGTCATACAGGCATCACATTATTCCACATTTTAACTTTATGCAGAAACCCATAAGCACAGCCGAGTTTCTCCTCAACTTGGTGTTGGGTCCCAGCTGAAACTGGTGTGTGTACCGCAAGAGTGCTTTGCTGAGGAAGATCAATTCGTCCATTAACTACCCTGAGATTTAAAGCAACCAATAAATCTCTGCCAAGGATAGGAGTGCCTTTGTGGACAATGTAGAACTCTGCAGTTACACAGCAATCACCAAAAGTAACTATTATTGGCAGGCAGCCATGTACTGGAACATGGTTTTTCAAATAGCACACCAAGTGAAGTTTGGGATCAGTAAGAGGCACATCTCTAAAGTAATGCAGATAGATGGAATCAGGTAGTATAGATACTGCTGACCCAATGTCCAACATTAGCTGAATAGAGTGTGATTTGCCTGAGGGTATGGCGGAAATGTTTACAGTGCACTTTATCTGTTCTGGAATATGTGCAGTAGTGATTTTGTCCATGCTCAGCACAGTAACATCTGGTGTTGTAACTGCATGCACCTCTTGATTGAACTGGCTACTGCGATATACTTTAGCAAAACGTCCAATCTTTTTGCAATGATTGCACTGAGCTACTTTTGCTGGACATCCTGTGTAGCTTGCAAGGTCTCGTGGAGATCCACAGCGAAAACATGCTTTTACTGTATTTTGAATTTGCTGATTCGGTGGTTTTTCATTAGTTTTCCTCTTGCAATTGTGTGTCTGCAGCGATAGTGAACTTTTCTGCAAAGGAGTCACAGCCTGGACTGTGCCTTCTGTATCCATGCTCATTATTTTGGCTTCAGCTGTAGCTGACTCAGTCTGAGTAGCAATGGTTATTGCTTTTTCTAGTGTAAGTTGTGGTTCTAGAAGTAAGCGTTCTCTTACATGAAGCATGGTTGTTTTCTCAATGAGCTGGTCTCTAATCATCTCATCTGCCATATTTCCAAAGTCACAAGTTACAATCAGACTCCTCAGGGAAGCAATATACTGCATTTTTGTTTCCCCTGGTTTCTGCTCACACTGGCGAAATCTGTAGCGATTAGCTCCTACATTCACTATTGGCACAAAAAAATTCTTTAATGCAGTGAGTGCAGTCTCATATTTATCATCTGCAAGGGGAAAAGTGTAAAATATATGCTGCCCTTCTGCTCCAAGGCAGTGGATTAGCAGAGCACACTTTCTTACTTCAGAAATCTCTGTAGCAGTGATTGCAAGCAGAGAAGTCTCAAACATATGGATCCAGGTAGTAAAAGCAATTGGAGGCTCATGTGGGCTTTGCAGAAAGGGTGCAGGTGGGTTCAGAGGCAGAAGATCCATCCTCATCACCAAAATGTTTTATCAGGCAAGGTACTAACAAGCTTCAACAGGACTTTATTTTAAAAAGTGGAAACCTCTTTACCAAGGTGCTGCTGCACCCTCTGTAGCTTTCTCCCAGCCTCTCAACTCCTCCCCCCTCCTTCCTGTTTCCTGTCCTTTCAGACTCCCAAAAGCCAGTGCTCCCAATTCTAATAATTACAAGCAACATCTAAACACCACAGCTCCTCACCGTGCCTAGCTGCTGATGGGTGCTCGGTGGAAGCCAGCTGGGTGCCTGGGATGTCCTCATGGCTTGAGTGTCGAGCAGCGTTCTGCGGCTGTGAAATACAGATGGGCATCGGTTATTAACTATACCACTTCTTCAGAGCTCAGCTATCAAAGGCTGGAGCTTTTCTCCCCCCTCACACCCCTCCTTTAAAACCAAGGTTGCATTTGCAATTCTGTCCCATCGCCACCCTCGAGGCCCAGGACCCCTCGCTGCTAGAGATGGGAGAGCAGCCCCTTCAAAAGCAGGCACCAGACGAGGTCCTTGCCAAGATGGACAAGGAAGGGCTGGGTCCCCCTGCCAGGAGAGGTTATGCCCATAACGGTTTTCTATTGCCCATCGCTCTGTATATGGCTGCCTTGTGCTCTGGGCTTGACTGTGATTCTTGGATAATCAGCCCACTTGTCCTTTATAACTGTGGCGTGATTGCAACTGCAGCAGAGGGACGACTCACCAGTGCGGCACTTCCTGCTGGTCATCTGGGAATTAGCTCTTTTCCAGCATGTTGAGCATGTGCTGCAGGCCGGTGTCTCACCTGCCAGTGGCCCCGTGTCCCTCCCAGACCCCGGTAACCCTCTAAACTCACCTTGCCTCAGTGGCTACTGCCAGTCATCATCTAGCCCCCACTCACTGCAGTCCATAATGGCCACTCATCATTGGCAAGGGAGTTAGGACCTTCTGCCTTTGCCTATGCCCAGGCTGTATCTCTGCAGCCCCAGTACCTCTGTAGGCCTTCACCAAGGCCTGCAGCCTGGGGGTTTAACAGGCTGGAGCTCCCCAGCTTCTCTTGCCCTTCCCCAGCACTGCTCTACTTCAGGTACCTTGCTCTCAGGAAGCTAGCCCTTCCCACTCCAGGGCTGGAGTGAGACTCCTCCAGGTCCTGGCCCCCAGCCCTGTTATCAGGGCCAGCTGGGCCCTGACTGAGCTAGCCACACCTGTGGTCAGCTACTCCCTCAGCTACTTTCACTCCTTTTCCCAGCCGCAGCCCTCTCCAGAGCTGCTTTTAACCTCTGTTCTGCGGGAATGGGGCAGTTGCCCAATTGCAGGGAGAGGTCAGTCTATGTGGGCTGCCCTGCTAGCTGGAGCTCTCCCTCCCTTGGGCCACTTCTGCTGGCTGGAGCTCCCTGCCTTCCTCCCTGGGCCACTGCTGGCTGGAGCTCTCCTTCCCTGGGCTGCTGCTGGCTGGAGCCCTTCCTCCCTTGAGCCGCTGCTGCTGACTGGAGCTCTCCTTCCCTGGGTTGCTGCTGGCTGGGACCCCTTCTGGCAGCTGCTGTTGTGGGGAAGGGGGGGGACTTGCTGGCCTGCCCCCCTGTCCCCACTCCTTTGGAGGAAGGAGAAGCGAGGACCCCACTACCACCTCTTCTGCCTGGGTCCTCCCCTGGCTGGCCACCGCCTGCTTGCTGCTGCTGTTCCTGAGCCTGCTGCCCCGTCGAGGAGGAGAAAGACTGTCGTGAGAACTGTGGAGGGGACTGAGTACTATAACTGGACTGAGTGACTAACACCTGCGCTCCTGGGGTGGTGGTAGCCTCTGCTGTTGTGGGGGACCAGGGGAGTGGCATGAAGCCCTCCCCCTAGTCCAGCTGCCCCCCGCCCCCCACTTTCCACCTCCACCACTGCCACCCCCTCCACTGACCCAGCTAACTACCAACATCTGCTGCTCGCCCCTTGACGGGGCCACCTGCTCCCATCCCCACCACCACCACCCGGGACTGCCTGAAGCAGCAAGCGGGGACTGGAGTGAGCCCCACAAGTGCTCCTGGGTGCACTTCCCCCTCCCCTTTTTTTGGACTTGGTCCCCATTCCCCGGTTGCATTTGGCGGGGGTGTAACAATGCTGGTTCTGGCGGGACCCAACTGAGAGTGCCAATTCAGGACAAATTGCTCTAAGCAGGGCAGTTACAACCCAAGGCTGGGGTTTCTATGCACACCAAGGCAAACCAAACCAGCCAGACAGAGAAGACTTTGGTTTTACCCCACTAGCTAACCACAAGTCACACAAGCAATTCCCTTAGACGCTCCAGTTTCTCAGTATCACCACCAATGCCATTCGTTATGGGGACAGATGGTTATGAAAACCAATACCCCAGTAAAAGAAAAAAGGGTCTCTTGATGCCAAAGGACCAAGCCCCAGACTCAGGTCAATATACAAATCAGATCTTACCCACAAATCACACTGTTGCCAATCCTTTAGAATCTAAAATCTAAAGGTTTAATCATAAAGGGAAAAAGATATAGATGAGAGCTAGAATTGGTTTAATGGAATCAATGACGTACAGTAATGGCAAAATTCTTAGTTCAGGCTTGTAGCAACGATGGAATAAACTGCAGGTTCAAATCAAGTCTCTGGAGAACATCCACAGCTGGGATGGGTCATCATTCCTTTGTTTAGAGCTTCCTTTTGTAGCAAAGTCCCTCCAGAGGTATGAAGCAGGATTGAAGACAAGATGGAGATGAGGCATCAGCCTTTTATAGTCTTTTCCAGGTGTAAGAACCGTTCTTTGTTCTTACTGTGGAAAATTACAGCAAAATGGAGTTTGGAGTCACATGGGCAGGTCCCTGCATACTTTGCTGAGTCATGAGGCGTATCTGCCTTCTCTCAATGGGTCAGTTGTGTAGCTGTTGGTCCTTAATAGGCCATCCAGCAGGCTAGGCAGAGCTGACACCAATTTATCTGGGGTGCACCCAGAAGCATAGCACAGATTTGAACTACAGACAGTATAGAGCCAATATTCATAACTTTAACTACAAAAATGATACCCACATATAGACAGCATAATCATAACCAACAAACCCTAAACTTGTCTTAGACACCTTATTTGACCCCCTTTATACAAGATTTGATGCCACTACAGGACCTTTGTTGCAACAATGATCTATACAGTCCCAGATTATGTCAATAACGTCACAGGGGAGCCTCCCCACTACCCCTCCAGCCCAGTTTATTCCCTCCCTCCCTACCATAGCTCCCCAGAAGATTTTTCCCTGTTTGTTTGCCTGCCGTGCCCTAGGTTCCTGAGTTTGTTAGTGTGCCTGCCCCGCCCTGACCCCTGCAAGTTTGTTGCTTTGTCTGCCCCGCCCTTCCCCTGGGAGTTTGGTTCCCCCCTTGTGCTCTCCCTGCCCCGCCCTCAGCTATTTCCTGTTCCCCCTACCTCCCGCTGGCCCCTGCTCCACCCAGCCCGCAGTTTGGTGCACCCATGTCCCCTCCCTGAGCGCTTGTGCCCCCCGCCTATAAGTTGTATACCCTGATCATCCCACCCCCCTGATGCCATTGTAGCTCTTCCCCATCCGAGTGCAGCTGGATGAGCTGGTACCCCACACTGCGCCCATGACTGTCCTCCTCCCTTTTTGCCCGTGTCCCTCTACCGTTGGCATGCTCCTCCCCTATAGAATCATAGAATATCGGGGTTGGAAGGGTCCTCAGGAGGTCATCTAGTCCAAACCCCTGCTCAAAGCAGGACCAATCCCCAATTAAATCATCCCAGCCAGGGCTCTGTCAAGCCTGACCTTAAAAACCTCTAAGGAAGGAGATTCCACCACCTCCCTAGGTAACGCATTGCAGTGTTTCACCACCCTCCTAGTGAAAAAGTTTTTCCTAATATCCAGCCTAAATCTCCCACACTGCAACTTGAGACCATTACTCCTTGTTCTGTCATCAACTACCACTGAGAACAGTCTAGATCCATCCTCTTTGGAACCCCCTTTCAGGTAGTTGAAAGCAGCTATCAAATCCCCTCTCATTCTTCTCTTCCGCAGACTAAACAATCCCAGTTCCCTCAGCCTCTCCTCATAAGTCATGTGTTCCAGTCCCCTAATCATTTTTGTTACCCTCTGCTGGACTCTTTCCAATTTTTCCACATCCTTCTTGTAGTGTGGGGCCCAAAACTGGACACAGTACTCCAGATGAGGCCTCACCAATGTCTAATAGAGGGGAACAATCACGTCTCTTGATCTGCTGGCAATGCCCCTACTTATACAGCCCAAAATGCCATTGGCCTTCCTGGCAACAAGGGCCCACTGTTGACTCATATCCAGCTTCTCGTCCACCATAACCCCTAGGTCCGTAACCCCCAAGAGTCCTGCACTTGTCTTTGTTGAACCTCATCAGATTTCTTTTGGTCCAATCCTCTAATTTGTCTAGGTCCCTCTGTATCCTCCAGCATATCTACCTCTCCTCCCAGTTTAGTGGCATCTGCAAACTTGCTGAGGGTGCAATCCACACCATCCTCCAGATCATTTATGAAGATATTGAACAAAATCGGCCCGAGGACAGACCCTTGGGGCACTCCACTTAATACCGGCTGCCAATTAGACATGGAGCCATAGATCACCACCTGTTGATCCCGACAATCTAGCCAACTTTCTATCCACCTTATAGTCCATTCATCCAGCCCATACTTCTTTAACTTGCTGGCAAGAATACTGTGGGAGACCGTGTCAAAAGCTTTGCTAAAGTCAAGGAATAACACGTCCACTGCTTTCCCCTCATCCACAGAGCCAGTTATCTCGTCATAGAAGGCAATTAGGTTAGTCAGGCATGACTTGCCCTTGGTGAATCCATGCTGACTGTTCCTGATCACTTTCCTCTCCTCTAAGTGCTTCAGAATTGATTCCTTGAGGACCTGCTCCATGATTTTTCCACGGACTGAGGTGAGGCTGACCGGCCTGTAGTTCCCCGGATCCTCCTCCTTCCCTTTTTTAAAGATGGGCACTACATTAGCCTTTTTCCAGTTGTCTGCGACTTCCCCTGATCGCCATGAGTTTTCAAAGATAATGGCCAATGGCTCTGCAATCACATCCGCCAGCTCCTTTAGCACTCTCGGATGCAGCACATCCGGCCCCATGGACTTGTGCTCATGCAGCTTTTCTAAATAGTCCCAAACCACTTCTTTCTCCACAGAGGGCTGGTCACCTCCTCCCCACGCTGTGCTGCCCAGTGCTGTAGCCTGGGAGCTGACCTTGTTCGTGAAGACAGAGGCAAAAAAAGCATTGAGTACATTAGTTTTTTCCACATCCTCTATCACTAGGTTGCCTCCCTCATTCAGTAAAGGGCCCACACTTCCTTGACTTTCTTCTTGTTGCTAACATACCTGAAGAAACCCTTCTTTTTACTCTTAACATCTCTTGCTAGCTGCAACTCCAGGTGTGATTTGGCCTTCCTGATTTCACTCCTGCATGCCTGAGCAATATTTTTATACTCTTCCCTGGTCATTTGTCCAGTCTTCCACTTCTTGTGAGCTTCTTTTTTGTGTTCAAGATCAGCAAGGATTTCACTGTTAAGCCAAGCTGGTCACCTGCCATATTTACTATTCTTTCTACACATCAGGATGGTTTGTCCCTGTAACCTCAATAAGGATTCTTTAAAATACAGCCAGCTCTCCTGGACTCCTTTCCCCCTCATGTTATTCTCCCAGGGGATCCTGCCCATCAGTTCCCTGAGGGAGTCAAAGTCTGCTTTTCTGAAGTCCAGGGTCCATATTCTGCTGCTCTCCTTTCTTCCCTGTGTCAGGATCCTAAACTCGACCATCTCATGGTCACTGCCTCCCAGGTTCCCATCCACTTTAGCTTCCCCTACTAATTCTTCCTTGTTTGTGAGCAGCAGGTCAAGAAGAGCTCTGCCCCTAGTTGGTTCCTCCAGCACTTGCACCAGGAAATTGTCCTCTACACTTTCCAAAAACTTCCTGGATTGTCTGTGCACTGCTGTATTGCTCTCCCAGCAGATATCAGGGTGATTGAAGTCTCCCATGAGAACCAGGGCCTGCAATCTAGTAACTTCCGTGAGTTGCCAGAAGAAAGCCTCGTCCACCTCATCCCCCTGGTCCGGTGGTCTGTAGCAGACTCCCACCACTACATCACCCTTGTTGCTCACGCTTCTAAACTTAATCCAGAGACACTCAGGTTTTTCTGCAGTTTCATACCGGACCTCTGAGCAGTCATACTGCTCCCTTACATAGAGTGCAACTCCCCCACCTTTTCTGCCCTTCCTGTCCTTCCTGAACAGTTTATATCCATCCATGACAGTACTCCAGTCATGTGAGTTATCCCACCAAGTCTCTGTTATTCCAGTCACATCATAATTCCTTGACTGTGCCAGGACTTCCAGTTCTCCCTGCTTGTTTCCCAGGCTTCTTGCATTTGTGTATAGGCACTTGAGATAACTCGCTGATCGTCCCTCTTTCTCAGTATGAGGCAGGAGCCCTGCCCTCTCGCGCGCTCCTGCTCGTGCTTCCTCCCAGTATCCCACTTCCCCACCTACCTCAGGGCTTTGGTCTCCTTCCCCCCAGTGAACCTAGTTCAAAGCCCTCCTCACTAGGTTAGCCAGCCTGCTTGTGAAGATGCTCTTCTCTGTCTTCGTTAGGTGGAGCCCGTCTCTGCCTAGCACTCCTCCTTCTTGGAACACCATCCCATGGTCAAAGAATCCAAAGCCTTCTCTCCAACACCACCTGTGTAGCCATTCGTTGACTTCCACGATTCGACGGTCTCTACCCAGGCCTTTTCCTTCCATGGGGAGGATGGACGAGAAGACCACTTGCGCCTCAAACTCCTTTATCCTTCTTCCCAGAGCCACGTAGTGATCTGCTCAAGGTCATTCTTGGCAGTATCATTGGTGCCCACGTGGAGAAGCAGGAAGGGGTAGCGATCTGAGGGCTTGATGAGTCTTGGCAGTCTCTCCGTCACATCGTGAATCCTAGCTCCTGGCAAGCAGCAGACTTCTCGGTTTTCCCGGTGGGAAAACCAGGTGGTGTTGAAGTCCCCGCCCAGGACCAGGCACTCGAGAGGATCCAGGGTGCCAAGGAAGGCCGATGCCTGCTGGTAGAAACGCACTCGTTCCGGGCCCATGTTCGGGGCGTAAACATTGACCAGGTGTAATGTCAGCCCCTCCACGCAGGCTGGATGTGCAGCAGGCGACCCGGCACGACCTCGGCAAGTGCCTGGTCCTGGGCGGGGACTTCAACACCACCCTCAAGGACCAGGACTGCTCAGGAGTCGAGACATCCCAGGCAGCCGCGGGTGTCCTCAGGGAGATCGTGAACCATCACTCCCGGGTGGACGTCTGGCACGACCATCACCTGGACAACGATGTCACCTTCACCT